>NW_026045998.1:963373-1284497 GCF_023898315.1 Schistocerca nitens | reverse complement strand
TTTATTTTATTATTAGAATTATCTATTTTCTTCTCATGATATAGAGCTTTTGATTTCCAGAGATGGAGATCTGCTGTAGAGTCTTTCAGATAATATCAGAGCGACCACGTGGCCATCACACACCCTTCACTGAAGGAAATTCAGGACGTGCAAGTCCGAAGTGGAGCCAACATTGACTCTGACCCCTATCTAGGGCAGATCAAAGTGAAATTTACTCTGAAAAGAATCCACCACAAAGAAACTTATCTTCAAAAATTCGACACCAAAAAGATCAAAGAAAGCAACGTAAAAGAAGAATTGGAAAATGAAAAGCCAGGCAGTAGATAATCAAGAGAGCCAAAGAGGCAGTACCGTTGAAGAAGAATATGAAACACCTGTGGTGGGACTCGGCATGTGAAGAAGTACTGGAAGAACGAAAGACTGCTTTCCAGAAATATAACTGTAAGAAGGCACTAGAGACTCAACAACATTATCTTCAGACCAGAATGGAAGCCCCGAAAATTATCAGACAAACAAAGAGCAGGCACAGGAAGGACCAGTTGGACTCGATAGAAAAACACTTCCGAGGTCACAATACTCGAGACTTTTACAGGACGTTTGCAGGGAGGATTTGAGGATCCACCCCTCAGATCTTATGTTTCCGAAAACCAGACGGCAACTCGCACCGACCAACCGAAACAGTTGTAGAGAATTGGCTCGATATTTGTCAGAAGTACTCAGTTGCCAGGAGCCCACATCGAGGTGGCCCAAAGAGATTCCCGCACAAGTAAACCCCGAGTCTTTATCACCTACTAAAGAAAAAATAAGTAGACACATATTCTGACTCAAGAATAATAGGACATCTGGAGAAGACGGTACAGTTGCAGAACTAGAGAAGAGCACAGGCCCAAATACACTTGAGGAGCTCACACAAATCATCATAGATATCTGGAAAACGGAAAAGGTACCTGAAGAATGGAAATATGCACTCATCCATCCGTTACACAAGAAAGGTGACAGAAGAGATTTCAATAACTACGTAGGTATTTCTCTCCTTGAAGTCACCTACAAAAGTCTATCCCTGTGCCTTCTTCAAAGAACACAAAAACAGCTTGAAAACAAACCTGGTGACTATCAAGCCTGTTTCCGACCAGGGTGTTGTCGTGTCGAACAAGTTTTCAATTCGAAGATGCTATCTAAACATAGAGCAACCCGAAGCTCTCCGATCACATGTATGTTCGTCGACTTCGAGAAGGCATACGATTCGGCCGATCGACAGACCCTCTGTAACATCTTGGAAGAACGAGGACTTGATCAAAAGACATTAAGACTCATCAAGGAAAGACATACTGATTTTACAGAAGAGAGGACCATTAGTAAGGGCTTGTGGCCACCCCGCTCTCCCGACTTGTCACCGTGTGACTTTTACCCCTGGTGGTTTCTAAAGGCTAGAGCCTACTGCAACAGTCCCAGAACAGTTGACACATTAAAAAATGACATATGTTAAGAAATTTCGAACATTCTTCAAAGACTACTGAAAAGTGTTTTCCTTAACACACTTTGACGTCCACAACTTTGCTCGGATGTCGGTGGAGAACGTTTTGAACACAGACTTTAAATTCCTTTCTAAAATATGTTTATTATACTAATAAAATTGAATCTGTTACTTATACTGTTAATTACATAGTTAATAACGATACTATACAATAAAAATGTAAGAAAGCGATGATGTACGTTGATTTTTTCCATTCGTATTCCTTCCAGCATAGGGGCCAGTTTTATGTGTGCCACCCTGTATCTCAGATCTGTTAAGCAAAATAAGAGTGATCCAGCGTTTTTACAGTTCTTTCTGAGATATGAAAGGACATACAGAAAACTGCTGCAGGAAGCAAAACGAATCCAACATGATAAGACGCTACACAACTCAACCAATAAAAGGAAAGTCATTTGGAATGTAGCAAACCAAGAAATTTGTATCACAAAGCGAAATCAGAGGAACATAAAACTTCAGCTATATAGCAGCCAGACTGCAAGAGATGCTAGCAAAAATGCAACATACAGCAACAAATAATTACTTGCCATACACAGTGCCACTGGGGAGGAAGTCGGTACGATTGTACAGACATTTAAGAATAAAGTTTCCACAGATGTAGATCAACTTCCAATGTGTCTGCTAAGGAACTGCATTAGAAGCACAAAAACACCCTTAACAGACATAATAAATGAGTTCTCATCAGGTTGTCTCCCCGATTGCCTGACGTAAGCAAAAGTCCTTCCCGTGCGTAAAAAAGGTGATACAGAAAACATAGGTGACAAGAGACCAGTTTTATTGCTGTCTTACTTTTCAAAAAAAATGATACAAACTATTAAGAAAAACAGACTTACGGGTTATTCTAATAAATGGTAACTTGGGTGCAAAGAACAGTTTGGCTTGAGGTCTGGAGAGTGAACAGTAGAAGCTATAGCAAAATTTACAAAAGTAGTTTTAGCAGCTCTAGGTAAAGGAGAACAAGTAACAGATGTTTTCCTAGACCTCAGTGAAGCATTTGATACGATTGGTCATGAAATACTTCAAGGTAAAATTGAAACACTAGCGATTAATGAATGATTTGGTCTTACCTAGCAGACAGAGTACAGAGATATCCCAGATTTCAAGTGGCCCTAATTATATGGTGAAACATCTTTCAGATCACCAATATGTCAACAACAGAGTGTGTCAGGCCAAACACTGTTTCTCATTTCCATTATGACTTCCCACTGTTGGTCACACTAGGATAAACTGTGTTACTTGCTGCTGATAGCATTATATAGTAATTACAGATAGGACACCAGAAATACTAGAAGTAAAAAATGAAAAGGACTTGAGTCGTTGTGTAACTGGTCAGATAACAATAAACTTCTACACAAATACGAAAGATAATATAACAAAACTTAAAGAATGTGGTGAAACCATAGACTGTGTAGCTGGCACATAATTCTTATGTATCCATGTCGATCAACTATTAAAATGGTGTTAACATATCCGCATACTTGGACCAAGAATTAGCACAGCATGCAATGCCTTATGCAATATGCAATACCACAGTGTGTAATGGTTCACGCCTAAAAGTTTAGTGTTAAAAAGCTCGTTTATTCGTTTTCCATGAAGCAGCCGTGTTGCCAGCACAGTGAGTTGAGATGCTCTCCGCTCTGCGGCGCTGCGTTTGCGGTGTGTTTACCAGGGCAGCATGCCGGTGTGCCATCTATCGGCGACGATGAGCAACAGTGCACTCGGGAGCATCACTCATATTTCTTCACCTCATTTCCAATTTAGAACTTTGGCCGGAAACTCTTAGAGGTAATAAACAATTGCTTGGTGTGTCTTAATGTTTAGTTATAGCTTTTTTACTAATAAAACTGCTGTACGTGCTCCTGTCTGTACAATGTTGTGGCGAGAATTTTTTGCACCCAGGTTCAAGTTTGGTAGTGTATTCTACATATTCGGTCAACTCCAGTAACATTCGTCAGGGATATTGTAATGTCGTCAATTTTTGAACGATGTGGTTTATGAAACCGCGTCAAACGTTGTAGTCGAAACTTGGCATGCTGCACATGGTAGGACAATGCAGATTTATTTGTGAATACGCGAAACATCTTGCTTATTGGATTAGGATGTGGAGCTGTGCGTAATTCCCGCAGTCCCCTGTCTTAATGCAGCAGCTGACAGTGCGCATTCCCACATTGCTGTGAGACCAACCTTCAGCTCCTGACCAGTTCTCGCAGTTAACGTTGACCAGCATACCTCGATACTAAAAGTCATAAGCGGTAATCGTAGTGCTTCCCAACTTACTTTTTCGCACAAATCGGAGGCTCAGTATACTCGCCTAGTGTTGGAAACACTGCCGAGTAGGCCAGGTTATTTTCGCTCTCCTATTTATTTCGTTCCCCACCCATATATTTTTTTCCTTTATTGATTTTCAATTCCCCCCCGAAGGGGGTGGGTTGGCAGCAGCTTAGTACGCTGCTCTACAGACTTTTATTTTAAAAAATGGAAGAAGAAAAGAAACAAGAAAAACAGGCGATAAAACGGTGACATAAAGTGTAAAATGCGGAAAGTTAAAACAGAAACCAAAATGGGTTGGCAATGTTAATAAAAGACACAGGAATCAGACAAGTAACATAGTACATACGCAATTAAAAAAAAAAAAAAAAAGAAACACGGCGACAGTCTGGTTTCTGTTCGCAAGAGATAAAAAGCACACCCAGCGACAGTATGATGGCCGTTCGCAACACTTCCCAAAAAAAACACAACACGGAACACTCACTGTAAAACACTGCATGAAAAGGGCGGCACAAAGATGACACTCCCGAGCCAAAGGTAGATGGGTGGGGGGGACCTGGAGGAGGGGGAAGAACAAGGAGGGAGGAAGGAAAAAAACGAAAAGGGGTGGGGAACCAAGGAGGGAGAGGACTAATAAAGGGGGGGGAGGGGCAGGGCAGATGCGAGAGGGAATGAGAGGAGGCAGAGGAGGGAAATGCAAAAGGACTCGGGGGAGAGAAGAAGGGGGCAGAGAGAAGGGAGATAGGGACGAAAGACGATGGAAGGGGGGGAGAGGGTGCCCGGGAAAAGGACAGAGGAAAGGAGGGGGAGTGAGGATCAGAGTTGATAGGAGGGATAAATGGAGGTAGAGAGGACATCATCCAGAAGGGGTAGTTGATGGGAGCCACGTTGGGAAAGGAGATGAAGGGTGTAGAGATGGAGGGTAGGGGGGACACAACAGTGAAGACGTGGCAGGGGGCGGGGATGGGAGAGGAGGGGAGCAACCAGGGGGTGAGGGGGATCAAGGTGGCGGGAGGTTTAGAGGATGCGGATATGTTCGAGGAATAGGAGCAGATGGGGGAAAGGAATGAGGTCATAGAGGATCCTCGTGGGGGACGGGAGGCGTATACGGAAGGCGAGGTGGAGTGCACGACGCTCAAGGATCTGGAGGGACTTATAGAATTTGGGGGGGGGGGCAGATATCCAGGCAGGACTAGCATAACAGAGGATGGGACGGATTAAGGATTTGTAGGTGTGGAGGATGGTAGAGGCGGGCAACCCCCATGTCCAGCCAGAGAGGAGTTTGAGGAGTCGGAGGCGGTCCCGCCCATCCAGTCGATAGTCATTATCTTCAAATCCCACAAATGAAAGAACTCATCCTTAGGTTCAATGAGTTTTATTTGTTTGTTGCTTGTGCATAACTGTAGAGTTGCTCTATTTGAATCTGAAGCACATTTTGATGTGTAATTGATTTGGGAAACAGTTCTAACAATCAATATCCTTTAATTGGTCTTATGATAAGTTAATCTTCCGAATTTGGTACGTTGCGGGACCAGGTCTGGAGAAGACGGCACGAGGTGTAATGGCGGAAAACACACGGGGCCAGCTGCACATAGTGTACCGGAGAGGCGCGAGAGGGCAGGAGTTGCCGGCCGCAGTACCAACTGCAGCAGACAGATGGCAGGTCGAGTCTCTGCCAGCAAAAGTATGGCCGTCATCACATCTGCACAGGTTAGAGCTGACTGCAGTTCGTGACATGTTCATTTAAAGTAGGAGATATTGGGTATTTTCGTCTTGAATGAACCAACAATGCTGTGCTTTTAGTTGTACTTTTGAAGGCAAGAAGAGAGGGATGCAGCATGAAGAATAACATGGCTGATGAACATCTGCAGAGCAAACTGGCAGAATAGAAAAGCAACTGCTTTTATGTAAAGTAAGTGCAATTTTCAAGCATTAATGTGGATTAGAAAATTTAAGATTCCGCACCGAGTATTGGTGGTTTCATTTGGGAAATTGTAGCGGCATGGAAATTGGGGAAGCAAACGAGACTCTTCCATTCTTTTGCTGCGTTTGCTCAAGAGATAGGATTATAGCTGAACAGGAGGAGGAAATTAGAGCCCTTCAGGCTGATTTGGACAGAGCGAGGGGGGAACTGAAGAGGTTAAGGGGGGAGGAGGGTAAACAGCGGTGGGAAGTGGTAGCTGGGAACAGGGGCTTCAGAAAGAGGAGAGTGTCTGACAGTTTCCCAATTGGCACAACCGATAGATTTGCCTTGCTGCCACAGTTAAGTAAGGAAGAGGCTCCAGTAGAAGTAGATGTAGTTAGGATGCAACAGAATCTCACTAGGAGACTAACTGTTTCAAAAAAGTAGAAAGTAAGAGGAAAGTTCTGTTGCTAGGTAGCAGCCTTGGAAGAGGTGTGGGCCAGATTTTGCAGGGAAAATTAGGTGACAGGTACCAGGCCACAAACTTTTTCAAGCCAAGTGTAAGTCTTGGCCAGGTGGTAGAGGATATAGGTTCCTTGCGCCAGGGATTCACAAAGCAGGATCGTGTGATGATAGTGGGTGGAGTGGGAAACAGTGTCGATAGGGATCAGGGCTACAGTATCGAGTGTGACCTGGTGAAAACAGCCTCGGCAACGCCCCCTTACCAGTGTTGGGCTGGTGCCTGCTTTCGTTCGGCACGATCGGCCCCAGTTGAACCGCTCCGTCAGGAGGGTAA
This sequence comes from Schistocerca nitens, assembly GCF_023898315.1. Taxonomy (NCBI): domain Eukaryota; kingdom Metazoa; phylum Arthropoda; class Insecta; order Orthoptera; family Acrididae; genus Schistocerca; species Schistocerca nitens. Next base: position 1,277,999 of record NW_026045998.1, on the reverse strand, counting down.
ATATGGAGTCGGATCAGTTGCGTAGGGCGGCCACTCTGTCAGACATCGGATCGGTTCCTGTCGAGGCTATCGATAAGCGGGGATTCCTCGAGGCATGGCCAACACTCAATAGGAAAGGGAAGAGTAAACTGGCAGGGTTGTTTGCAAAATCCATAAGGGGGGACACTAATACTCATGGATGTACCTCTTTTTTAGACTAATATCAGTGTCAATGAGGAGTTCAGGCAGGCAGGTGCTAAAGAGGTCCAAAACACACAAGATTCTCGCAACAGGAACATAAATAATGATGTTACCATATTTAACCAAAATATTGGTAGAGTAAAGAAAAAAGCAGATTCTCACAAAAGTAAAGTAAACAGTAATGTTACCATTTTTCACGAAAATAACCCGGGATTGAAGAATAAAGTAGATGAGCTCCTGGTTTGTTTAGACGACATTCGATCTGATAATGTAATAGATATACAATGCCTGTCTGAGCATCACATTGTGTCTGATATGGTAAAGGTAAATACCAGTGGTTATAAACTAGCTGCACATATGAGTAGAGAGAACCAGGTGGGAGGAGGGTTGGCCACATATGTCAAAAGTTATCACTGTGTAGAAAGCTTAGATACAAAAGAGTTTTGTCTAGAGCAACATATAGAAGCACGTGCCTGTCAACTTAAACTGAAGGAGGGCTCTTTTATAATTGTAACAGTATATAGGTCCCATTCAGGAAACTTTCATTAATTCCTGGAAAACTTGGATGCCTTGTCATGCTATCAATCAGGTACGGGAAAGTAAATTATTATTTGTGGGGACTTCAATGTTGATTCACTGAAAGAGTGTAATAGGAAGAATGACCTGGTAGTCTTCTTTCAATTTGACATCTGTCATTAATATTCCCACTTGGGTAGTAAAGGACAGCAGCACATTGATAGATAACAATTTTTTAGACCAAGATATGTTTAAAAACATAAATTATTGTCGTGTTGAGAATGGCCTTTCTGATCTTGATGCTCAGCTAGCTACAGTATATGACATAGCTCCATTCAGTAATTCAAAACTGCCCTCCAAAGTTGTGCGTTCAATGAATGACTCAACAATTAGAAATTTCAGACAAAATCTTCGGCAGTTACACTGGGATGAGGTGTACAAGGAAACCGATGCTAATTTAAAATATAACTTATTTCATGATACACTTGTAAGAGGATTTGAAAACTGTTTCCCCAAGTAAGCAGTTAAATGTAATTGTAAGAAACCATGCAAAAAACCTTGGCTTACTAAAGGAATAAAAATATCTTGTAACCACAAAAGGGAACTGTATCTAACAACAAGAAAGAGTAATGACCCAGAAACAGCAAAATATTATAAAAACTACTGTGCTACATCAAGAAAAGTTATTAAAAAGTCCAGAAGCATGTGCATCATGTCTGAGACTAATACCTTTGATAACAAAATCAAAAAAATTTGGAATATTATTACAAGGGAGACAGGGCAACCAAGAGTACAGGATGATGGCATCACCATCAAAGAGAATGGAAACTTGATAAACAACAAGCTGGAAGCCGAAAACATGTTGAATATTTAATTTTTAAATGTTGTAGAGAAAAGAGGTCGTACCCACACCATTTGATACAATTGAAATTAAACCAACCTCTCCTTCTGAAATTAGGAAGATAATAAACTTTCTCAAGAATAAAAGCTCACATGGAATTGATGGCATTTCCAGCAGGATAATAAAAGCTTGTTCCCAAGAAATAAGTGAGATTCTTAGCCACATATGTAATAGCAGGGTATTTTCCGAGATAGACTGAAGTATAGGACTGCATAAAAAAAGGGGGCTACGTCTGATGCCAACAACTACCGCCCAATCTCTCTTATGACTGCCTTATCCAAAATTCTTGAAGAAGTAATGTATTGTAGAGTAGTCTACCGTATCTTCCCTCATCGTCGGCGTTGTCGTTGTTACTGTGAGGCACCGTTACACCAAGTGGAAAGGCGCGCCGATCTTAGAGCACGACATGTGGTAACCTTGACACTGACAACACACAACGGTCACGGTAGCATCTGATTCCAGAATAGCTGCAGTAATTGGGATATACCAACTTCCCGCTCTTGACCAGGTCTCCAAAACTTAACTTGTAACGAGATTGTCATAAAGATCATCCATAAAGGCTTCGTACAACGATAAGAAATGTTACAGTTTATGGAATAATAACAGATACGACCAAACTGTCTCGTTTCTTCTGTTTTATTTAACGTAACTTTGTTCACAGTTCTATTTCGCATTCACCACTCATCCACACTCTGACGTGGAGTATATGCGAGTGCCTGAACCCTAACTCCCAAGATCCAACAGTTTTGGTTGCTGCACACCAACCGTCAATGATAATGATACAGTATTTTGTAACTGAGTCTTCTAGGTTAGCCACCGCCCTCCACGAATGTTTGTTGGGCGTAAGACAATTACACACTTTTCTCTCCGATCCGCTATTATTAAGAGTTCGCGTGAAAGTTAACGTTTTTCTCCTTTTCATAAATTGGTCCCCGCTCTCCGCGATATAATTTAAAAAAACCGGTCTCAATTCCGCGTCCCTCGTGAGATGCGTACAGATTTATCCCAGAATTGACCGCCCTGTAGGTGTACTCAATTTAATGACCACACTATGGCAGGGCAAAATCGAGCTGAGTGGCGAGAATTTGGAATTGTTGTCGAGAGGTTTTCAAAATTAGTTTCTACCAGTATCCTTTTTTTTGAATTGTTGAATTGGAAGATCCCTGATATCTTGTGGTATGGCATTAAAAAAATTTATGGACTTGTAACTGTAAAAAAAAATACAAAAGTGCTTCTTATACAAGTCCATAAATATTTTTAATGCCATACCCCAACATATCAGGGATCTTCCAATTCAACAATTCAAAAAAAAGTAAAAGAATTTCTTCTTGAGCTCAGCATTTATGAAACTGATGAACTTTTAAGGGAGGCAAAGAATATGGTATGACTACACTTTGTGATCAGTTTTTATATGCTTCTATATATGAGTAAGTTTGTCATTGGCTAAATTTACTGTGCAATATCAGTTTGTACCAGAAGTTTCTCTGTTTTGTATTTGTGTGAAGGTACCATAATTATTTGTGTAATATTTATATTGTGTAATATATTTCTTGTTTTTGTAATTATTTGTGTAACATTTATACTGCGTGATATTGACTTTTGTAACGCCTCAGATGATCTCTGAGGTCTCTACAACAATAAAAATCAATCAATCAGTCAATGATAATAGGAAAATAATTTTCCTCGCAGATACACCACACATTTTGAAAAATATGAGGAACCGTTTATTCAATGGGCAGTGAGTCTCCCTTTGAGAAAATGTTGTCGAGGAACGTGATCTGCCTTGTAGTGGGGTACAGATAAATCGTGTAGAACAGTGGCTTGACGTAGGCAGTGGTTTTAAGTTTTTAACTGGCACCACAACTGCGTGAGAAGCGTTTGATACCAAACCATTACGAGAAAATGAAAGTTGTCTCATCTGCTGCCCTAATTAACAGCCAGACTGCAGCAGCCAGTGAGTATGCTGTCAAGACAGAGAGACTGCAGAGAAATACTTTAACCACAGCACGGTTTCTAAAGCACGTTCATGAGTGGTGTTGCCTCATGACATCCAGAGCTCTGAATCGTTCTGATGAACAAACATACAGTGAGGCTCTCTTTCATTTTTACGACACTCTGTGATTATTTCAAAACATGAAAACTGGCCTGAACAGTGTCTGGAAACCAATTCAGTTTGGTGTAGTTTTGACTACTGTAGGTATTTTGCAATTTTAGCACACATTCCTGAATTAGAAGCAATTTAAATTTTTGCTGACACGTCGATTTACGTAAGATGCCTTAGAAAATCTGTTTTCAATGGTCAGCTTCAAAAATCCCGTACCAACACCACGAGAATTGAAATCAGCAGTCTGGGTTACGACTCTTTCTCAGTTCTATGCTAGTGCCACTGATAATAATGAAAATGAAGACAGCAGTTTCCTGGCAACATTGGTGGGGAAGACGAGGATAAGTGTGCTGAGGAAGTAACACTGTGTGAGGTGGTGATGAGCACCAGTCTCTATATTATTTACCTGGCCACACTGTTAGGCAAGTTATGAAACATCATGCACTTTGCAAATTTTTCTTAGAGAGCCCAATAGCGTCCAGAGAAAATGTCTGTTTGTCTGTGAGCTTGCTTTTACATCTGAAGTCTTTTACAGAGACCTCACTTAATGAGCCATCAAGTGAGGTTTTCAGTGTGTTGCAAAGGGCAGAGGTGTACGAGGCTGGTTTGAAAAGTTATCGGAATCACGACGAGAGGTCAGTGCTAGGGCCACGAGTTGGTCACGTGATATTCATTGGACTGTTGGCTGTAAACACGTGTCACGTCATCGCTCTTGGAAGAGAGCTGTGGCGGTGACGTGGCTGTGTCGTTGTTCCCATGTAGTGATTTGCGAAGATGGAAAGCAGTGATTAAGTACTTCGAAAAGAAAGCTATGAATGCAAAACACATTCGTGCCCATTTCCAGAATACACTGGCGGACTCTGCCCCTTCACTTTCAACTGTTGCCAAGTGGACAGATGAATTTAAATTTGGTAGGCAGAGCTTAGTGATGGTCGGCCAAGATGTGTCACTACTCCAGAAATCATTGCAAAAGTGCAGAAAATTGTCTCGGAGGATCACCAACTGAAAGTGTGTGAAATAGCTCACTCTTGCCAGATGTCATCTGAAAGGGTATATCACATTTTAACTGAAGTACTAGAAATGAAAAAAATATCTGGAAGACGAGTGCCACGACTCTTGACGCTCGATCTAAAATGCACGAGAATGGACATATCGGGACAATGTTTGGCCCGTTTTAGGAGAAACGAACAAGATTTTTTTGCAATGGCTTATGACCACAGATGAAACTTGGGTGCTCTACTGTACCACAGAGACAAAAGAACAGTCAAAGCAGTGGAAACATGCCGATACTCCATCACCAAAGAAAGCAAAGACAGTTCCTTCGGCGGAAGAAGGTTATAGCATCAGTGTTCTGGGATGCAAAGGGGATTCTGTTTGTAGATCATCACCCCACAGGGCAAACTATTACTGGAAAATACTATACTAACCTCCTGGACAAATTGCAACAAAAGATACGCTGAAAAAGCCCAGGTTTAGCAAGGAAGAAAGTCATCTTTCATCAAGTCAACGCGCGCCCCCACACGTGTGCCGTCGCCGTGGCAAAATTACACGAACCGAGGCATGAATTGTTGCCACACCTACCTTATCCACCTGATATGGCTCCATCAGACTTCCATCTCTTCCCCAAACCGAAAATTTTTCTCAGTGGACGAATCTTCAAACGAAGAAGTGATAGCTGGAGTTGACAACTATTTTGCAAGCCTGGAGGAAACACATTTTCGAGATAGGATCAGAGCACTGGAACATTGTTGAATCAAGTGCATTAGTCTACAAGGAGACTACACGGAAAAATAAAAAAAAAGTGTCACTGATGTAACTACTTACTTTCCATTCCATTCCGAGAACTTTTCAAACCACTTTCGTATTTGAGGAGCAACAAGGAGAAATTACTCAAAGGTGAATTGTTCAAAAAAATGGTTCAAATGGTTCTAAGCACTATGGGACTTGACATGTGAGGTCATAAGTCCCCTAGATTTAGAACTACTTAACTCTAACTAACCTAAGGACATCACACACGTCCATGCCCGAGGCAGGATTCGAACCTGCGACTGTAGCAGCGGCGCGGTTCCGGACTAAAGCGCCTAGAACCGCTCGGCCACAGCGGCGTTTTCTCAGCCTGCCACAGTGTAAAGGAGAAAATAATTCGGTTTCTTGGCAACAACAGTTCACCTGCTTCTAAGGGAGGAAATAAAAGATATCAAGGTGTAGTGACACAAGGCAGTAGAAGCATGGCCACGAGAAAATTAGTGCAGAAACTGTGACTTCCGAAATCACTTCTCAGTAAATGATTTGAAAAATTGACATTCAAACCTTTTTGGTTATCAGTAACGTCTTGAGACACAAAATCTGTGTTAACACTTTCTCTTCAAATGGCCTCATTTTTGTTGTACTTACAATGATTTTTATAATACTTTTGTTCAATGTTTCTTTTTCCGAGTGTGGAGTGTTTTTATTATCTCATGTAATATTTGTTACATTTTGCAAGTACATTATGTCCCTGTCAAGGGTTCAGAATGATGAATATATAAATAAAAAGTTCTCCTTCAGCCTGTATCCATATTTGATTTTTGTGATTTGCCATCACCTTGTCTCTTCCTTGTGCTTCATTTGCTTTCTTTAATTTCTTTCTCAGGATTATAATATTTTTTATACGCATGGTGTATCTACATTTCATTTAATATTGCAGAGAGGGATAAAGTATTTATTCTTCCAGGAAGAACATTAGATTGTACTCTATACTCTTTCCTAGTTCAGACTGAAATAGCTCATATACAAAATCTGGTGGTGATTGACAGGTAGGCCAACGCTTTTTGAGGAATACTTCTGTTCAGACATGGTTAAATGTGAAGGTTGTTGTCGTTATTGTTGTTGTTGTGGTCTTCAGTCCTGAGTCTGGTTTGATGCAGCTCTCCATGCTACTCTATCCTGTGCAAGCTTCTTCATCTCCCAGCACTTACTGCAACCTACATCCTTCTGAATCTGCTTAGTGTAATCATCTCTTGGTCTCCCTCTACGATTTTTACCCCCACACTGACCTCCAGTGCTAAATTTGCGATCCCTTGATGCCTCAGAACATGTCCTACCAACCGGTCCCTTCTTCTTGTCAAGTTGTGCTACAAACTCCTCTTCTCCCCAATTCTGTTCAATACCTCCTCATTAGTTGCGTGATTTACCCATCTAATTTCAGCATTCTTCTGTAGCACCACATTTTGGAAGCTTCGATTCCCATACATGGCTACACTCCATACAAATACTTTCAGAAACGACTTCCTGACACTTAAATCTATACTCTATGTTAAGAAATATCTCTTCTTCAGAAACGTTTTCCTTGCCATTGCCAGTCTACATTTTATATCCTCTCTAATTCGACCATCATCACTTATTTTGCTCCCCAAATAGCAAAACTCCTTTACTACTTTAAGTGTCTTATTTCCTAATCTAATTCCCTCAGCATCACCCGATTTAATTCGACTACATTCCATTATCCTCGTTTTGCTTTTGTTGATGTTCATCTTATCCTCCTTTCAAGACACTGTTCATTCTGTTCAGCTGCTCTTCCAAGTCCTTTTCTGTCTCTGACCGAATTACAGTGTCATCGGTATGTGAGGGTAATTTCATGGAAATGTCATGCACATTTTGTACTGTAACTGCTATTTGTAATTCTCTTCATACTCTAAGAATTTATATTGAAAACCATGAATATGTGAATGGAAATGCAGTCAACTGGGGTACATATTGTAGTTAGAGTTACTCAGTGCTCTTGACAGTAAAAATATATGCAAATTGACCTTTTGCTATAATATTTTAATATTTAAACTGATAAAGTTACACTGCCATTCTGTCTAAGTTTAGGTCAGTCGTAGACAACACACGATTTTACCTACATAGAATGCTCTTGGTAACTTTTAGCCATTCCAAAAGTAAATCAGTGGATCATAAGAAGCCTAAAAAATTGATCTAGTTCAGAAACGCAGGTTTACTTTGAAATTGAAAGATATTTATATAGACCTGAGATTAACAGTTTTTAAGCTAAGGGGGTGTAAATGAACAATAAGAGATTCCTTCAGGATATTCTTAATAAAACGTATTACAAATAATAGTGCACATATTGTCTTCAAGTACAACAACAGTTTCAGTAGTACCATATAGTAAATACATTCCCTCGAACATTTGCAAATCTTGAGTGCAGATGTACACTGCTGTTATGGACCATGCCTCTTTCTGTTAACAAATATTGGGAAAGATTCATCTTTTGTATTATTATACTGTCTTCACAGTACAGAACTCCGTGTTAGCTTGCAAGCCAAAACCTATTTCTTTTTTCCTTTCCTGGTCCTGTAATTGCAACTTATTTTAAATGAGATGTACTTGCCTTATGTACCTCCTGCAGTGACTTCTGTAGCATATGATTTACCTTCACACAGTGTAATGACATATTTATTTGAAAGCTATATTCAAAAATTAATGTAAATTTGTTGACAAATCCATTAGCAAACCTAGACCCATGTTCCCTTATTGGTAGTGACAGAAATGATGTTTATAATTCCTTGTTTTTGGATTTATCTTGATCGCAATGGAAAAGTTGCAGGAACTCTACTTAACCATTCAGTTAATTTTATTCATTTCTGACCCTTTGTCGTTTTTTTAATTTTTTTGTTCACAGTTCTGTTACTTAGTTTCCAATCCATTTAAACGGCAAAAAGTCAGAAGAGCTAATAGGATGAGAAATCTTAGAGACAAAACTGCCACTGTTACCACATAAAACGAAAAATAGTGAGTGGTACAGTACAAAATTATCGTGACTGTTAAGAACTTTGACCTGATTGACTGTGCAGAGAAGTTATACTTAGGATGCTCACAATAATAAAATCTGCTTTGTTCCACACAATATTTTATTTTAACACATTTTAAACATATTGTGTAGTCTTGTACTTTCGTAATCATTCTCCTAATGCCATGGAAGAATTTGCAGAAAAAGTTTATGGGATAGACTTGACAAAAAATATAAAGCATGCGTAATCGTATAGGCAAGTTTATCAGTTCTATTTACTAAGATACTGGCTCTGAGCACTATGGGACTCAACTGAGATCATTAGTCCCCTAGAGCTTAGAACTTTGTCAAACCTAACTAACCTAAGGACATCACACACATCCATGTCCAAGGCAGGATTCGAACCTGCGACCTTAGCGGTCTCGCGGTTCCAGACTGCAGCACCTAGAGCCGCAGGCCACTAAGAGACTGCGTATATATAATTGAACTGCAATACTTTATTTTCTATAACAAATGAGGCATTGGGCGAATTTTCGTAGTATCGACAAGCAGGAACAAGAAGTAAGCCGATATAAAGCTTTAAATTATTGACTGATTTTTCTCTTCACTTGCGAACTAATATTGGTTCCCTCTTGTCCTGCTGACTATTGGATAGGACCAATTTAATGCTAATTACGAAAAAAGGTGTCCAAACTCAATACTGCATCAAGAACTGCGAAATCTCCTTTCCCTATTAATAAAGGAGAGCACGTGAAGAACTATGTTTCATGCTCGCCACAACAAATGCTTTTCGACTCATTTACCCTAATTTGTTCAGATTCTTTGTTGCATCTCCTCCGGTAATACGAAAGAATACCGCCCTTCGATTGTGACATTCGGTTCACTAATCGAAGCGATAGGTTTTGCAGGTGCCAGCCAGCCAGCAGCAGCAGAGTGGGGCTTTGACCCCAGTCTTCTTCGTCGCCTCTCCGTCCTTTTCCTTCTGTTTTTCGTCCGCTTACCCGTCCCTTGTTCGCCACTGTTCTTTTGTCCTGTCCTGTGTCTTTCTCCTCGTCACAATGTCGACACCCACCACCACTACAACAGCCACCACCACTGCCATCATCTACACAACCCCCTCCGCCGCCGCCGCCGCCGCCGCCGCCACTATCACGTGGTGTGCCGCATCACTCCCCCCTCAGTCCATCCCCCCACTCCTCACTCTCCCATCTCCCTCACTTTTTGTATCCCCATCCCCAGCTCCTCCTTCCCGCGCCCCCTCTGATCCCTCCCCTCCACTCCCTCCCTCTTCTCCTTCCGTTTCTGCGGCCCCCGCCAGGGTGGTCGCCCGGCGGGATACGGCCCGTGCTCCACTCTCCCCTTCGCCCTCTTCGTCATCTACGTCATCAAACGCCCCAGTGCCACCCCTGCCTCCTCTGCACCTAAAAAGTCTCCGCCCCGTCCCCGTCCCGAGCCCATGATGCCATGCGTGTCTCTCCGCCTGTCCCTGCCCCCTCCTCCTCCTCCTCTACCCCTTCTCCCACCACTACCTACTCTCCCGTCCTGATCCCTCCCTTCTTGAGGCCCAGAACCTCACCCTCTTCATTCGCCAACATTTTCCTGGTGCCCCCATCTCCCTCCTCACTCCTCACCGTGACTCGGTCCTTATCTCCTCCTGCAGCCCTACCCTTCACACCGATGTCCTTTCCCGCATCCCCGTCACCCGCTTTGGCCCTAATGCCTCCCTCACCCCTGCCCCTTCCCCATCTCCCTCCCGCCGACCCTCACCGCCCTGATGACTCGGCTCCGTCCGACGATCACAGAGGAGGAGATGTTCGCGGAGCTCGAGGCGCATCCCCATTTGGATGTGGGTGCACTTCGGCGCATTCACAAATCCGCTGGCCCCACCTGCCTTATGTGTGTTTTTACCAAACACGCCCCCTCCATAGACCATCTCCTGAAGGAGGGTGCCCTCCTCTTTAACCAACATTACAAAGTTGGCCCCTCCCGTTCCCCTCCTCGATCCCTCTGCTGCCGGAGGTGCTTGTGGTATAATGCACAACCGACATCTGAGTGCCGCCATGCCCCCACCTGCCTGCACTGTAAGCAAGCACACTTCCTACGGCAGTGCCCTAACCTTCAGTCCCCTCCCTCCTGTAACACCTGTAACCTCCCTCATTCTATGTACTCCCAAAAATGTAAGGCCCGACCCCCTCCTGCCACTCCTGAACTCACAGTCCCTGTCTGCCCTCTGGACGCCCTCACCCCTCCTGGCAATTCCCTTCACCCCCCCCCCTTACCTCTGAGGACATCATCAGATTCCTTACCATCGTCCTCCAAAATGTTCACCCTTTCCAGCACCCCCACACCCTCCAACAGATATCCCTTGCCACCTGTTCCGTCTTCCACCTAAAAATGTATGCCACCTACTCCCACAACCAGGCCCATTTCACCTTTTCCCGTCTCGACACCCTCGTTTAAATCCTTGTCATAGCGTGACAGCACCGTATCCTGTTCGACAACATCCGCTCCCTTCCTCCCAACAAGAACCTCTTCCTGCACACCCTTGCCACCCACCACGTGGGTGCCTTCCTCCTAAATGAAACCTTCCTCCAACCCCACCACACTATCCACACTTCGCCCTAGCTCCTTCAATGCTCCGATAATCCCCTTCCGATTGCGCGTGGTGGAGTTGCCATTGGTCACCACCGCCAGATCCCCGTTCGGCTCCAACCTCTCCTTCCCGACCCCACCGAACACCTGATCATTAGGCTCTTCTTCCCCGGCCTTACCGTCACCTGCGCCACCATCTATGTCCCCCCTAACGCCCCTATTTCTTTCGACTTCCTCTCCCACATTGACCGTACCTTCTCCTCCTACGTGATCGCCGCTGACCTCAACATCCATAGTCGTTCCACCGCCCAGTTACGGCGGTGGCATCAGTTCCTCTCCTACCTCCAAGGCGACGTCATCTCCATTCCCCAAAACACCCGCCCCAAATCCAACTCCAATCCTCCCCTAACCTCCTTGGCCGCATAGCGGTGGATGTCCTGGACCCCATTGGTAGTGACCATCTCCCTGTCGCCCCCGCCCTGACGCTCGTAATGACCCTCCCCCGAAGTACGTCAATGATTATTCCCGTGCCGACTGTAATGTCTGCCGGGATACCCTCTCCACCCAGGTCGATAGCCACCCTTTCACCTACCACCACCCTGACGACGTTACCGATGCTGCCTCCTTTCTCCAGCAGACCTTGTCTGAGACCATGGAGGCCCATGTCCCTACTGTCCTCATCCACCCCCACCGTCCTACCTTACCCCCACAGGCCGTCCTCCTCCTCCGTGAATCCCGCCATCTCTACCATGCCTTCGGCCACACACGTGACCCGGACACACTACGCAGCCACCGGCAACTCCAGCGACACATCCGTAACTTGCTCGCGGCGTAGAAATGCCGGGACTGGCGACAGGCATCCACCTGTTTAAATGCTACCCTTCCTATAAACTCGTCCAAATTCTGGTCAGCCTTCCGTCGCCTTACTGGAAATAAACCCTCCCCCTACTATTCTCTTCTCCATGATGATCACACCTTCCCTGACACCCTTAGTAAGGCCAATCACTTTGCCTCCTACCTCCCCAAAGACTTTTCCATCCCCAATGATTCCCAGTTCGATTACTCCCTCTTACCAGATGTCCGCGATCGAAGTGACACCTGTGTCCCTCCCCTCGCACCTGGTTTCCAGTACTTGGACAACATTGCACACACGGAACCCAATGCCCCTATCACTACACAGGATCTCATTGCTACACTCCGCACAAAATGCAACACCGCTCCTGGTCACGGTCGTGTCACCTTCCTCCACCTTCGTGAAGCTCCTGTCTCTTTTCTCTCCACCCTGGCCAGGCTCTACAATGTACTCCTTACTCCTGTCCACCGGTTACTACCCCGACCTGTAACAAATCAAAGCATCAGTTTTCCCATTTGTGTATAACATTTAACTGTAAATTAGAAATACGGTATATACAGTGTCCAATGGCAAGCGGTAGAAAAGATATAGCACAAAGGTACGAGAAATTACATTACTTTATATTTCATCAGATACCAATACAAGCGGACTGTGTGTGTGAGACATGTGGTCCTGTTCACTAAATTACCTTGTGGTGAAGTATTTTGTTCCCCCCATCAACAGACCCTGGACATGTCAGTTTCAAAAATATACAGCTGTTGCAAATGACATGTTTTAGTCTTCTTCTGTACACAACTGAGGGTTAAAATAAGCGTACAAAATATAGCTTCTAAAGAAGGAACTCTAAGCAACACATTTACAACAACTTTAAAAAGGTATATGCTTACTCTACTCAACTGACAAAGTGTTTCCTACGACAATTACTACGATACAAGTAAGCATAATGCTGTGAAGGGAAATTCTGTGTGTCCCACTGATCAAAAACAGCAAATGTGAGCTGTTAGCAGTCAAACGAGATTTTCAGAGTGTCATAATTCAGGAGCAAGTGAAAGCATGACGTATGCATATAGCAATTGAAGCTGTGAACGTTATTTTCCAGTTACCTGTATCCTCAGATCGTTTCTCTAGTAGGCCAACAGGTTTCCTCTCGGCAGGAGCTTTACGATTACCAAAAATGGTTGGCACAGCATTTGGTTTACGTTTTACCACTCCTCCAATTCTGTCGGCTCAAACTGGTCTGGAGTAAAGTGATTCTGGTAAACACAAACAGTACTATCAGTCAGTTTAGTTACCAACTTCGTTATTTAAGCGATATAAAAATGTCAAGACTATACATTATAACTATATTTTATAATATAAAATATATGAATCTGTAATATCAATAGAACTCAGCACATGCTACTCGTAACTACATACAGTGCAAGAAGTCAGAGACCTATGAATTAGGTACTGCAGCTATACACAAACATTGTAACACTCAGATTCTATCTACAAACTAACTGAAAAAATTTCATTTTACACGATACGACTAACATCTTTTGGGGAATGTATCTTCATTCAAGTTTAATTTTCATTAGGTTTGGGTTTCCTGTGTAACAACAAATATTGTACGATACACGTTGTCTACGCCTGCCTACACTTTGTGATCAAAAGTATCCGGACACCACCAAAAATATCAGTTTTTCATATTAGGTGCATAGTCCTGCCACCTACTGCCACTGTTTCCGATGTGACAGTGAAGTGGAAACGTGAAGGGACACGTACAGCACAAAAGCGTACAGGCCGACCTCTTGTGTCGACTGGCAGAGACCGCCGACAGTTGAAGAGGGTCTGTCCAAACCGTCACGCAGGAATTCCAAACTGCATCAGAATCAGAATTCAATGCAAGTACTATGACACTTGGGAAACTTTGATTTCAAGTTACTTTTGAGTACATTACGGGAGTGAACAGTGGTCAATGTGTTACAAATATTTACTATCAAAAACAGTCTCGATCACGATTTATTTATTACGGTGTCTGGTTTCGACCACTACTGTGGTCATCTTAAGAGCAATGAGTAAGAACCTCCTTCTGGTGGTAAATCACTACCACCAATCGGTAGTCACCGTAATAAACAAATTGTGATCAAGACTGTTTTTGACAGTAAATACTGGATTTCAAGGTTGAGCTCACGGTGCAACGAGTGTAAACATTGGACGATTGAACAGCGGAGAAACGTTGTGTGGAGAGACAAATCACGGTACACAATGTGGCGATCCGAAGGCCGGGTGTGGGTATTCCGAATGCCCGGTGCACGTCATCTGTCAGCATATGTAGTGTCAACAGCAAAATTCAGAGGCAGCGGTGTTATATGCTGTGGTCGTGTTTCCCATGGAGTTGGCTTCTACCCCTTGCTGTTTTGCGTGGCACTATCACAGGCCTAGATTGGTGTTTTAAGCACCTTCTTGCTTTCCACTGTTGAAGAGCAAGTCGGGGATGGTGATTGCATTTTTCAACACGATCGAGCACCTGTTTGTATTGCACGGCCTGTGACGGAGTGGTTACACGACAATAACATCCCTGTAATGGACTGGCCTGCCACAGAGTCCTGACCTGAATCCTAGGGAACATCTTTGGCACGTTTCGGAATGCGGACTTTGTGCCAGGCCTCACCGACCGACATCGATACCCCTCCTCAGTGCAGCACTCCGTGAAGAATGGGCTGCCATTCCCCGAGAAAACTTCCAGCACCTCATTGAACGTATGCAAGCGAGAGTGGAAGCTGTCATCAAGGCTAAGAGTGGGCGCCAGGAACTTCTAAGTCATTTTCAGGCACGTGTTCGGATACGTTTGATCACATAGTGTAGTATTTGTATCTGAGACTGTTGAATATACAAGATGCCGTATTAAAAGAGTTAATTATAAATATACTGTACTGTTACGACTGACGATACAATTCAACTATGCTATTCTTTTTATTTATTTCAACGTTTGTCGAAACGGTAGGCCTACACTATTAAATGCAAGTAACAGGTATTTTACAGAGGCACGTCAGTATCACGCCAATTATTTTCACAAAATTTACTGAAAATGAGGCACTGTTAATTGATCTTTGAAGTACACATAGCCATTGCCAACAACATACATTAAAACATCCAAATACTGTACTTCCCATCTTCAACAATTGGGCCTATACACTGAATACGAAACGAAATACCGTGTTTACCTATTACATCTTTCGTGTTGCCAAAAATATGCCTCTATAGCAGTCAGTACATTACAGATTAACCAGAGACGTGTAGCTTTCACTATGGTTTGTCCAAAAAAACGGACTTGCACACAGCGTACCTTTTACAAACAAATGTGAACGGTTTGAGACGAACCACATGTAATGACACACCAAATCTGATCACTAAGCGAGTCGAAATACAGCAAGTCTGTTACACAGCGAATGTTGAACCTTAAGATTATTTGCACTAATGAACGAAAACTGTACTTTCCATACAGAAGCGAGAGTCTCATGTGGGCTGCCAGTTGGCTCTGCTGATTTTCATCGGCCATATTCTCCTTCTTGTTGCATCTCTACCTTCAGAAGGAATTCTGTACAGTTCACCTCCCTTTCTGACTCAGAACAAAAAGCGAAAAGCACAGCACTGAGGCAGTATTCTGCTTAGAACTTTGAAAATACACAACACTGCCCATGCTTCACACATAATGCTTGGGCCCACAATGGCTGCTAATGTTACAAGATGTGATTTCAGCCAACTGTGGATGGCGGCGAACGCAGCAGAATACGATGGCCGTACTTCCCTTTATACGAGGCTGTACTGCCCTGGTAAACACGCCACGACTCCAGCGCTGCAAAGTGGAGTGCATCTCGACTTGCACTGCTGCCAACTTTGGACTTGCTAGCAAAACGGCTTCCTCGTGGAAGAACGGGGATGTGTGTTTAAAACCTTCAATCGTGCAATCGGATAGATCTGCAAAGTTTCACAAGTGAGAACATAGTACGACACATGTACATGGAACAGATTCTGTAAGGATTCAACGTTCACCTTTTGCATTATAAACAGCCCACATACAGTACTTGATAGTATATCCTACAGCTGTCTCCAAATAAATTCTTGCCCTTGTGCTATTAGGTGCTAATTATTTCCAACTGTTTGCGCTGGCTGTACGCTACCATCAGAACTTTAATTTCAAAAAGAGCATTACTTACATATTTATAGGTATTCAACTTCATTAACAATTATTTAACATAATTCCAGTTTATAAGTTACCATGTTTAACCTACTGAAACGGCTTTGCCCTCGCATTTTTTGCGAGTTAATTTCATGCATCAACTCTTCAGTTATTTATGTACCATTCAGGTTGTGGATTCTTTGCAGCTTTTGCAATTAGTGTTTTGCAAGGCTTGTATGTAACACATAAATGAGATACTTCATGACCTTAATTCAAGATGGGAGTGTCAATCTGTAAAAATATAATTCATCCAGAAATCCCGTCCAACCTTGCTATCTGAATCAGCACTTTGTGTGTCAAAGTGAAAACTCTGTATGTCTCTTCACTTCTGCTGCCACAGTATCTGTATTTCTCAGGTAAGTTTTCATATTTGTGTATGTCTCTTTGTGACCTAGTAAGTAAATACAATCTTTAATTGATGGCACTATGTTTGAGCACTGATTTTAATAATTACCAGCAGCAGGAATGTACAGATTAATCAATTCAATTAAACATCTCAGTATCTTAGTTTATTGCTGTTAAGGCTAAATATAATTTACACAAATGCAATTTTTGCAACTGCTAGTACTACTGCTAAATCTACTGCTGCAGCTACAAGTTGTAGAACCACAGACATCAGAACTTTATGTGTGCATTTATTGTGACGTGCAGATACTACCTAACTATTTTTTTTTCTTCACTACCCACAAGACCAAACTGGCTACTACATCTAAATTATGCTGAACGAGGTGGAGCAGTGGATAGCACAATGGAATCGTATTCAGAAAGACAGTGGTTCAAACCCGTGTCCAGCCATCCCATTTTAGATGTTCTGTTATTTCTCTAAATCACTTCAGCGTAATGCCGGGATGGGTCCTATCAAAGTGCAAGGCCTTACTTCCTTTACCATCCTTTGCTAATCTGAGCTTTTGATCCATCTCTAATGACCTCCTACGTCTAAATCATTATTTTGTACATTTGAGAGAGATGCAACCTCGTGACAAGAAAGTGATGCTGTAGCAGCTTCCACCAATAGTGCTGCAGAAGGAAATGACATGGAGGCTTCTGGGTGAATCAGACTGAATAACGGAAAAACTATGGCCACCACAAACGACATGGAATCAGGAGGAATTGCTACACCAATCCACACCAACAAAATCTAAGGAGACTGAAGATTGCTATTTTTGTGCAGCGCAACTACTTGGACAGATACCCTGAAACAAAATGAGAATGGTAATGTGGGCAGTTTCATAAAATATCTGGCATCAGTTTGTGAAATCAATTAGAAGGCATAGAGCAAGACCACTGTAGCACATCAATAAACTGTGTGTTACGCGTACGCACACTATTTAAACAAAATTTGATTGCTGTCTTGGAAATAAACTAAACCCTTATTACTTCCTGAGAGAACTGAATGTTAGTGATTTCACATGACCCTCGGCTGTGTTCAAAATGACTGCTGTCAACTATTGTAATTATGTAGCTCTGCACTATTAACCCCCCCCCCCCTCGTGAACCTTGGACCTTGCCGTTAATGGGAAGGCTTGCGTGATACAGATACAGATAACCATACTGTAGGTGCACCCAGAACAGAGGGGTATTTGTTGAGAGGTCAGACAAACGTGTGGTTCCTGAAGAAGAGCAGTAGCCTTTTCAGTAGTTGCAATGGGCAACAGTCTGGGCAATTGACTGAACTGGCCTTGTAACATCACGCAAAATTGTCTTTCTGTGCTTGTACTGCAAACAGCTGAAAGCAAGGGGAAACTACAGCCATAAGTTTTCCTGGGGGCATACAGCTTTGCTGTACGGTTAAATAATGATGACATCCTCTCGGGTAAAACACTACAGAGGTATAATACTTCCTCAATTGGATTTCCGATCAGGGACTGCTCAGGAGAAAATCATTATCAGGAGAAACAGAACAGGGGTTTTATGGATTGGAACGTTGAATGTCAGACCCCTTAACTGGGCAGATAGGTTGGAAAATTTAAAAATGGATATGGATAGGTTAATGTTAGATATAATGGGAATTAGTTAGTTCATTGGCAGGAGAAACTGAACTTCTGGTCAGGTGAATACAGAGTCATAAATACAGAATCAGATAGGGGTAATGCAGGGGTAGGTTTAATAATGAATAAAAATTAGGAATGCGGATAAGCTACTACAAACAGCAGGGTTAATGCTTTTGCACAGTAGTACAGGTTTATATGCGAACTAGCTCTGCACATGATGCATTGAAGAAATGTATGATGAGATAAAAGAAATTATTCACATAGTTAAGGGAGAAAAAAATTTAATACTCATTGGGGACTGGAATTCAGTAGTAGGAAAAGGAGGAGAAGAAAAAGTAGTAGGTGAATGTGGAGGTTTAAGAATAATGAAAGAAGGTTGTATGTGTGCAAGAGACCTGGAGACACCAAAAGATTTCAGATTGATTATACAGGGCATTACAAAAAGGTACGACCAAACTTTCAGGAAACATTCCCCACACACAAATAAAGAAAAGATGTTATGTGGACATGTGTCCGGAAACGCTTAATTTCCATGTTAGAGCTCATTTTAGTTTTGTCAGTATGCACTGTAATTCCTCAATTCACCGCCAGTTGGCCCAAACGAAGGAAGGTAATGTTGACTTGGGTGCTTGTGTTGACATGCGACTCATTGCTCTACAGTACTAGCATCGAGCACATCAGTACGTAGCATCAACAGGTTAGTGTTCATCACGAACGTGGTTTTGCAGTCAGTGCAATGTTTACAAATGCGGAGTTGGCAGATGCCCATTTGATGTACGGATTAGCGCGGGGCAATAGCCGTGGCGCGGTACGTTTGTATCGAGACAGATTTCCAGAACGAAGGTGTCCCGACAGGAAGACGTTCGAAGCAATCGATCGGCGTCTTAGGGAGCACGGAACATTCCAGCCTACGACTCGCGACTGGGGAAGACCTAGAACGACGAGGACACCTGCAACTGACCAGGCAATTCTTCGAGCAGTTGACGATAACCCTAATGTCAGCGTCAGAGAAGTTGCTGCTGTACAAGGTAACGTTGACCACGTCACTGTATGGAGAGTGCTACGGGAGAACCAGTTGTTTCCGTACTGTGTACAGCGTGTGCAGGCACTATCAGCAGCTGATTGGCCTCCACGGGTACACTTCTGCGAATGGTTCATCCGACAATGTGTCAATCCCCATTTCGGTGCAAATGTTCTCTTTACGGGTGAGGCTTCATTCCGACGTGATCAAATTGTAAATTTTCAAAATCGACATGTGTGGCCTGACAAGAATCCGCACGCAATTGTGCAATTACGTCATCGACACACATTTTCTGTGAATGTTTGGGCAGGCATTGTCGGTGATGTCTCGAATGGGCCCCACATTCTTCCACCTACGCTCAATGGAGCAGTTATGATTTCAAACAGGATACTCTACCTGTGCTGCTAGAACATGTGCCTTTACAAGTACAACACAACATGTGGTTCGTGCACGATGGAGCTCCTGCACATTTCAGTCGAAGTGTTCGTACACTTCTCGACAACAGATTCGGTGACCGAGGGATTGGTAGAGGCGGACCAATTCCGTGGCCTCCTCGCTCTCCTGAACTCAACCCTCTCGACTTTCATTTATGGGGTCATTTGAAAGCTCTTGTATACGCAACCCCGGTACCAAATGTAGAGACTCTTCGTGCTCGTATTGTGGACGGCTGTGATACAATACGCCATTCTCCAGGGCTGCATCAGCGCATCAGGGATTCCGTGCGACGGAGGGTTGATGCGTGTATCCTCGCTAATGGAGGACATTTAGAACATTTCCTGTAACAAAGCATTTGAAGTCACACTGGTACGTTCTGTTGCTGTGTGTTTCCATTCCACGATTAATGTGATTTGAAGAGAAGTAATAAAATGAGCTCTAACATGGAAAGTAAGCGTTTCCGGACACATGTCCACATAACATATTTTCTTTCTTTGTGTGTGAGGAACGTTTCCTGAAAGTTTGGCCGTACCTTTTTGTAACACCCTGTATGATGGTAAGACAGATTTGGGAAACAGGTTTTAAGTTCTATGACATATTCCAGGGGCAGATGTGGACTCTGTACACAATTTATTGGTTATGGACTATATATTAAAAATGAAGAAATTACAAAATGGTAGGAATTTCAGGAGTTGGGACCTGGATAATCTGAAAAAAATCAGAGGTTGTAGAGTGTTTCAGAGAGAGCATTAGAGGACAATAAAAGGGGAATGGAATACAGTAGAAGGAGAATGGGTAGCTTTGAGGGATGAAATAGTGAAGGCAGGAGAGGATCAAGTAGGTAAAAAAAGACGAGGGCTAGTAGAAATCCTTGGGTAACAGAAGAAATATTGAATTTAATTGATGAAAGGAGAAAATATAAAAACGCAGTAAATGAAGCAGGCAAAAGGGAATACAAAAGTCTCAAAAATGAGATAGACAGGAAGTGCAAGATGGCTAAGCAGGGATGGCTAGAGGACAAATGTAAGGATGTAGAGGCTTATCTCACTAGGGGCAAGATAGATACTGCCTACAGAAAAATTAAACAGACCTTTGGTGAAAGGAGAACCACTTGTATGAATATCAAGATCTCAGATGGAAACCCAGTTCTAAGCAAAGAAGGGAAAACAGAATGGTGGAAGGAGTATATAGAGGGTCTGTACAAGGGCGATGTACTGGGGGGCATTATTATGGAAATGGAAGAGGACGTAGATGAAGATGAGGTAGGAGATATGACACTGTGTGAAGAATTGGTGAGAGCACTGAAACACCTAAGTAGAAACAAGGCACCGCAAGTAGACAACATTCCGTTAGAGCTACTGATACCCTTGGGAGAGCCAGCCCTGACAAAACTCTGCCATCTGGTGAGCAAGGTGTATGAGACAGGCGAAGTATCCTCAGACTTCAAGAACAATATAATAATTCCGTATCCATACAAAGCAGGTGCTGACAGGTGCGTGAACCACCAAACTATCGTTTTAATAAGTCACCATTGCAAATCAGACAAATGAAAAAACTGGGAGAAGATGGCCTCAGGAAGATCAGTTTGGGTTCTGTTCAAATGTAGGAACACGCGAGCCAATTCTGACCCTACTACTTATCTTAGAAGCTAGGTTAAGGAACGGTAAACCTACATTTACAACATTTGTAGGCACAGAGGGCTTTTGACAATGTTGACTGGAACAAGCTCTTTCAAATTCTCATGATAAATACAGGGAGCGAAAGGCTATTTACAATTTGTACAGAAACCAGATGGCAGTTATAGGAGTCGAGGGGCATGAAAGGGCAGCAGTGATTGAGAAGGGAGTGAGACAGGGCTGTAGCTTTGTGGCACAACTTGGCTAGAAGAAGAGGCAAGTCGGTAGGAACATTCTGAGGGATCGACAATCACCTACTTAGTACTGGAGGGAAGCGTGCAGGGTACAAATTGTAGATTGAGACCAAGAGATGAATGCAGGAGGATGTCGGTCGCAGCAGTTACTCTGAGATGAAAAGGTTTGCACAGGATAGAGTAGCACGGAGAGTTGCATCAAACCAGTCTTTGGACTGAAGATCACAACAACAACACCTCTGTACTACCAAATCACAACATATGTGGCCCGCCTGAAGACTGTGTGACATGGCGCACATTTATGGGTACAACTATCAGGTTATAATCTCTTGTATTAGACCATTGTGAAGTGCTGTATGCTACACGTGTCCAGAAACGCTGCATTATTTGTAGATCTGAGTAACTCTACGGGAACCAGATTTTAGGAATGCACAAGTGAAATAAAACACAGCTGTGTGCTTTGTGTGTACATGCGCCACTGCTCTGGCTTTCAGTGCAGATTTTGAAAGGCAGTTCAGTTAATTTGTTAGTTGCCGCTTGACTCTTAGAGGGATGTGTAGCTGGTTCACATTTCACAGCCACGTTCTTATTACAGCTCCACAAAAGAAGGCCTGAATTGATTGGTGATTACTGTGGAGCTCAAAACGAATCTCCTACATTTAGTAAAGTGTATGACACATGAGCAACATCGTTACACAGTGTTACTGTATGAAATTCAGCTGTCATCTCTGTAGCCACCGACAACGAACTGTTGTTACTGTTAACGAGGCTGCCGTTGCTACTGGCAAGTGTAACAGCAAATAAATGAGAATGCTATATGTACAAAAATAATGACTAGTAAGCACTATTATATTGTATATCTACATACATACTCTGCAATCCACCATACGGTGCGTGGCGGAGGCTACCTCGTACCACAATTACCATCTTCTCTCCCTGTTCCACTCCCAAACAGAACGAGGGAAAAATGACTGCCTATGTGCCTCTGTACGAGCCCTAATCTCTCTTATCTTAACTCTGTGGTCTTTCCGTGAAATATAAGTTGGCGGCAGTAAAATTGTACTGCAGTCAGCCTCAAATGCTGGTTCTCTAAATTCCCTCAGTAGCGATTCACGAAAAGAACGCCTGCTTTCCTCTAGAGACTCCCACCCGAGTTCCTGAAGCATTTCCGTAACACTCGCGTGTCAATCCAACCTACCCGTAACAAATCTAGCAGCCCGCCTCTGAATTGCTTCTATGTCCTCCCCCAATCCGACCTGATAGGGATCCCAAACGCTCGAGCAGTACTCGAGAATAGGTCGTATTAGTGTTTTATAAGCGGTCTGTTTTACAGATGAACCACATCTTCCCAAAATTCTACCAAAGAACCGAAGACGACTATCCGCCTTCCCCACAACTGCCATTACTTGCTTGTCCCACTTCATATCGCTCTGCAATGTTCCACCCAAATATTTAATCGACGTAACTGTGTCAAGCGCTACACCACTAATGGAGTATTCAAACATTACGGGATTCTTTTTCCTATTCGTCTGCATTAATTTACATTTATCTATATTTAGAGTTAGCTGCAATTCTTTACACCAATCACAAATCCTGTCCAAGTCATCTTGTATCCTCCAAAAGTCACTCAACGACACCTTCCCGTACACCACAGCACCATCAGCAAACAGCCGCACATTGCTATCAACCCTATCCTAAAGATCATTTATGTAGTCAGAAAACAACAGCGGACCTACCACACTTCCCTGGGGCACCCCAGATGATACCCTCACCTCCGATGAACACTCACCATCGAGGACAATGTACTGGGTTCTATTACTTAAGAAATCTTCGAGCCACTCTCATATTTGGGGATCAATCCCATATGCTCGTACCTTAGTTAGGAGTCTGCAGTGGGGCACAGAGTCAAACGGTTTCCAGAAGTCAAGGAATAAGGCATCCGTCTGATTTCCTTCATCCACGGTTCGCAAGGTATTGTGTGAAACAACGGAGAGTTGCCTTTCGCAGGAGCGATGCTTTCGAAAGCCGTGCTGATGCATGGACAGCAACTTCTCTGTCTCAAGGAAATCCATTATATTCGAACCGAGAATATGTTCGAGAATCCTGCAACAAACTGATGTTAAGGATATTGGTCTGTAATTTTGAGGATGCATCCTTCTTGCCTTTTTATATACAGACGTCACCTGCACTTTTTCCAGTTGTGCAAGAGATTCGCGATAAATGCAAGCTAAGTAAGAAGCCAATGCATTAGAGTTCTCTTGGGATCCCATCAGGACTTGGCAATTTATTTATTTTCAACCGATTCAGCTGCTTCACAACCCCAGGGATGTCTATCACTACGTCCTCCATACGGGAATTTGTACGAGACTCAAACGGCGGTATGTTTGTACGATCCTCTTGCGTGAAAGATTTCTCAAATGCTAAATTTAAAATTTCAGCTTTCGTTCTGCTGTCACCGTTGCCAGGCCAGACTGATGAGTGAGTGAATGGATGGAAGCCTTCGACCCGCTTACCGATTTTACGTAAGACCAGAATTTCCTTGGGTTTTCAGCAAGATCTTTTGCTAAGGTACAACGGTGGTAGTGGTTGTATGCTTTGCGCATCGCTCTTTTTACAGCAACACGAATCTCTACTAACTAACTTTTGCCTGTCCTCATTCTCCCGATCTTTCTTGTACCGCGAGTGCAACTGTCTTTGCTTCCTGAGCATTCTCCCAATTGCACTGTTAAACCAAGGTGGGTCTTTTCCGTCCGTAACCCACTTTTTCCGCACATATTTGTCCAATGTGTGATTTACAATGTGTTTAAAATTTGCCCATAATTCTTCCACGTCCATCGTACCGGAAGTAAATGAAGTCGATTCATTTACTAAGTGGGATGCTAACAACTGCTTATCCGCACTTTCTAGTAAGAACACTCTCCTACCCTTCTTGACCGACTTTTTAACTTTCGTAACCATAGTCGTAATGACAACATCAGGATCATTAACCCCTGTCTCAACACTGACACCATCGATGATGTCTGGTCTGTTCGTGGCTACCAGATCTAAAATATTTCCATTACGCATTGGCTGTCGATTTAGCTGCTCAAGACAGTTTTCGGATAATGTGTTCCAAAGTAATTCACACCACAGCTTGTCTGTACCACCTGTAATGAGTCCATAGACATCCCAGTCTATACTAGGTAGGTTGAAGTCACCTCCGACTAATATAGCACGATCCACGTACTTCTGCGATACAGAGTGTAGAATCCCTCTGAATGATTCTAGAACTGTCACGGTGGAACCTCGTGGCTGGTAATAACACCCAACAATTAACTTTATTTCTCCTTGCTCTGTTAGACGTGTCCAGATAACTTCACAATCACACTCTACTTTGACCTCAGTAGACACAATATTTTTGTCAACTGGAATGAAGACACCACCTCCTACACTGTCTAATCTGTCTTTCCGATACACATTCCAACCCTCACTAAATATTTCAGAACTTCCTATCTCAGGTTCAGCCAGGTCTCAGTCCCGAGAATAATTTGCGCGCCACACGCTTCCTGGAGGGCAGTAAATTCGGGAACTTTATTCCCAACACTCTGAAAATTTACTGCTAATATCTTGATAGCTGGAGTGTATTTAAAGTGAGCGCGTCCCGATTTCCCTGCCCGCACGTCGACTGGTGAGTGTTCATCGGGACACCTCGCACTGCTGCCTATCCTACAAAAAAAAAACCCTGTGCACGCCGCAATTACTCTGCTACCCGAGTAGCCGCTTCCTTTGTGTAGAGCACCCCTGACCTATCTAGGGGCGTCCTACAATTCCCCAACCAATAGGGCAAGAAGGGAACACGTAGGAGGGTTTTCGCAGTTGGGAGTTAAATGATCATTGTAGATGATGAATCTGTGGTAATGACAGTCTCTGACTAGGTATGAGGAAGGCTCTACTTTGTGTTCTGGTAAGAGACGAGCACCGCAGTCCGAAGGTGGCGATCTACGGTTGAGGGGTCATCAGAAAAGATGCGAATGAGGAATATAGGGCCAGAATTGTGACAATTCAGTGGGCTTTTTGGATCTGCGTGTCAGGATTTGGACTCGGCTTCCACACAACTGCCCCCACTGTGATCTCGGGGTCCACCACTGTCAATCGCAAAAATGAGTCAGCAGGAGGTGGGGCGTCGGGGTCAGCTCGGTCACAGTGGATTGTTTTTGAGGAGGGAGGCATGTGGACCTAAGGTGATGGCTGGTAGACATTGCAGGAGGCGGGTCTGGGAATCAGAATCGGTGGATTTTACGATTACCGAGTCTTTGCAGGGTATGAGTTGTGATATGTTGTCTGGGACTATCTTTGTTTTTTTTGTTTTTGAGGAAAAGTGTTTTAGCACTGGGGAATCCGAAATCAGAGTGTGAGAGGATTAAGGAATGTGATGTAGGAGACGTGTGGGCTGGGATGGGATTTGACCGCACAGGTTCGGGTGTGGGGGGAGGGGGGGGGCAAATGTGGGAGGGTGTCACAGATAGGTGGGGTACCTCTCTTAGGTGGGTTACTGGCATCGTTTGAGGCTGCGGTGTCAGAGGATATTGACTGTGCAGTGGGACAAGATTTTGAATGCCTTTTCTACTTTTCCTACCTTTAGCAGGTGGGTTCAGGCCAATGCAGACGGAGCCAGTGCGGTAACAATTGTGGCACAGCTTTTAGGTGTCGGTCTGTTGTTGCTGGAGGAGGTGGGGGATGCCGGGAAGCTGCTTCCGAACCCAGACGTAGTGATGACGATGCTGGAAGTGGAGCAGCTGGCTGCTGCAACTGTGAGATACGTGGCACGGTCAGCAGTGTTGGCAGCACTGGCAGTGGAGCTGTGGTCCGTGCCGGACTGATGTCGTCTGCAAATGAGCAATCGGTTACGTGTCGGGACAGTGTGTGCCGGTGTGTGGGAATATGTGAGCAGTCGGTTACGTGTCGGGACGGTGTGTGCCGGTGTGTGGGAATATATGAGCAGTCGGTTACGTGTCGGGACGGTGTGTGCCGGTGTGTGGGAATATGTGAGCAGTCGGTTACGTGTCGGGACGGTGTGTGCCGGTGTGTGGGAATATGTGAGCAGTCGGTTACGTGTCGGGACGGTGTGTGCCTGTGTGTGGGAATATGTGAGCAGTCGGTTACGTGTCGGGACGGTGTGTGCCTGTGTGTGGGAATATGTGAGCAGTCGGTTACGTGTCGGGACAGTATGTGCCTGTGTGTGGGAATATGTGAGCAGTCGGTTACATGTCGGGACGGTGTGTGCCAGTGTGTGGGAATAGGTGAGCAATAAGTTACGTGTCGGGACGGTGTGTGGGAATATGTGAGCAGTCGGTTACGTGTCAGGACGGTGTGTGCCTGTGTGTGGGAATATGTGAGCAGTCGGTTACGTGTCGGGACGGTGTGCGCCTGTGTGTGGGAATATGTGAGCAGTCGGTAAAGTGACGGGACGGTGTGTGCCTGTGAGTGGGAATATGTGGGCAGTCGGTTACGTGTCGGGACGGTGCGTGCCTGTGTGTGGGAATATGTGAGCAGTCGGTTACGTGCCGGGACGGTGTGTGCCTGTGTGTGGGAATATGTGAGGAGTCGGTTTCGTGCCGGGACGGTGTGTGCCTGTGTGTGGGAATATGTGAGCAGTCAGTTAAGTGTCGGGACGGTGTGTGCCTGTGAGTGGGAATATGTGAGCAGTCAGTTACGTGCCGGGACGGTGTGTGCCTGTGTGTGGGAATATGTGAGCCGTTGGTTACGTGTCGGGATGGTGTGTGCCTGTGTGTGGGAATATGTGAGCAGTTAGTTACGTGTCGGGACGGTGTGTGCCAGTGTGTGGGAATATATCAGCAGTTGGTTACGTGTCGGGACGGTGTTTGCAAGTGTGTGGGAATATGTGAGCAATCAGTTACGTGTCGGGACCTTGTGTGCCCGTGTGTGGGAATATGTGAGCAGTTGGTTATGTGTCAGGACGGTGTGTCCCAGTGTGTGGGAATATGTGAGCAGTTAGTTACGTGTCGGCACGGTTTGTGGGAATATGTGAGCAGTTGGTTACGTGCCGGGACGGTGTGTGCCTGTGTGTGGGAATATGTGCGCAGTCGGTTACGTGTCGGGATGGAGTGTGCCGGTGTGTGGGAATATGTGGGCAGTCGGCTACGTGTCGTGACGGTGTGTGCCTGTGTGAGGGAATATGTGAGCAGTTGGTTACGTGTCGGGCCGGTGTGTGCCCGTGTGTGGGATTATGTGAGCAGTCGGTTACATGTCGGGACGGTGTGTGCCTGTGTGTGGGAATATATGAGCAGTCGGTTACGTGTCGGGACGGTGTGTGCCTGTGTGTGGAAATATGTGAGCAGTCGGTTACGTGTCGGGACGGTGTGTGCCTGTGTGTGGGAATATGTGAGCAGTCAGTTACGTGTCGGGACGGTGTGTGCCTGTGTGTGGGAATATGTGAGCAGTCGGTTACGTGTCGGGACGGTGTGTGCCTGTGTGTGGGAATATGTGAGCATTCGGTTACGTGTCGGGATGGTGTGTGCTAATGTGTGGGAATATGTGAGCAGTCAGTTACATGTTGGGACGGTGTGTGCCTGTGTGTGGGAATATGTGAGCAGTCGGTTACGTGTCGGGATGGTGTGTGCCTGTGTGTGGGATATATGTGAGCAGTCAGTTACGTGTCGGGACGGTGTGTGCCTGTGTGTGGGAATATGTGAGCAGTCGGTTACGTGTCGGGACGGTGTGTGCCAGTGTGTTGGAATATGTGAGCTGTCGGTTACGTGTTGGGACGGTGTGTGCCTGTGTGTGGGAATATGTGAGCAGTCGGCTACGTGTCGGGACGGTGTGTGCCTGTGTGTGGGAATATGTTAGCAGTCGGTTACGTGAAGGGATGGTGAGTGCCTGTGTGTGGGAATTTGTGAGCAGTCAGTTACATGTCGGGACGGTGTGTGCCTGTGTGTGGGAATATGTGAGCAGTCGGTTACGTGTCGGGACGGTGTGTGCCGGTGTGTTGGAATATGTGAGCAGTCGGCTACGTGTCGGGATGGTGTGTGCCGGTTTGTGGAAATATGTGAGCAGTCGGTTACGTGTCGGGACGGTGTGTGCCGGTGTGTGGGAATATGTGAGCAGTCGGTTATGTGTCGGGATGGTGTGTGCCGGTGTGTGGAAATATGTGAACAGTCGGTTACGTGGCGGACGGTGTGTGCCTGGTGTGGGAATATGTGAGCAGTCGGTTACGTGTCGGGATGTTGTTTGCCGGTGTGTGGGAATATGTGAGCAGTCGGTTACGTGTCGGGAAGGTGTGTGCCGGTGTGTGGGAATATGTGAGCAGTCGGTTACGTGTCGGGACGGTGTGTGCCGGTGTGTGGGAGTATGTGAGGAGTCGGTTACGTGTTGGGACGGTGTGTGCCTGTGTGTGGGAATATGTGAGCAGTCGGTTACGTGTCGGGACGGTGTGTGCCTGTGTGTGGGAATATGTGAGCAGTCGGTTACGTGTCGGGACGGTGTGTGCCTGTGTGTGGGAATATGTGAGCAGTCAGTTACATTTCGGGACGGTGTGTGCCTGTGTGTGGGAAAATGTGAGCAGTCGGTTACGTGTCGGGACGGTGTGTGCTTTTGTGTGGGAATATGTGAGCAGTCAGTTACGTGTCAGGACTGTGTGTGCCTGTGTGTGGGAATATGTGAGCAGTCGGTTACGTGTCGGGACGGTGTGTGCCTGTGTGTGGGAATATGTGAGCAGTCGGTTACGTGTCGGGACGGTGTGTGCCTGTGTGTGGGAATATGTGAGCAGTCGGTTACGTGTCGGGACGGTGTGTGGGAATATGTGAGCAGTCGGTTACGTGTCGGGACGGTGTGTGGGAATATGTGAGCAGTCGGTTACGTGTCGGGACGGTGTGTGCCTGTGTGTGGGAATATGTGAGGAGTCGGTTATGTGTCGGGACGGTGTGTGCCGGTGTGTGGGAATATATGAGCAGTTGGTTACGTGTCGGGACGGTGTTTGCCTGTGTGTGGGAATATGTGAGCAATCGGTTACGTGTCGGGACGGTGTGTGCCTGTGTGTGGGAATATGTGAGCAGTCAGTTACATTTCGGGACGGTGTGTGCCTGTGTGTGGGAATATGTGAGCAGTCGGTTACGTGTCGGGACGGTGTGTGCCTGTGTGTGGGAATATGTGAGCAGTCGGTTATGTGTCGGGACGGTGTGTGCCTGTGTGTGGGAATATGTGAGCAGTTGATTACGTGTCGGGACGGTGTGTGCTTTTGTGTGGGAATATGTGAGCAGTCGGTTACGTGTCAGGACTGTGTGTGCCTGTGTGTGGGAATATGTGAGCAGTCGGTTACGTGTCGGGACGGTGTGTGCCTGTGTGTGGGAATATTTGAGCAGTCGGTTACGTGTCGGGACGGTGTGTGCCTGTGTGTGGGAATATGTGAGCAGTCGGTTACGTGTCGGAACGGTGTGTGGGAATATGTGAGCAGACGGTTACGTGTCGGGACGGTGTGTGCCTGTGTGTGGGAATATGTGAGTAGTCGGTTACGTGTCGGGACAGTGTGTGCCTGTGTGTGGGAATATGTGAGCAGTCGGTTACGTGTCGGGACGGTGTGTGCCTGTGTGTGGGAACATGTGAGCAGTCGGTTACGTGTCGGGACGGTGTGTGCCTGTGTGTGGGAATATGTGAGCTGTCGGTTACGTGTCGGGACGGTGTGTGCCTGTGAGTGGGAATATGTGAGCAGTCGGTTACGTGCCGGGACGGTGTGTGCCTGTGTGTGGGAATTAGAGAGCAGTCGGTTACGTGTCGGGATGGTGTGTGCCTGTGTGTGGGAATATGTGAGCAGTTAGTTACGTGTCGGGACGGTGTGTGCCTGTGTGTGGGAATATGTGAGCAGACGGTTACGTGTCGGGACGGTGTGTGCCTGTGTGTGGGAATATGTGAGCTGTCGGTTACGTGTCGGGACGGTGTGTGCCAGTGTGTGGGAATATATGAGCAGTTGGTTACGTGTTGGGACGGTGTTTGCCTGTGTGTGGGAATATGTGAGCAATCGGTTACGTGTCGGGACCTTGTGTGCCCGTGTGTGGGAATATGTGAGCAGTCTGTTACGTGTCAGGACGGTGTGTCCCAGTGTGTGGGAATATGTGAGCAGTTAGTTACGTGTTGGCACGTTTTTCGGGAATATGTGAGCAGTTGGTTACGTGCCGGGACGGTGTGTGCCTGTGTGTGGGAATATGTGAGCAGTCGGTTACGTGTCGGGATGGAGTGTCCCGGTGTGTGGGAATATGTGTGCAGTCGGTTACGTGTCGGGACAGTGTGTGCCGGTGTGTGGGAATATGTGAGCCGTCGGTTACGTGTCGGGACGGTGTGTGCCTGTGTGTGGGAATATGTGAGCAGTCGGTTAAGTGTCGGGACAGTATGTGCTTGTGAGTGGGAATATGTGAGCAGTCGGTTACGTGCCGGGATGGTGTGTGCCTGTGTGTGCGAATATGTGAGCAGTCGGTTACGTGTCGGGATGGTGTGTGCCTCTGTGTGGGAATACGTGAGCAGTTAGTTACGTGTCGGTACGGTGTGCGCCTGTGTTTGGGAATATGTGAGCAGTCGCTTACGTGTCGGGACGGTGTGTACCGGTGTGTGGGAATATGTGAGCAGTCGGTTACGTGTCGGGACGGTGTGTGCCTGTGAGTGGGAATATGTGAGCAGTCGGTTACGTGCCAGGCCGGTATGTGCCTGTGTGTGGGAATTAGAGAGCACTCGGTTACGTGTCGGGATGGTGTGTGCCTGTGTGTGGGAATATGTGAGCAGTTAGTTACGTGTCGGGACGGTGTGTGCCTGTGTGTGGGAATATGTGAGCAGTCGGTTACGTGTCGGGACGGTGTGTGCCTGTGCGTGGGAATATGTGAGCAGTGGGTTACGTGTCGGGACGGTGTGTGCCTGTGTGTGGGAATATGTGAGCAGTCGGTTACGTGTCGGGACGGTGTGTGCCGGTGTGTGGGAATATATTTGCAGTTGGTTACGTGTCGGGACGGTGTTTGCCTGTGTGTGGGAATATGTGAGCAATCGGTTACGTGTCGGGACGGTGTGTGCCGGTGTGTGGGAGTATGTGAGGAGTCGGTTACGTGTTGGGACGGTGTGTGCCTGTGTGTGGGAATATGTGAGCAGTCGGTTACGTGTCGGGACGGTGTGTGCCTGTGTGTGGGAATATGTGAGCAGTCGGTTACGTGTCGGGACGGTGTGTGCCTGTGTGTGGGAATATGTGAGCAGTCGGTTACGTGTCGTGACGGTGTGTGCCTGTGTGTGGGAATATGTGAGCAGTCGGTTACGTGTCGGGACGGTGTGTGCCTGTGCGTGGGAATATGTGAGCAGTGGGTTACGTGTCGGGACGGTGTGTGCCTGTGTGTGGGAATATGTGAGCAGTCGGTTACGTGTCGGGACGGTGTGTGCCGGTGTGTGGGAATATATTTGCAGTTGGTTACGTGTCGGGACGGTGTTTGCCTGTGTGTGGGAATATGTGAGCAATCGGTTACGTGTCGGGACGGTGTGTGCCGGTGTGTGGGAGTATGTGAGGAGTCGGTTACGTGTTGGGACGGTGTGTGCCTGTGTGTGGGAATATGTGAGCAGTCGGTTACGTGTCGGGACGGTGTGTGCCTGTGTGTGGGAATATGTGAGCAGTCGGTTACGTGTCGGGACGGTGTGTGCCTGTGTGTGGGAATATGTGAGCAGTCGGTTACGTGTCGGGACGGTGTGTGCCTGTGTGTGGGAATATGTGAGCAGTCGGTTATGTGTCGGGACGGTGTGTGCCTATGTGTGGGAATATGTGAGCAGTCGATTACGTGTCGGGACGGTGTATGCTTTTGTGTGGGAATATGTGAGCAGTCGGTTACGTGTCAGGACTGTGTGTGCCTGTGTGTGGGAATACGTGAGCAGTCGGTTACGTGTCGGGACGGTGTGTGCCTGTATGTGGGAATATGTGAGCAGTCGGTTACGCGCCGGCACGGTGTGTGCCTGTGTGTGGGAATATGTGAGCAGTCGGTTACGTGTCGGGACGGTGTGTGGGAATATGTGAGCAGTCGGTTACGTGTCGGGACGGTGTGTGCCTGTGTGTGGGAATATGTGAGTAGTCGGTTACGTGTCGGGACAGTGTGTGCCTGTGTGTGGGAATTAGAGAGCAGTCGGTTACGTGTCGGGACGGTGTGTGCCTGTGTGTGGGAATATGTGAGCAGTCGGTTACGTGTCGGGACGGTGTGTGCCTGTGTGTGGGAATATGTGAGCTGTCGGTTACGTGTCGGGACGGTGTGTGCCTGTGAGTGGGAATATGTGAGCAGTCGGTTACGTGCCGGGGCGGTATGTGCCTGTGTGTGGGAATTAGAGAGCAGTCGGTTACGTGTCGGGATGGTGTGTGCCTGTGTGTGGGAATATGTGAGCAGTTAGTTACGTGTCGGGACGGTGTGTGCCTGTGTGTGGGAATATGTGAGCTGTCGGTTACGTGTCGGGACGGTGTGTGCCTGTGCGTGGGAATATGTGAGCAGTGGGTTACGTGTCGGGACGGTGTGTGCCTGTGTGTGGGAATATGTGAGCAGTCGGTTACGTGTCGGGCCGGTGTGTGCCGGTGTGTGGGAATATATTAGCAGTTGGTTACGTGTCGGGACGGTGTTTGCCTGTGTGTGGGAATATGTGAGCAATCGGTTACGTGTCCGGACGGTGTGTGCCGGTGTGTGGGAGTATGTGAGGAGCCGGTTACGTGTTGAGACGGTGTGTGAATGTGTGTGGGAATATGTGAGCAGTCGGTTACGTGTCGGGACGGTGTGTGGGTTTGTGTGGGAATATGTGAGCAGTCGGTTACGTGTCGGGACGGTGTGTGCCTGTGTGTGGGAATATGTGAGTAGTCGGTTACGTGTCGGGACAGTGTGTGCCTGTGTGTGGGAATTAGAGAGCAGTCGGTTACGTGTCGGGACGGTGTGTGCCTGTGTGTGGGAACATGTGAGCAGTCGGTTACGTGTCGGGACGGTGTGTGCCTGTGTGTGGGAATATGTGAGCTGTCGGTTACGTGTCGGGACGGTGTGTGCCTGTGAGTGGGAACATGTGAGCAGTCGGTTACGTGCCGGGAGGGTGTGTGCCTGTGTGTGGGAATTAGAGAGCAGTCGGTTACGTGTCGGGATGGTGTGTGCCTGTGTGTGGGAATATGTGAGCAGTTAGTTACGTGTCGGGACGGGGTGTGCCTGTGTGTGGGAATATGTGAGCAGTCGGTTACGTGTCGGGATGGTGTGTGCCTGTGCGTGGGAATATGTGAGCAGTTGGTTACGTGTCGGGACGGTGTGTGCCTGTGTGTGGGAATATGTGAGCAGTCGGTTACGTGTCGGGACGGTGTGTGCCAGTGTGTGGGAATATATGAGCAGTTGGTTACGTCTCGGGACGGTGTTTGCCTGTGTGTGGGAATATGTGAGCAATCGGTTACGTGTCGGGACCTTGTCTGCCCGTGTGTGGGAATATGTGAGCAGTCGGTTACATGTCAGGACGGTGTGTCCCAGTGTGTGGGAATATGTGAGCACTTAGTTACGTGTCAGCACGGTTTGTGGGAATATGTGAGCAGTTGGTTACGTGCCGGGACGGTGTGTGCCTGTGTGTGGGAATATGTGAGCAGTCGGTTACGTGTCGGGATGGAGTGTGCCGGTGTGTGGGAATATGTGTGCAGTCGGTTACGTGTCGGGACGGTGTGTGCCGGTGTGTGGGAATATGTGAGCCGTCGGTTACGTGTCGGGACGGTGTGTGCCTGTGTGTGGGAATATGTGAGCAGTCGGTTAAGTGTCGGGACAGTGTGTGCTTGTGAGTGGGAATATGTGAGCAGGCGGTAACGTGCCGGGATGGTGTGTGCCTGTGTGTGGGAATATGTGAGCAGTCGGTTAATTGTCGGGATGGTGTGTGCCTGTGTGTGGAAATATGTGAGTAGTTAGTTACGTGTCGGGACGGTGTGTGCCTGTGTGTGGGAATATGTGAGCAGTCGGTTACGTGTCGGGACGGTGTGTGCCGGTGTGTGGGAATATGTGAGCAGTCGGTTACGTGTCGGGACGGTGTGCACCTGTGTGTGAGAATATGTGAGCAGTCGGTTACGTGTCGGGTTGGTGTGCGCCTGTGTGTGGGAATATGTGAGCAGTCGGTTACGTGTCGGGACGGTGTGTACCTGTGTGTGGGAATATGTGGGCAGTCGGCTACGTGTCGTGACGGTGTGTGCCTGTGTGTGGGAATATGTTAGCAGTCGGTTACGTGTCGGGCCGGTGTGTGCCCGTGTGTGGGATTATGTGAGCAGTCGGTTACGTTTCGGGATGGTGTGTGCCTGTATGTGGGAATATATGAGCAGTCGGTTACATGTCGGGACGGTGTGTGCCTGTGTGTGGGAATATGTGAGCAGTTAGTTACGTGTCGGCACGGTTTGTGGGAATATGTGAGCAGTCGGTTACGTGTCGGGATGGTGTGTGCCTGTGTGTGGGAATACGTGAGCAGTTAGTTACGTGTCGGGACGGTGTGTGCCTGTGTTTGGGAATATGTGGCAGTCGGTTACGTGTCGGGACGGTGTGTGCCGGTGTGTGGGAATATGTGAGCAGTCGGTTACGTGTCGGGACGGTGTGTGCCTGTGAGTGGGAATATGTGAGCAGTCGGTTACGTGCCGGGGCGGTATGTGCCTGTGTGTGGGAATTAGAGAGCAGTCGGTTACGTGTCGGGACGGTGTGTGCCTGTGTGTGGGAATATGTGAGCAATTAGTTACGTGTCGGAACGGTGTGTGCCTGTGTGTGGGAATATGTGAGCAGTCGGTTACGTGTCGGGACGGTGTGTGCCTGTGCGTGGGAATATGTGAGCAGTGGGTTACGTGTCGGGACGGTGTGTGCCTGTGTGTGGGAATATGTGAGCAGTCGGTTACGTGTCGGGACGGTGTGTGCCGGTGTGTGGGAATATATGAGCAGTCGGTTACGTGTCGGGACGGTGTGTGCCTGTGTGTGGGAATATGTGAGCAGTCGGTTACGTGTCGGGACGGTGTGTGCCAGTGTGTGGGAATATGTGAGCCGTCGGTTACGTGTCGGGACGGTGTGTGCCTGTGCGTGGGAATATGTGAGCAGTTGGTTACGTGTCGGGACGGTGTGTGCCTGTGTGTGGGAATATGTGAGCAGTCGGTTACGTGTCGGGACGGTGTGTGCCGGTGTGTGGGAATATATTTGCAGTTGGTTACGTGTCGGGACGGTGTTTGCCTGTGTGTGGGAATATGTGGCAGTCGGTTACGTGTCGGGACGGTGTGTGCCGGTGTGTGGGAATATGTGAGCAGTCGGTTACGTGTCGGGACGGTGTGTGCCTGTGAGTGGGAATATGTGAGCAGTCGGTTACGTGCCGGGGCGGTATGTGCCTGTGTGTGGGAATTAGAGAGCAGTCGGTTACGTGTCGGGATGGTGTGTGCCTGTGTGTGGGAATATGTGAGCAATTAGTTACGTGTCGGAACGGTGTGTGCCTGTGTGTGGGAATATGTGAGCAGTCGGTTACGTGTCGGGACGGTGTGTGCCTGTGCGTGGGAATATGTGAGCAGTGGGTTACGTGTCGGGACGGTGTGTGCCTGTGTGTGGGAATATGTGAGCAGTCGGTTACGTGTCGGGACGGTGTGTGCCGGTGTGTGGGAATATATGAGCAGTCGGTTACGTGTCGGGACGGTGTGTGCCTGTGTGTGGGAATATGTGAGCAGTCGGTTACGTGTCGTGACGGTGTGTGCCTGTGTGTGGGAATATGTGAGCAGTCGGTTACGTGTCGGGACGGTGTGTGCCTGTGCGTGGGAATATGTGAGCAGTTGGTTACGTGCCGGGACGGTGTGTGCCTGTGTGTGGGAATATGTGAGCAGTCGGTTACGTGTCGGGATGGAGTGTCCCGGTGTGTGGGAATATGTGTGCAGTCGGTTACGTGTCGGGACAGTGTGTGCCGGTGTGTGGGAATATGTGAGCCGTCGGTTACGTGTCGGGACGGTGTGTGCCTGTGTGTGGGAATATGTGAGCAGTCGGTTAAGTGTCGGGACAGTATGTGCTTGTGAGTGGGAATATGTGAGCAGTCGGTTACGTGCCGGGATGGTGTGTGCCTGTGTGTGCGAATATGTGAGCAGTCGGTTACGTGTCGGGATGGTGTGTGCCTCTGTGTGGGAATACGTGAGCAGTTAGTTACGTGTCGGTACGGTGTGCGCCTGTGTTTGGGAATATGTGAGCAGTCGCTTACGTGTCGGGACGGTGTGTACCGGTGTGTGGGAATATGTGAGCAGTCGGTTACGTGTCGGGACGGTGTGTGCCTGTGAGTGGGAATATGTGAGCAGTCGGTTACGTGCCAGGCCGGTATGTGCCTGTGTGTGGGAATTAGAGAGCACTCGGTTACGTGTCGGGATGGTGTGTGCCTGTGTGTGGGAATATGTGAGCAGTTAGTTACGTGTCGGGACGGTGTGTGCCTGTGTGTGGGAATATGTGAGCAGTCGGTTACGTGTCGGGACGGTGTGTGCCTGTGCGTGGGAATATGTGAGCAGTGGGTTACGTGTCGGGACGGTGTGTGCCTGTGTGTGGGAATATGTGAGCAGTCGGTTACGTGTCGGGACGGTGTGTGCCGGTGTGTGGGAATATATTTGCAGTTGGTTACGTGTCGGGACGGTGTTTGCCTGTGTGTGGGAATATGTGAGCAATCGGTTACGTGTCGGGACGGTGTGTGCCGGTGTGTGGGAGTATGTGAGGAGTCGGTTACGTGTTGGGACGGTGTGTGCCTGTGTGTGGGAATATGTGAGCAGTCGGTTACGTGTCGGGACGGTGTGTGCCTGTGTGTGGGAATATGTGAGCAGTCGGTTACGTGTCGGGACGGTGTGTGCCTGTGTGTGGGAATATGTGAGCAGTCGGTTACGTGTCGTGACGGTGTGTGCCTGTGTGTGGGAATATGTGAGCAGTCGGTTACGTGTCGGGACGGTGTGTGCCTGTGCGTGGGAATATGTGAGCAGTGGGTTACGTGTCGGGACGGTGTGTGCCTGTGTGTGGGAATATGTGAGCAGTCGGTTACGTGTCGGGACGGTGTGTGCCGGTGTGTGGGAATATATTTGCAGTTGGTTACGTGTCGGGACGGTGTTTGCCTGTGTGTGGGAATATGTGAGCAATCGGTTACGTGTCGGGACGGTGTGTGCCGGTGTGTGGGAGTATGTGAGGAGTCGGTTACGTGTTGGGACGGTGTGTGCCTGTGTGTGGGAATATGTGAGCAGTCGGTTACGTGTCGGGACGGTGTGTGCCTGTGTGTGGGAATATGTGAGCAGTCGGTTACGTGTCGGGACGGTGTGTGCCTGTGTGTGGGAATATGTGAGCAGTCGGTTACGTGTCGGGACGGTGTGTGCCTGTGTGTGGGAATATGTGAGCAGTCGGTTATGTGTCGGGACGGTGTGTGCCTATGTGTGGGAATATGTGAGCAGTCGATTACGTGTCGGGACGGTGTATGCTTTTGTGTGGGAATATGTGAGCAGTCGGTTACGTGTCAGGACTGTGTGTGCCTGTGTGTGGGAATACGTGAGCAGTCGGTTACGTGTCGGGACGGTGTGTGCCTGTATGTGGGAATATGTGAGCAGTCGGTTACGCGCCGGCACGGTGTATGCCTGTGTGTGGGAATATGTGAGCAGTCGGTTACGTGTCGGGACGGTGTGTGGGAATATGTGAGCAGTCGGTTACGTGTCGGGACGGTGTGTGCCTGTGTGTGGGAATATGTGAGTAGTCGGTTACGTGTCGGGACAGTGTGTGCCTGTGTGTGGGAATTAGAGAGCAGTCGGTTACGTGTCGGGACGGTGTGTGCCTGTGTGTGGGAATATGTGAGCAGTCGGTTACGTGTCGGGACGGTGTGTGCCTGTGTGTGGGAATATGTGAGCTGTCGGTTACGTGTCGGGACGGTGTGTGCCTGTGAGTGGGAATATGTGAGCAGTCGGTTACGTGCCGGGGCGGTATGTGCCTGTGTGTGGGAATTAGAGAGCAGTCGGTTACGTGTCGGGATGGTGTGTGCCTGTGTGTGGGAATATGTGAGCAGTTAGTTACGTGTCGGGACGGTGTGTGCCTGTGTGTGGGAATATGTGAGCTGTCGGTTACGTGTCGGGACGGTGTGTGCCTGTGCGTGGGAATATGTGAGCAGTGGGTTACGTGTCGGGACGGTGTGTGCCTGTGTGTGGGAATATGTGAGCAGTCGGTTACGTGTCGGGCCGGTGTGTGCCGGTGTGTGGGAATATATTAGCAGTTGGTTACGTGTCGGGACGGTGTTTGCCTGTGTGTGGGAATATGTGAGCAATCGGTTACGTGTCCGGACGGTGTGTGCCGGTGTGTGGGAGTATGTGAGGAGCCGGTTACGTGTTGAGACGGTGTGTGAATGTGTGTGGGAATATGTGAGCAGTCGGTTACGTGTCGGGACGGTGTGTGGGTTTGTGTGGGAATATGTGAGCAGTCGGTTACGTGTCGGGACGGTGTGTGCCTGTGTGTGGGAATATGTGAGTAGTCGGTTACGTGTCGGGACAGTGTGTGCCTGTGTGTGGGAATTAGAGAGCAGTCGGTTACGTGTCGGGACGGTGTGTGCCTGTGTGTGGGAACATGTGAGCAGTCGGTTACGTGTCGGGACGGTGTGTGCCTGTGTGTGGGAATATGTGAGCTGTCGGTTACGTGTCGGGACGGTGTGTGCCTGTGAGTGGGAACATGTGAGCAGTCGGTTACGTGCCGGGAGGGTGTGTGCCTGTGTGTGGGAATTAGAGAGCAGTCGGTTACGTGTCGGGATGGTGTGTGCCTGTGTGTGGGAATATGTGAGCAGTTAGTTACGTGTCGGGACGGGGTGTGCCTGTGTGTGGGAATATGTGAGCAGTCGGTTACGTGTCGGGATGGTGTGTGCCTGTGCGTGGGAATATGTGAGCAGTTGGTTACGTGTCGGGACGGTGTGTGCCTGTGTGTGGGAATATGTGAGCAGTCGGTTACGTGTCGGGACGGTGTGTGCCAGTGTGTGGGAATATATGAGCAGTTGGTTACGTCTCGGGACGGTGTTTGCCTGTGTGTGGGAATATGTGAGCAATCGGTTACGTGTCGGGACCTTGTCTGCCCGTGTGTGGGAATATGTGAGCAGTCGGTTACATGTCAGGACGGTGTGTCCCAGTGTGTGGGAATATGTGAGCACTTAGTTACGTGTCAGCACGGTTTGTGGGAATATGTGAGCAGTTGGTTACGTGCCGGGACGGTGTGTGCCTGTGTGTGGGAATATGTGAGCAGTCGGTTACGTGTCGGGATGGAGTGTGCCGGTGTGTGGGAATATGTGTGCAGTCGGTTACGTGTCGGGACGGTGTGTGCCGGTGTGTGGGAATATGTGAGCCGTCGGTTACGTGTCGGGACGGTGTGTGCCTGTGTGTGGGAATATGTGAGCAGTCGGTTAAGTGTCGGGACAG
This sequence comes from Schistocerca nitens, assembly GCF_023898315.1. Classification (NCBI taxonomy): domain Eukaryota; kingdom Metazoa; phylum Arthropoda; class Insecta; order Orthoptera; family Acrididae; genus Schistocerca; species Schistocerca nitens. The sequence continues at coordinate 1,238,140 of NW_026045998.1, read as the reverse complement.
TGTGTGCTTGTGAGTGGGAATATGTGAGCAGGCGGTAACGTGCCGGGATGATGTGTGCCTGTGTGTGGGAATATGTGAGCAGTCGGTTAATTGTCGGGATGGTGTGTGCCTGTGTGTGGAAATATGTGAGTAGTTAGTTACGTGTCGGGACGGTGTGTGCCTGTGTGTGGGAATATGTGAGCAGTCGGTTACGTGTCGGGACGGTGTGTGCCGGTGTGTGGGAATATGTGAGCAGTCGGTTACGTGTCGGGACGGTGTGCACCTGTGTGTGAGAATATGTGAGCAGTCGGTTACGTGTCGGGATGGTGTGCGCCTGTGTGTGGGAATATGTGAGCAGTCGGTTACGTGTCGGGACGGTGTGTACCTGTGTGTGGGAATATGTGGGCAGTCGGCTACGTGTCGTGACGGTGTGTGCCTGTGTGTGGGAATATGTTAGCAGTCGGTTACGTGTCGGGCCGGTGTGTGCCCGTGTGTGGGATTATGTGAGCAGTCGGTTACGTTTCGGGATGGTGTGTGCCTGTATGTGGGAATATATGAGCAGTCAGTTACATGTCGGGACGGTGTGTGCCTGTGTGTGGGAATATGTGAGCAGTTAGTTACGTGTCGGCACGGTTTGTGGGAATATGTGAGCAGTCGGTTACGTGTCGGGATGGTGTGTGCCTGTGTGTGGGAATACGTGAGCAGTTAGTTACGTGTCGGGACGGTGTGTGCCTGTGTTTGGGAATATGTGGCAGTCGGTTACGTGTCGGGACGGTGTGTGCCGGTGTGTGGGAATATGTGAGCAGTCGGTTACGTGTCGGGACGGTGTGTGCCTGTGAGTGGGAATATGTGAGCAGTCGGTTACGTGCCGGGGCGGTATGTGCCTGTGTGTGGGAATTAGAGAGCAGTCGGTTACGTGTCGGGATGGTGTGTGCCTGTGTGTGGGAATATGTGAGCAATTAGTTACGTGTCGGAACGGTGTGTGCCTGTGTGTGGGAATATGTGAGCAGTCGGTTACGTGTCGGGACGGTGTGTGCCTGTGCGTGGGAATATGTGAGCAGTGGGTTACGTGTCGGGACGGTGTGTGCCTGTGTGTGGGAATATGTGAGCAGTCGGTTACGTGTCGGGACGGTGTGTGCCGGTGTGTGGGAATATATGAGCAGTCGGTTACGTGTCGGGACGGTGTGTGCCTGTGTGTGGGAATATGTGAGCAGTCGGTTACGTGTCGGGACGGTGTGTGCCAGTGTGTGGGAATATGTGAGCCGTCGGTTACGTGTCGGGACGGTGTGTGCCTGTGTGTGGGAATATGTGAGCAGTCCGTTACGTGTCGGGACGCTGTGTGCCTGTGTGTGGGAATATGTGAGCATTCAGTTACGTGTCAGGATGGTGTGTGCTAGTGTGTGGGAATATGTGAGCAGTCGGTTACATGTCGGGACGGTGTGTGCCTGTGTGTGGGAATATGTGAGCAGTCGGTTACGTGTCGGGATGGTGTGTGCCTGTGTGTGGGATATATGTGAGCAGTCGGTTACGTGTCGGGACGGTGTGTGCCTGTGTGTGGGAATATGTGAGCAGTCGGTTACGTGTGGGGACGGTGTGTGCCAGTGTGTGGGAATATGTGAGCCGTCGGTTACGTGTCGGGACGGTGTGTGCCTGTGTGTGGGAATATGTGAGCAGTCGGTTAAGTGTCGGGACAGTGTGTGCTTGTGAGTGGGAATATGTGAGCAGGCGGTAACGTGCCGGGATGGCGTGTGCCTGTGTGTGGGAATATGTGAGCAGTCGGTTACGTGTCGGGATGGTGTGTGCCTGTGTGTGGGAATATGTGAGCAGTTAGTTACGTGTCGGAACGGTGTGTGCCTGTGTGTGGGAATATGTGAGCAGTCGGTTACGTGTCGGGACGGTGTGTGCCGGTGTGTGGGAATATGTGAGCAGTCGGTTACGTGTCGGGACGGTGTGTGCCTGTGTGTGGGAATATGTGGGCAGTCGGCTACGTGTCGTGACGGTGTGTGCCTGTGTGTGGGAGTATGTAAGCAGTTGGTTACGTGTCGGGCCGGTGTGTGCCCGTGTGTGGGATTATGTGAGCAGTCGGTTACGTTTCGGGACGGTGTGTGCCTGTGTGTGGGAATATATGAGCAGTCGGTTACATGTCGGTACGGTGTGTGCCTGTGTGTGGGAATATGTGAGCAGTCGGTTACGTGTCGGGACGGTGTGTGCCTGTGTGTGGGAATATGTGAGCAGTCCGTTACGTGTCGGGACGCTGTGTGCCTGTGTGTGGGAATATGTGAGCAGTCGGTTACGTGTCGGGATGGTGTGTGCCTGTGTGTGGGATATATGTGAGCAGTCGGTTACGTGTCGGGACGGTGTGTGCCTGTGTGTGGGAATATGTGAGCATTCGGTTACGTGTCGGGACGGTGTGTGCCAGTGTGTGGGAATATGTGAGCTGTCGGTTACGTGTCGGGACGGTTTGTGCCTGTGTGTGGGAATATGTGAGCAGTCGGCTACGTGTCGGGACGGTGTGTGCCTGTGTGTGGGAATATGTTAGCAGTCGGTTACGTGACGGGCTGGTGTGTGCCTGTGTGTGGGAATTTGTGAGCTGTCAGTTACATGTCGGGACGGTGTGTGCCTGTGTGTGGGAATATGTGAGCAGTCGGTTACGTGTCGGGACGGTGTGTGCCGGTGTGTGGGAATATGTGAGCAGTCGGTTACGTGTCAGGATGGTGTGTGCCGGTTTGTGGAAATATGTGAGCAGTCGGTTACGTGTCGGGACAGTGTGTGCCGGTGTGTGGGAATATGTGAGCATTCGTTTACGTGTCGGGATGGTGTGTGCCGGTGTGTGGAAATATGTGAGCAGTCGGTTACGTGTCGGACGGTGTGTGCCTGGTGTGGGAATATGTGAGCAGTCGGTTACGTGTCGGGATGTTGTTTGCCGGTGTGTGGGAATATGTGAGCAGTCGGTTACGTGTCGGGATGGTGTGTGCCGGTGTGTGGGAATATGTGAGCAGTCGGTTACGTGTCGGGACGGTGTGTTCCGGTGTGTGGGAATATATTTGCAGTTGGTTACGTGTCGGGACGGTGTTTGCCTGTGTGTGGGAATATGTGAGCAATCGGTTACGTGTCGGGACGGTGTGTGCCGGTGTGTGGGAGTATGTGAAGAGTCGGTTACGTGTTGGGACGGTGTGTGCCTGTGTGTGGGAATATGTGAGCAGTCGGTTACGTGTCGGGACGGTGTGTGCCTGTGTGTGGGAATATGTGAGCAGTCGGTTACGTGTCGGGACGGTGTGTGCCTGTGTGTGGGAATATGTGAGCAGTCGGTTACGTGTCTGGACGGTGTGTGCCTGTGTGTGGGAATATGTGAGCAGTCGGTTATGTGTCGGGACGGTGTGTGCCTATGTGTGGGAATATGTGAGCAGTCGATTACGTGTCGGGACGGTGTATGCTTTTGTGTGGGAATATGTGAGCAGTCGGTTACGTGTCAGGACTGTGTGTGCCTGTGTGTGGGAATACGTGAGCAGTCGGTTACGTGTCGGGACGGTGTGTGCCTGTATGTGGGAATATGTGAGCAGTCGGTTACGCGCCGGCACGGTGTGTGCCTGTGTGTGGGAATATGTGAGCAGTCGGTTACGTGTCGGGACGGTGTGTGGGAATATGTGAGCAGTCGGTTACGTGTCGGGACGGTGTGTGCCTGTGTGTGGGAATATGTGAGTAGTCGGTTACGTGTCGGGACAGTGTGTGCCTGTGTGTGGGAATTAGAGAGCAGTCGGTTACGTGTCGGGACGGTGTGTGCCTGTGTGTGGGAATATGTGAGCAGTCGGTTACGTGTCGGGACGGTGTGTGCCTGTGTGTGGGAATATGTGAGCTGTCGGTTACGTGTCGGGACGGTGTGTGCCTGTGAGTGGGAACATGTGAGAAGTCGGTTACGTGTCGGGACGGTGTGTGCCGGTGTGTGGGAATATGTGAGTAGTCGGTTACGTGTCGGGACGGTGTGTGCCTGTGAGTGGGAATATGTGAGCAGTCGGTTACGTGCCGGGGCGGTATGTGCCTGTGTGTGGGAATTAGAGAGCAGTCGGTTACGTGTCGGGATGGTGTGTGCCTGTGTGTGGGAATATGTGAGCAGTTAGTTACGTGTCGGGACGGTGTGTGCCTGTGTGTGGGAATATGTGAGCTGTCGGTTACGTGTCGGGACGGTGTGTGCCTGTGCGTGGGAATATGTGAGCAGTGGGTTACGTGTCGGGACGGTGTGTGCCTGTGTGTGGGAATATGTGAGCAGTCGGTTACGTGTCGGGACGGTGTGTGCCGGTGTGTGGGAATATATTAGCAGTTGGTTACGTGTCGGGACGGTGTTTGCCTGTGTGTGGGAATATGTGAGCAATCGGTTACGTGTCCGGACGGTGTGTGCCGGTGTGTGGGAGTATGTGAGGAGCCGGTTACGTGTAGAGACGGTGTGTGAATGTGTGTGGGAATATGTGAGCAGTCGGTTACGTGTCGGGACGGTGTGTGGGTTTGTGTGGGAATATGTGAGCAGTCGGTTACGTGTCGGGACGGTGTGTGCCTGTGTGTGGGAATATGTGAGTAGTCGGTTACGTGTAGGGACAGTGTGTGCCTGTGTGTGGGAATTAGAGAGCAGTCGGTTACGTGTCGGGACGGTGTGTGCCTGTGTGTGGGAACATGTGAGCAGTCGGTTACGTGTCGGGACGGTGTGTGCCTGTGTGTGGGAATATGTGAGCTGTCGGTTACGTGTCGGGACGGTGTGTGCCTGTGAGTGGGAACATGTGAGCAGACGGTTACGTGCCGGGAGGGTGTGTGCCTGTGTGTGGGAATTAGAGAGCAGTCGGTTACGTGTCGGGATGGTGTGTGCCTGAGTGTGGGAATATGTGAGCAGTTAATTACGTGTCGGGACGGGGTGTGCCTGTGTGTGGGAATATGTGAGCAGTCGGTTACGTGTCGGGATGGTGTGTGCCTGTGCGTGGGAATATGTGAGCAGTGGGTTACGTGTCGGGACGGTGTGTGCCTGTGTGTGGGAATATGTGAGCAGTCGGTTACGTGTCGGGACGGTGTGTGCCAGTGTGTGGGAATATATGAGCAGTTGGTTACGTGTCGGGACAGTGTTTGCCTGTGTGTGGGAATATGTGAGCAATCGGTTACGTGTCGGGACCTTGTCTGCCCGTGTGTGGGAATATGTGAGCAGTCAGTTACATGTCACGACGGTGTGTCCCAGTGTGTGGGAATATGTGAGCACTTAGTTACGTGTCGGCACGGTTTGTGGGAATATGTGAGCAGTTGGTTACGTGCCGGGACGGTGTGTGCCTGTGTGTGGGAATATGTGAGCAGTCGGTTACGTGTCGGGATGGAGTGTGCCGGTGTGTGGGAATATGTGTGCAGTCGGTTACGTGTCGGGACGGTGTGTGCCGGTGTGTGGGAATATGTGAGCCGTCGGTTACGTGTCGGGACGGTGTGCACCTGTGTGTGGGAATATGTGAGCAGTCGGTTACGTGTCGGGACGGTGTGTACCTGTGTGTGGGAATATGTGGGCAGACGGCTACGTGTCGTGACGGTGTGTGCCTGTGTGTGGGAATATGTTAGCAGTCGGTTACGTGTCGGGCCGTTGTGTGCCCGTGTGTGGGATTATGTGAGCAGTCGGTTACGTTTCGGGATGGTGTGTGCCTGTATGTGGGAATATATGAGCAGTCGGTTACATGTCGGGACGGTGTGTGCCTGTGTGTGGGAATATGTGAGCAGTTAGTTACGTGTCGGCACGGTTTGTGGGAATATGTGAGCAGTCGGTTACGTGTCGGGATGGTGTGTGCCTGTGTGTGGGAATACGTGAGCAGTTAGTTACGTGTCGGGACGGTGTGTTTGTGTTTGGGAATATGTGGCAGTCGGTTACGTGTCGGGACGGTGTGTGCCGGTGTGTGGGAATATGTGAGCAGTCGGTTACGTGTCGGGACAGTGTGTGCCTGTGAGTGGGAATATGTGAGCAGTCGGTTACGTGCCGGGGCGGTATGTGCCTGTGTGTGGGAATTAGAGAGCAGTCGGTTACGTGTCGGGATGGTGTGTGCCTGTGTGTGGGAATATGTGAGCAATTAGTTACGTGTCGGAACGGTGTGTGCCTGTGTGTGGGAATATGTGAGCAGTCGGTTACGTGTCGGGACGGTGTGTGCCTGTGCGTGGGAATATGTGAGCAGTGGGTTACGTGTCGGGACGGTGTGTGCCTGTGTGTGGGAATATGTGAGCAGTCGGTTACGTGTCGGGACGGTGTGTGCCGGTGTGTGGGAATATATGAGCAGTCGGTTACGTGTCGGGACGGTGTGTGCCTGTGTGTGGGAATATGTGAGCAGTCGGTTACGTGTCGGGACGGTGTGTGCCAGTGTGTGGGAATATGTGAGCCGTCGGTTACGTGTCGGGACGGTGTGTGCCTGTGTGTGGGAATATGTGAGCAGTCCGTTACGTGTCGGGACGCTGTGTGCCTGTGTGTGGGAATATGTGAGCATTCAGTTACGTGTCAGGATGGTGTGTGCTAGTGTGTCGGAATATGTGAGCAGTCGGTTACGTGTTGGGATGGTGTGTGCCTGTGTGTGGGATATATGTGAGCAGTCGGTTACGTGTCGGGACGGTGTGTGCCTGTGTGTGGGAATATGTGAGCATTCGGTTACGTGTCGGGACGGTGTGTGCCAGTGTGTGGGAATATGTGAGCTGTCGGTTACGTGTCGGGACGGTTTGTGCCTGTGTGTGGGAATATGTGAGCAGTCGGCTACGTGTCGGGACGGTGTGTGCCTGTGTGTGGGAATATGTTAGCAGTCGGTTACGTGACGGGCTGGTGTGTGCCTGTGTGTGGGAATTTGTGAGCTGTCAGTTACATGTCGGGACGGTGTGTGCCTGTGTGTGGGAATATGTGAGCAGTCGGTTACGTGTCGGGACGGTGTGTGCCGGTGTGTGGGAATATGTGAGCAGTCGGTTACGTGTCAGGATGGTGTGTGCCGGTTTGTGGAAATATGTGAGCAGTCGGTTACGTGTCGGGACAGTGTGTGCCGGTGTGTGGGAATATGTGAGCATTCGTTTACGTGTCGGGATGGTGTGTGCCGGTGTGTGGAAATATGTGAGCAGTCGGTTACGTGTCGGACGGTGTGTGCCTGGTGTGGGAATATGTGAGCAGTCGGTTACGTGTCGGGATGTTGTTTGCCGGTGTGTGGGAATATGTGAGCAGTCGGTTACGTGTCGGGATGGTGTGTGCCGGTGTGTGGGAATATGTGAGCAGTCGGTTACGTGTCGGGACGGTGTGTTCCGGTGTGTGGGAATATATTTGCAGTTGGTTACGTGTCGGGACGGTGTTTGCCTGTGTGTGGGAATATGTGAGCAATCGGTTACGTGTCGGGACGGTGTGTGCCGGTGTGTGGGAGTATGTGAAGAGTCGGTTACGTGTTGGGACGGTGTGTGCCTGTGTGTGGGAATATGTGAGCAGTCGGTTACGTGTCGGGACGGTGTGTGCCTGTGTGTGGGAATATGTGAGCAGTCGGTTACGTGTCGGGACGGTGTGTGCCTGTGTGTGGGAATATGTGAGCAGTCGGTTACGTGTCTGGACGGTGTGTGCCTGTGTGTGGGAATATGTGAGCAGTCGGTTATGTGTCGGGACGGTGTGTGCCTATGTGTGGGAATATGTGAGCAGTCGATTACGTGTCGGGACGGTGTATGCTTTTGTGTGGGAATATGTGAGCAGTCGGTTACGTGTCAGGACTGTGTGTGCCTGTGTGTGGGAATACGTGAGCAGTCGGTTACGTGTCGGGACGGTGTGTGCCTGTATGTGGGAATATGTGAGCAGTCGGTTACGCGCCGGCACGGTGTGTGCCTGTGTGTGGGAATATGTGAGCAGTCGGTTACGTGTCGGGACGGTGTGTGGGAATATGTGAGCAGTCGGTTACGTGTCGGGACGGTGTGTGCCTGTGTGTGGGAATATGTGAGTAGTCGGTTACGTGTCGGGACAGTGTGTGCCTGTGTGTGGGAATTAGAGAGCAGTCGGTTACGTGTCGGGACGGTGTGTGCCTGTGTGTGGGAATATGTGAGCAGTCGGTTACGTGTCGGGACGGTGTGTGCCTGTGTGTGGGAATATGTGAGCTGTCGGTTACGTGTCGGGACGGTGTGTGCCTGTGAGTGGGAACATGTGAGAAGTCGGTTACGTGTCGGGACGGTGTGTGCCGGTGTGTGGGAATATGTGAGCAGTCGGTTACGTGTCGGGACGGTGTGTGCCTGTGAGTGGGAATATGTGAGCAGTCGGTTACGTGCCGGGGCGGTATGTGCCTGTGTGTGGGAATTAGAGAGCAGTCGGTTACGTGTCGGGATGGTGTGTGCCTGTGTGTGGGAATATGTGAGCAGTTAGTTACGTGTCGGGACGGTGTGTGCCTGTGTGTGGGAATATGTGAGCTGTCGGTTACGTGTCGGGACGGTGTGTGCCTGTGCGTGGGAATATGTGAGCAGTGGGTTACGTGTCGGGACGGTGTGTGCCTGTGTGTGGGAATATGTGAGCAGTCGGTTACGTGTCGGGACGGTGTGTGCCGGTGTGTGGGAATATATTAGCAGTTGGTTACGTGTCGGGACGGTGTTTGCCTGTGTGTGGGAATATGTGAGCAATCGGTTACGTGTCCGGACGGTGTGTGCCGGTGTGTGGGAGTATGTGAGGAGCCGGTTACGTGTAGAGACGGTGTGTGAATGTGTGTGGGAATATGTGAGCAGTCGGTTACGTGTCGGGACGGTGTGTGGGTTTGTGTGGGAATATGTGAGCAGTCGGTTACGTGTCGGGACGGTGTGTGCCTGTGTGTGGGAATATGTGAGTAGTCGGTTACGTGTAGGGACAGTGTGTGCCTGTGTGTGGGAATTAGAGAGCAGTCGGTTACGTGTCGGGACGGTGTGTGCCTGTGTGTGGGAACATGTGAGCAGTCGGTTACGTGTCGGGACGGTGTGTGCCTGTGTGTGGGAATATGTGAGCTGTCGGTTACGTGTCGGGACGGTGTGTGCCTGTGAGTGGGAACATGTGAGCAGACGGTTACGTGCCGGGAGGGTGTGTGCCTGTGTGTGGGAATTAGAGAGCAGTCGGTTACGTGTCGGGATGGTGTGTGCCTGAGTGTGGGAATATGTGAGCAGTTAATTACGTGTCGGGACGGGGTGTGCCTGTGTGTGGGAATATGTGAGCAGTCGGTTACGTGTCGGGATGGTGTGTGCCTGTGCGTGGGAATATGTGAGCAGTGGGTTACGTGTCGGGACGGTGTGTGCCTGTGTGTGGGAATATGTGAGCAGTCGGTTACGTGTCGGGACGGTGTGTGCCAGTGTGTGGGAATATATGAGCAGTTGGTTACGTGTCGGGACAGTGTTTGCCTGTGTGTGGGAATATGTGAGCAATCGGTTACGTGTCGGGACCTTGTCTGCCCGTGTGTGGGAATATGTGAGCAGTCAGTTACATGTCAGGACGGTGTGTCCCAGTGTGTGGGAATATGTGAGCACTTAGTTACGTGTCGGCACGGTTTGTGGGAATATGTGAGCAGTTGGTTACGTGCCGGGACGGTGTGTGCCTGTGTGTGGGAATATGTGAGCAGTCGGTTACGTGTCGGGATGGAGTGTGCCGGTGTGTGGGAATATGTGTGCAGTCGGTTACGTGTCGGGACGGTGTGTGCCGGTGTGTGGGAATATGTGAGCCGTCGGTTACGTGTCGGGACGGTGTGCACCTGTGTGTGGGAATATGTGAGCAGTCGGTTACGTGTCGGGACGGTGTGTACCTGTGTGTGGGAATATGTGGGCAGACGGCTACGTGTCGTGACGGTGTGTGCCTGTGTGTGGGAATATGTTAGCAGTCGGTTACGTGTCGGGCCGTTGTGTGCCCGTGTGTGGGATTATGTGAGCAGTCGGTTACGTTTCGGGATGGTGTGTGCCTGTATGTGGGAATATATGAGCAGTCGGTTACATGTCGGGACGGTGTGTGCCTGTGTGTGGGAATATGTGAGCAGTTAGTTACGTGTCGGCACGGTTTGTGGGAATATGTGAGCAGTCGGTTACGTGTCGGGATGGTGTGTGCCTGTGTGTGGGAATACGTGAGCAGTTAGTTACGTGTCGGGACGGTGTGTGCCTGTGTTTGGGAATATGTGGCAGTCGGTTACGTGTCGGGACGGTGTGTGCCGGTGTGTGGGAATATGTGAGCAGTCGGTTACGTGTCGGGACGGTGTGTGCCTGTGAGTGGGAATATGTGAGCAGTCGGTTACGTGCCGGGGCGGTATGTGCCTGTGTGTGGGAATTAGAGAGCAGTCGGTTACGTGTCGGGATGGTGTGTGCCTGTGTGTGGGAATATGTGAGCAATTAGTTACGTGTCGGAACGGTGTGTGCCTGTGTGTGGGAATATGTGAGCAGTCGGTTACGTGTCGGGACGGTGTGTGCCTGTGCGTGGGAATATGTGAGCAGTGGGTTACGTGTCGGGACGGTGTGTGCCTGTGTGTGGGAATATGTGAGCAGTCGGTTACGTGTCGGGACGGTGTGTGCCGGTGTGTGGGAATATATGAGCAGTCGGTTACGTGTCGGGACGGTGTGTGCCTGTGTGTGGGAATATGTGAGCAGTCGGTTACGTGTCGGGACGGTGTGTGCCAGTGTGTGGGAATATGTGAGCCGTCGGTTACGTGTCGGGACGGTGTGTGCCTGTGTGTGGGAATATGTGAGCAGTCCGTTACGTGTCGGGACGCTGTGTGCCTGTGTGTGGGAATATGTGAGCATTCAGTTACGTGTCAGGATGGTGTGTGCTAGTGTGTGGGAATATGTGAGCAGTCGGTTACATGTCGGGACGGTGTGTGCCTGTGTGTGGGAATATGTGAGCAGTTGGTTACGTGTCGGGATGGTGTGTGCCTGTGTGTGGGATATATGTGAGCAGTCGGTTACGTGTCGGGACGGTGTGTGCCTGTGTGTGGGAATATGTGAGCAGTCGGTTACGTGTCGGGACGGTGTGTGCCAGTGTGTGGGAATATGTGAGCCGTCGGTTACGTGTCGGGACGGTGTGTGCCTGTGTGTGGGAATATGTGAGCAGTCGGTTAAGTGTCGGGACAGTGTGTGCTTGTGAGTGGGAATATGTGAGCAGGCGGTAACGTGCCGGGATGGCGTGTGCCTGTGTGTGGGAATATGTGAGCAGTCGGTTACGTGTCGGGATGGTGTGTGCCTGTGTGTGGGAATATGTGAGCAGTTAGTTACGTGTCGGAACGGTGTGTGCCTGTGTGTGGGAATATGTGAGCAGTCGGTTACGTGTCGGGACGGTGTGTACCGGTGTGTGGGAATATGTGAGCAGTCGGTTACGTGTCGGGACGGTGTGTGCCTGTGTGTGGGAATATGTGGGCAGTCGGCTACGTGTCGTGACGGTGTGTGCCTGTGTGTGGGAGTATGTAAGCAGTTGGTTACGTGTCGGGCCGGTGTGTGCCCGTGTGTGGGATTATGTGAGCAGTCGGTTACGTTTCGGGACGGTGTGTGCCTGTGTGTGGGAATATATGAGCAGTCGGTTACATGTCGGTACGGTGTGTGCCTGTGTGTGGGAATATGTGAGCAGTCGGTTACGTGTCGGGACGGTGTGTGCCTGTGTGTGGGAATATGTGAGCAGTCCGTTACGTGTCGGGACGCTGTGTGCCTGTGTGTGGGAATATGTGAGCAGTCGGTTACGTGTCGGGATGGTGTGTGCCTGTGTGTGGGATATATGTGAGCAGTCGGTTACGTGTCGGGACGGTGTGTGCCTGTGTGTGGGAATATGTGAGCATTCGGTTACGTGTCGGGACGGTGTGTGCCAGTGTGTGGGAATATGTGAGCTGTCGGTTACGTGTCGGGACGGTTTGTGCCTGTGTGTGGGAATATGTGAGCAGTCGGCTACGTGTCGGGACGGTGTGTGCCTGTGTGTGGGAATATGTTAGCAGTCGGTTACGTGACGGGCTGGTGTGTGCCTGTGTGTGGGAATTTGTGAGCTGTCAGTTACATGTCGGGACGGTGTGTGCCTGTGCGTGGGAATATGTGAGCAGTCGGTTACGTGTCGGGACGGTGTGTGCCGGTGTGTGGGAATATGTGAGCAGTCGGTTACGTGTCAGGATGGTGTGTGCCGGTTTGTGGAAATATGTGAGCAGTCGGTTACGTGTCGGGACAGTGTGTGCCGGTGTGTGGGAATATGTGAGCAGTCGTTTACGTGTCGGGATGGTGTGTGCCGGTGTGTGGAAATATGTGAGCAGTCGGTTACGTGTCGGACGGTGTGTGCCTGGTGTGGGAATATGTGAGCAGTCGGTTACGTGTCGGGATGTTGTTTGCCGGCGTGTGGGAATATGTGAGCAGTCGGTTACGTGTCGGGATGGTGTGTGCCGGTGTGTGGGAATATGTGAGCAGTCGGTTACGTGTCGGGACGGTGTGTGCCGGTGTGTGGGAGTATGTGAGTAGAGGTTACGTGTTGGGACGGTGTGTGCCTGTGTGTGGGAATATGTGAGCAGTCGGTTACGTGTCGGGACGGTGTGTGCCTGTGTGTGGGAATATGTGAGCAGTCGGTTACGTGTCGGAACGGTGTGTGACTGTGAGTGGGAATATGTGAGCAGTCAGTTACATTTCGGGACGGTGTGTGCCTGTGTGTGGGAATATGTGAGCAGTCGGTTACGTGTCGGGACGGTGTGTGCCTGTGTGTGGGAATATGTGAGCAGTCGGTTACATGTCGGGACGGTGTGTGCCAGTGTGTGGGAATATATGAGCAGTTGGTTACGTGTCGGGACGGTGTTTGCCTGTGTGTGGGAATATGTGAGCAATCGGTTACGTGTCGGGACCTTGTCTGCCCGTGTGTGGGAATATGTGAGCAGTCGGTTACGTGTCAGGACGGTGTGTCCCAGTGTGTGTGAATATGTGAGCAGTTAGTTACGTGTCGGCATGGTTTGTGGGAATATGTGAGCAGTTGGTTACGTGCCGGGACGGTGTGTGCCTGTGTGTGGGAATATGTGAGCAGTCGGTTATGTGTCAGGATGGAGTGTGCCGGTGTGTGGGAATATGTGTGCAGTCGGTTACGTGTCGGGACGGTGTGTGCCGGTGTGTGGGAATATGTGAGCCGTCGGTTACGTGTCGGGACGGTGTGTGCCTGTGCGTGGGAATATGTGAGCAGTCAGTTAAGTGTCGGGACAGTGTGTGCTTGTGAGTGGGAATATGTGAGCAGGCGGTTACGTGCCTGGACGGTGTGTGCCTGTGTGTGGGAATATGTGAGCAGTCGGTTACGTGTCGGGATGGTGTGTGCCTGTGTGTGGGAATATGTGAGCAGTTATTTACGTGTCGGGACGGTGTGTGCCTGTGTGTGGGAATATGTGAGCATTCGGTTACGTGTTGGGACGGTGTGTGCTTGTGTGTGGGAATATGTGAGCAGTCGGTTACGTGTCGGGACGGTGTGCGCCTGTGTGTGGGAATATGTGAGCAGTCGGTTACGTGTCGGGACGGTGTGTGCCTGTGTGTGGGAATATGTGGGCAGTCGGCTACGTGTCGTGACGGTGTGTGCCTGTGTGTGGGAGTATGTAAGGAGTTGGTTACGTGTCGGGCCGGTGTGTGCCCGTGTGTGGGATTATGTGAGCAGACGGTTACGTCTCGGGACGGTGTGTGCCTGTGTGTGGGAATATATGAGCAGACGGTTACATGTCGGGACGGTGTGTGCCTGTGTGTGGGAATATGTGAGCAGTCGGTTACGTGTCGGGACGGTGTGTGCCTGTGTGTGGGAATATGTGATCAGTCCATTACGTGTCGGGACGCTGTGTGCCTGTGTGTGGGAATATGTGAGCAGTCGGTTACGTGTCGGGACGGTGTGTGCCTGTGTGTGGGAATATGTGAGCATTCAGTTACGTGTCAGGATGGTGTGTGCTAGTGTGTGGGAATATGTGAGCAGTCGGTTACATGTCGGGACGGTGTGTGCCTGTGTGTGGGAATATGTGAGCAGTCGGTTACGTGTCGGGATGGTGTGTGCCTGTGTGTGGGATATATGTGAGCAGTCGGTTACGTGTCGGGACGGTGTGTGCCTGTGTGTGGGAATATGTGAGCAGTCGGTTACGTGTCGGGACGGTGTGTGCCTGTGTGTGGGAATATGTGAGCAGTCGGTTACGTGTCGGGACGTTGTGTGCCTGTGTGTGGGAATATGTGAGCAGTCGGTTACGTGTCGGGACGGTGTGTGCCTGTGTGTGGGAAAATGTGAGCAGTCGGTTACGTGTCGGGACAGTGTGTGCCTGTGTGTGGGAATATGTGAGCAGTCAGTTAAGTGTCGGGACGGTGTGTGCCTGTGAGTGGGAATATGTGAGCAGTCAGTTACGTGCCGGGACGGTGTGTGCCTGTGTGTGGGAATATGTGAGCCGTCGGTTACGTGTCGGGATGGTGTGTGCCTGTGTGTGGGAATATGTGAGCAGTTAAATACGTGTCGGGACGGTGTGTGCCAGTGTGTGGGAATATATCAGCAGTTGGTTACGTGTCGGGACGGTGTTTGCAAGTGTGTGGGAATATGTGAGCAATCGGTTACGTGTCGGGACCTTGTGTGCCCGTGTGTGGGAATATGTGAGCAGTCGGTTATGTGTCAGGACGGTGTGTCCCAGTGTGTGGGAATATGTGAGCAGTTAGTTACGTGTCGGCACGGTTTGTGGGAATATGTGAGCAGTCGGCTACGTGTCGGGATGGTGTGTGCCGGTTTGTGGAAATATGTGAGCAGTCGGTTACGTGTCGGGACGGTGTGTGCCGGTGTTTGGGAATATGTGAGCAGTCGGTTATGTGTCGGGATGGTGTGTGCCGGTGTGTGGAAATATGTGAGCAGTCGGTTACGTGGCGGATGGTGTGTGCCTGGTGTGGGAATATGTGAGCAGTCAGTTACATTTCGGGACGGTGTGGGCCTGTGTGTGGGAATATGTGAGCAGTCGGTTACGTGTCGGGACGGTGTGTGCCTGTGTGTGGGAATATGTGAGCAGTCGGTTATGTGTCGGGACGGTGTGTGCCTGTGTGTGGGAATATGTGAGCAGTTGATTACGTGTCGGGACGGTGTGTGCTTTTGTGTGGGAATATGTGAGAAGTCGGTTACGTGTCAGGACTGTGTGTGCCTGTGTGTGGGAATATGTGAGCAGTCGGTTACGTGTCGGGACGGTGTGTGCCTGTGTGTGGGAATATTTGAGCAGTCGGTTACGTGTCGGGACGGTGTGTGCCTGTGTGTGGGAATATGTGAGCAGTCGGTTATGTGTCGGGATGGTGTGTGGGAATATGTGAGCAGACGGTTACGTGTCGGGACGGTGTGTGCCTGTGTGTGGGAATATGTGAGTAGTCGGTTACGTGTCGGGACAGTGTGTGCATGTGTGTGGGAATATGTGAGCAGTCGGTTACGTGTCGGGACGGTGTGCGCCTGTGTTTGGGAACATGTGAGCAGTCGGATACGTGTCGGGACGGTGTGTGCCTGTGTGTGGGAATATGTGAGCTGTCGGTTACGTGTCGGGACGGTGTGTGCCTGTGAGTGGGAATATGTGAGCAGTCGGTTACGTGCCGGGACGGTGTGTGCCGGTGTGTGGGAATTAGAGAGCAGTCGGTTACGTGTCGGGACGGTGTGTGCCTGTGTGTGGGAATATGTGAGCAGACGGTTACGTGTCGGGACGGTGTGTGCCTGTGCGTGGGAATATGTGAGCAGTGGGTTACGTGTTGGGACGGTGTGTGCCTCTGTGTGGGAATATGTGAGCAGTCGGTTACGTGTCGGGACGGTGTGTGCCAGTGTGTGGGAATATATGAGCAGTTGGTTACGTGTTGGGACGGTGTTTGCCTGTGTGTGGGAATATGTGAGCAATCGGTTACGTGTCGGGACCTTGTGTGCCCGTGTGTGGGAATATGTGAGCAGTCGGTTACGTGTCAGGACGGTGTGTCCCAGTGTGTGGGAATATGTGAGCAGTTAGTTACGTGTTGGCACGGTTTGTGGGAATATGTGAGCAGTTGGTTACGTGCCGGGACGGTGTGTGCCTGTGTGTGGGAATATGTGAGCAGTCGGTTACGTGTCGGGATGGAGTGTCCCGGTGTGTGGGAATATGTGTGCAGTCGGTTACGTGTCGGGACAGTGTGTGCCGGTGTGTGGGAATATGTGAGCCGTCGGTTACGTGTCGGGACGGTGTGTGCCTGTGTGTGGGAATATGTGAGCAGTCGGTTAAGTGTCGGGACAGTGTGTGCTTGTGAGTGGGAATATGTGAGCAGTCGGTTACGTGCCGGGATGGTGTGTGCCTGTGTGTGGGAAATGTGAGCAGTCGGTTACGTGTCGGGATGGTGTGTGCCTGTGTGTGGGAATACGTGAGCAGTTAGTTTCGTGTCGGGACGGTGTGTGCCTGTGTTTGGGAATATGTGAGCAGTCGCTTACGTGTCGGGACGGTGTGTGCCGGTGTGTGGGAATATGTGAGCAGTCGGTTACGTGTCGGGACGGTGTGTGCCTGTGAGTGGGAATATGTGAGCAGTCGGTTACGTGCCAGGGCGGTATGTGCCTGTGTGTGGGAATTAGAGAACACTCGGTTACGTGTCGGGATGGTGTGTGCCTGTGTGTGGGAATATGTGAGCAGTTAGTTACGTGTCGGGACGGTGTGTGCCTGTGTGTGGGAATATGTGAGCAGTCGGTTACGTGTCGGGACGGTGTGTGCCTGTGCGTGGGAATATGTGAGCAGTGGGTTACGTGTCGGGACAGTGTGTGCCTGTGTGTGGGAATATGTGAGCAGTCGGTTACGTGTCGGGACGATGTGTGCCGGTGTGTGGGAATATATTTGCAGTTGGTTACGTGTCGGGACGGTGTTTGCCTGTGTGTGGGAATATGTGAGCAATCGGTTACGTGTCGGGACGGTGTGTGCCGGTGTGTGGGAGTATGTGAGGAGTCGGTTACGTGTTGGGACGGTGTGTGCCTGTGTGTGGGAATATGTGAGCAGTCGGTTACGTGTCGGGACGGTGTGTGCCTGTGTGTGGGAATATGTGAGCAGTCGGTTACGTGTCGGGACGGTGTGTGCCTGTGTGTGGGAATATGTGAGCAGTCGGTTACGTGTCGGGACGGTGTGTGCCTGTGTGTGGGAATATGTGAGCAGTCGGTTATGTGTCGGGACGGTGTGTGCCTATGTGTGGGAATATGTGAGCAGTCGATTACGTGTCGGGACGTTGTGTGCTTTTGTGTGGGAATATGTGAGCAGTCGGTTACGTGTCAGGACTGTGTGTGCCTGTGTGTGGGAATACGTGAGCAGTCGGTTACGTGTCGGGACGGTGTGTGCCTGTATGTGGGAATATGTGAGCAGTCGGTTACGCGCCGGCACGATGTGTGCCTGTGTGTGGGAATATGTGAGCAGTCGGTTACGTGTCGGGACGGTGTGTGGGAATATGTGAGCAGTCGGTTACGTGTCGGGACGGTGTGTGCCTGTGTGTGGGAAAATGTGAGTAGTCGGTTACGTGTCGGGACAGTGTGTGCCTGTGTGTGGGAATTAGAGAGCAGTCAGTTACGTGTCGGGACGGTGTGTGCCTGTGTGTGGGAATATGTGAGCAGTCGGTTACGTGTCGGGACGGTGTGTGCCGGTGTGTGGGAATATATTAGCAGTTGGTTACGTGTCGGGACGGTGTTTGCCTGTGTGTGGGAATATGTGAGCAATCGGTTACGTGTCCGGACGGTGTGTGCCGGTGTGTGGGAGTATGTGAGGAGCCGGTTACGTGTTGGGACGGTGTGTGAATGTGTGTGGGAATATGTGAACAGTCGGTTACGTGTCGGGACGGTGTGTGGGTGTGTGTGGGAATATGAGAGCAGTCGGTTACGTGTCGGGACGGTGTGTGCCTGTGTGTGGGAATATGTGAGTAGACGGTTACGTGTCGGGACAGTGTGTGCCTGTGTGTGGGAATTAGAGAGCAGTCGGTTACGTGTCGGGACGGTGTGTGCCTGTGTGTGGGAACATGTGAGCTGTCGGTTACGTGTCGGGACGGTGTGTGCCTGTGTGTGGGAATATGTGAGCTGTCGGTTACGTGTCGGGACGGTGTGTGCCTGTGAGTGGGAACATGTGAGCAGTCGGTTACGTGCCGGGAGGGTGTGTGCCTGTGTGTGGGAATTAGAGAGCAGTCGGTTACGTGTCGGGATGGTGAGTGCCTGTGTGTGGGAATATGTGAGCAGTTAGTTACGTGTCGGGACGGTGTGTGCCTGTGTGTGGGAATATGTGAGCAGTCGGTTACGTGTCGGGATGGTGTGTGCCTGTGCGTGGGAATATGTGAGCAGTGGGTTACGTGTCGGGACGGTGTGTGCCTGTGTGTGGGAATATGTGAGCAGTCGGTTACGTGTCGGGACGGTGTGTGCCACTGTGTGGGAATATATGAGCACTTGGTTACGTGTCGGGACGGTGTTTGCCTGTGTGTGGGAATATGTGAGCAATCGGTTACGTGTCGGGACCTTGTCTGCCCGTGTGTGGGAATATGTGAGCAGTCGGTTACATGTCAGGACGGTGTGTCCCAGTGTGTGGGAATATGTGAGCACTTAGTTACGTGTCGGCACGGTTTGTGGGAATATGTGAGCAGTTGGTTACGTGCCGGGACGGTGTGTGCCTGTGTGTGGGAATATGTGTGCAGTCGGTTACGTGTCGGGATGGAGTGTGCCGGTGTGTGGGAATATGTGTGCAGTCGGTTACGTGTCGGGACGGTGTGTGCCGGTGTGTGGGAATATGTGAGCCGTCGGTTACGTGTCGGGACGGTGTGTGCCTGTGTGTGGGAATATGTGAGCAGTCGGTTAAGTGTCGGGACAGTGTGTGCTTGTGAGTGGGAATATGTGAGCAGGCGGTAACGTGCCGGGATGGTGTGTGCCTGTGTGTGGGAATATGTGAGCAGTCGGTTAATTGTCGGGATGGTGTGTGCCTGTGTGTGGGAATATGTGAGCAGTTAGTTACGTGTCGGGACGGTGTGTGCCTGTGTGTGGGAATATGTGAGCAGTTAGTTACGTGTCGGGACGGTGTGTGCCGGTGTGTAGGAATATGTGAGCAGTCGGTTACGTGTCGGGACGGTGTGCACCTGTGTGTGAGAATATGTGAGCAGTCGGTTACGTGTCGGGACGGTGTCCGCCTGTGTGTGGGAATATGTGAGCAGTCGGTTACGTGTCGGGACGGTGTGTACCTGTGTGTGGGAATATGTGGGCAGTCGGCTACGTGTCGTGACGGTGTGTGCCTGTGTGTGGGAGTATGTAAGCAGTTGGTTACGTGTCGGGCCGGTGTGTGCCCGTGTGTGGGATTATGTGAGCAGTCGGTTACGTTTCGGGATGGTGTGTGCCTGTATGTGGGAATATATGAGCAGTCGGTTACATGTCGGGACGGTGTGTGCCTGTGTGTGGGAATATGTGAGCAGTTAGTTTAGTGTCGGCACGGTTTGTGGGAATACGTGAGCAGTTGGTTACGTGCCGGGACGGTGTGTGCCTGTGGGTGGGAATATGTGAGCAGTCGGTTACGTGTCGGGATGGAGTGTCCCGGTGTGTGGGAATATGTGTGCAGTCGGTTACGTGTCGGGACAGTGTGTGCCGGTGTGTGGGAATATGTGAGCCGTCGGTTACGTGTCGGGACGGTGTGTGCCTGTGTGTGGGAATATGTGAGCAGTCGGTTAAGTGTCGGGACAGTGTGTGCTTGTGAGTGGGAATATGTGAGCAGTCGGTTACGTGCCGGGACGGTGTGTGCCTGTGTGTGGGTATATGTGAGCAGTCGGTTACGTGTCGGGATGGTGTGTGCCTGTGTGTGGGAATACGTGAGCAGTTAGTTACGTGTCGGGACGGTGTGTGCCTGTGTTTGGGAATATGTGGCAGTCGGTTACGTGTCGGGACGGTGTGTGCCGGTGTGTGGGAATATGTGAGCAGTCGGTTACGTGTCGGGACGGTGTGTGCCTGTGAGTGGGAATATGTGAGAAGTCGGTTACGTGCCGGGGCGGTATGTGCCTGTGTGTGGGAATTAGAGAGCAGTCGGTTATGTGTCGGGATGGTGTGTGCCTGTGTGTGGGAATATGTGAGCAATTAGTTACGTGTCGGAACGGTGTGTGCCTGTGTGTGGGAATATGTGAGCAGTCGGTTACGTGTCGGGACGGTGTGTGCCTGTGCGTGGGAATATGTGAGCAGTGGGTTACGTGTCGGGACGGTGTGTGCCTGTGTGTGGGAATATGTGAGCAGTCGGTTACGTGTCGGGACGGTGTGTGCCGGTGTGTGGGAATATATGAGCAGTCGGTTACGTGTCGGGACGGTGTGTGCATGTGTGTGGGAATATGTGAGCAGTCGGTTACGTGTCGGGACGGTGTGTGCCAGTGTGTGGGAATATTTGAGCCGTCGGTTACGTGTCAGGACGGTGTGTGCCTGTGTGTGGGAATATGTGAGCAGTCCGTTACGTGTCGGGACGCTGTGTGCCTGTGTGTGGGAATATGTGAGCATTCAGTTACGTGTCAGGATGGTGTGTGCTAGTGTGTGGGAATATGTGAGCAGTCGGTTACATGTCGGGACGGTGTGTGCCTGTGTGTGGGAATATGTGAGCAGTCGGTTACGTGTCGGGATGGTGTGTGCCTGTGTGTGGGATATATGTGAGCAGTCGGTTACGTGTCGGGACGGTGTGTGCCTGTGTGTGGGAATATGTGAGCAGTCGGTTACGTGTCGGGATGGTGTGTGCCAGTGTGTGGGAATATGTGAGCCGTCGGTTACGTGTCGGGACGGTGTGTGCCTGTGTGTGGGAATATGTGAGCAGTCGGTTAAGTGTCGGGACAGTGTGTGCTTGTGAGTGGGAATATGTGAGCAGGCGGTAACGTGCCGGGATGGCGTGTGCCTGTGTGTGGGAATATGTGAGCAGTCGGTTACGTGTCGGGATGGTGTGTGCCTGTGTGTGGGAATATGTGAGCAGTTAGTTACGTGTCGGGACGGTGTGTGCCTGTGTGTGGGAATATGTGAGCAGTCGGTTACGTGTCGGGACGGTGTGTGCCGGTGTGTGGGAATATGTGAGCAGTCGATTACGTGTCGGGACGGTGTGTGCCTGTGTGTGGGAATATGTGGGCAGTCGGCTACGTGTCGTGACGGTGTGTGCCTGTGTGTGGCAGTATGTAAGCAGTTGGTTACGTGTCGGGCCGGTGTGTGCCCGTGTGTGGGATTATGTGAGCAGTCGGTTACGTTTCGGGACGGTGTGTGCCTGTGTGTGGGAATATATGAGCAGTCGGTTACATGTCGGGACGGTGTGTGCCTGTGTGTGGGAATATGTGAGCAGTCGGTTACGTGTCAGGACGGTGTGTGCCTGTGTGTGGGAATATGTGAGCAGTCCGTTACGTGTCGGGACGCTGTGTGCCTGTGTGTGGGAATATGTGAGCAGTCGGTTACGTGTCGGGATGGTGTGTGCCTGTGTGTGGGATATATGTGAGCAGTCGGTTACGTGTCGGGACGGTGTGTGCCTGTGTGTGGGAATATGTGAGCAGTCGGTTACGTGTCGGGACGGTGTGTGCCAGTGTGTGGGAATATGTGAGCTGTCGGTTACGTGTCGGGTCGGTTTGTGCCTGTGTGTGGGAATATGTGAGCAGTCGGCTACGTGTCGGGACGGTGTGTGCCTGTGTGTGGGAATATGTTAGCAGTCGGTTACGTGACGGGCTGGTGTGTGCCTGTGTGTGGGAATTTGTGAGCTGTCAGTTACATGTCGGCACGGTGTGTGCCTGTGTGTGGGAATATGTGAGCAGTCGGTTACGTGTCGGGACGGTGTGTGCCGGTGTGTGGGAATATGTGAGCAGTCGGTTACGTGTCAGGATGGTGTGTGCCGGTTTGTGGAAATATGTGAGCAGTCGGTTACGTGTCGGGACAGTGTGTGCCGGTGTGTGGGAATATGTGAGCAGTCGTTTACGTGTCGGGATGGTGTGTGCCGGTGTGTGGAAATATGTGAGCAGTCGGTTACGTGTCGGACGGTGTGTGCCTGGTGTGGGAATATGTGAGCAGTCGGTTACGTGTCGGGATGTTGTTTGCCGGTGTGTGGGAATATGTGAGCAGTCGGTTACGTGTCGGGATGGTGTGTGCCGGTGTATGGGAATATGTGAGCAGTCGGTTACGTGTCGGGACGGTGTGTGCCGGTGTGTGGGAGTATGTGAGTAGAGGTTACGTGTTGGGACGGTGTCTGCCTGTGTGTGGGAATATGTGAGCAGTCGGTTACGTGTCGGGACGGTGTGTGCCTGTGTGTGGGAATATGTGAGCAGTCGGTTACGTGTCGGAACGGTGTGTGACTGTGAGTGGGAATATGTGAGCAGTCAGTTACATTTCGGGACGGTGTGTGCCTGTGTGTGGGAATATGTGAGCAGTCGGTTACGTGTCGGGACGGTGTGTGCCTGTGTGTGGGAATATGTGAGCAGTCGGTTACGTGTCGGGACGGTGTGTGCCAGTGTGTGGGAATATATGAGCAGTTGGTTACGTGTCGGGACGGTGTTTGCCTGTGTGTGGGAATATGTGAGCAATCGGTTACGTGTCGGGACCTTGTCTGCCCGTGTGTGGGAATATGTGAGCAGTCGGTTACGTGTCAGGACGGTGTGTCCCAGAGTGTGTGAATATGTGAGCAGTTAGTTACGTGTCGGCATGGTTTGTGGGAATATGTGAGCAGTTGGTTACGTGCCGGGACGGTGTGTGCCTGTGTGTGGGAATATGTGAGCAGTCGGTTACGTGTCAGGATGGAGTGTGCAGGTGTGTGGGAATATGTGAGCAGTCAGTTAAGTGTCGGGACAGTGTGTGCTTGTGAGTGGGAATATGTGAGCAGGCGGTTACGTGCCTGGACGATGTGTGCCTGTGTGTGGGAATATGTGAGCAGTCGGTTACGTCTCGGGATGGTGTGTGCCTGTGTGTGGGAATATGTGAGCAGTTATTTACGTGTCGGGACGGTGTGTGCCTGTGTGTGGGAATATGTGAGCATTCGGTTACGTGTTGGGACGGTGTGTGCTTGTGTGTGGGAATATGTGAGCAGTCGGTTACGTGTCGGGACGGTGTGCGCCTGTGTGTGGGAATGTGTGAGCAGTCGGTTACGTGTCGGGACGGTGTGTGCCTGTGTGTGGGAATATGTGGGCAGTCGGCTACGTGTCGTGACGGTGTGTGCCTGTGTGTGGGAGTATGTAAGGAGTTGGTTACGTGTCGGGCCGGTGTGTGCCCGTGTGTGGGATTATGTGAGCAGACGGTTACGTCTCGGGATGGTGTGTGCCTGTGTGTGGGAATATATGAGCAGTCGGTTACATGTCGGGACGGTGTGTGCCTGTGTGTGGGAATATGTGAGCAGTCGGTTACGTGTCGGGACGGTGTGTGCCTGTGTGTGGGAATATGTGATCAGTCCATTACGTGTCGGGACGCTGTGTGCCTGTGTGTGGGAATATGTGAGCAGTCGGTTACGTGTCGGGACGGTGTGTGCCTGTGTGTGGGAATATGTGAGCATTCAGTTACGTGTCAGGATGGTGTGTGCTAGTGTGTGGGAATATGTGAGCAGTCGGTTACATGTCGGGACGGTGTGTGCCTGTGTGTGGGAATATGTGAGCAGTCGGTTACGTGTCGGGATGGTGTGTGCCAGTGTGTGGGATATATGTGAGCAGTCGGTTACGTGTCGGGACGGTGTGTGCCTGTGTGTGGGAATATGTGAGCAGTCGGTTACGTGTCGGGACGGTGTGTGTCAGTGTGTGGGAATATGTGAGCTGTCGGTTACGTGTCGGGACGGTTTGTGCCTGTGTGTGGGAATATGTGAGCAGTCGGCTACGTGTCGGGACGGTGTGTGCCTGTGTGTGGGAATATGTGAGCAGTCGGTTACGTGTCGGGACGGTGTGTGCCGGTGTGTGGGAATATGTGAGCAGTCGGTTACGTGTCGGGATGGTGTGCGCCGGTTTGTGGAAATATGTGAGCAGTCGGTTACGTGTCGGGACAGAGTGTGCCGGT
Source organism: Schistocerca nitens (assembly GCF_023898315.1). Lineage (NCBI taxonomy): Eukaryota > Metazoa > Arthropoda > Insecta > Orthoptera > Acrididae > Schistocerca > Schistocerca nitens. The sequence continues at coordinate 1,214,268 of NW_026045998.1, read as the reverse complement.
GTGTGGGAATATGTGAGCAGTCGTTTACGTGTCGGGATGGTGTGTGCCGGTGTGTGGGAATATGTGAGCAGTCGGTTACGTGTCGGGATGGTGTGTGCCGGTGTGTGGGAATATGTGAGCAGTCGGTTACGTGTCGGGACGGTGTGTGCCGGTGTGTGGGAGTATGTGAATAGAGGTTACGTGTTGGGACGGTGTGTGCCTGTGTGTGGGAATATGTGAGCAGTCGGTTACGTGTCGGGACGGTGTGTGCCTGTGTGTGGGAATATGTGAGCAGTCGGTTACGTGTCGGAACGGTGTGTGACTGTGAGTGGGAATATGTGAGCAGTCAGTTACATTTCGGGACGGTGTGTGCCTGTGTGTGGGAATATGTGAGCAGTCGGTTACGTGTCGGGACGGTGTGTGCCTGTGTGTGGGAATATGTGAGCAGTCGGTTATGTGTCGGGACGGTGTGTGCCTGTGTGTGGGAATATGTGAGCAGTCGGTTACGTGTCGGGACGGTGTGTGCTTTTGTGTGGGAATATGTGAGCAGTCGTTTACGTGTCAGGACGGTGTGTGACTGTGAGTGGGAATATGTGAGCAGTCGGTTACGTGTCGGGACGGTGTGTGTCTGTGTGTGGGAATATGTGAGCAGTCGTTTACGTGTCGGGACGGTGTGTGCCTGTGTGTGGGAATATGTGAGCAGTCGGTTACGTGTCGGGACGGTGTGTGGGAATATGTGAGCAGTCGGTTACGTGTTGGGACGGTGTGCGCCTGTGTGTGGGAATATGTGAGCAGTCGGTTACGTGTCGGGACAGTGTCTGCCTGTGTGTGGGAATATGTGAGCTGTTGGTTACGTGTTGTGACGGTGTGTGCCTGTGTGTGGGAACATGTGAGCAGTCGGTTACGTGTCGGGACGGTGTGTGCCAGTGTGTGGGAATATGTGAGCTGTCGGTTACGTGTCGGGACGGTTTGTGCCTGTGTGTGGGAATATGTGAGCAGTTGGTTACGTGTCGGGACCTTGTGTGCCTGTATTTGGGAATATGTGAGCAGTCGGTTATGTGTCGGGACGTTGTGTGCCGGTGCGTGGGAATATATGAGCAGTCGGTTACTAGTAGGGATGGTGTGTGCCAGTTTGTGGGAATATGTGAGCAGTCAGTTACGTGTCGGGCCGGTGTGTAGCGGTGTGTGGGAATATGTGAGCAGTCGGTTACGTGTCGGGACGTTGTGTGCAGGTGTGTTGGTTTTTGTGAGCAGTCGGTTACGTGTCGGGACGGTGTGTGCCTGTGTGTGGGAATATGTGAGCAGTCGGTTACGTGTCGGGATGTTGTGTGCCGGTGTGTGGGAATATGTGAGCAGACGGTTACGTGTCGAGATGGTGTGTGCCGGTGTGTGGGAATATGTGAGCAGTCGGTTATGTGTCGGGACGGTGTGTGCCGGTGTGTGGGAATATGTGAGCAGTCGGTTACGTGTCGGGAAGGTGTGTGCCTGTGTGTGGGAATATGTGAGCAGTCGGTTACGTGTCGGGACGGTGTGTGCCTGTGTGTGGGAATATGTGAGCAGTCAGTTACGTGTCAGGACGGTGTGTTCATGTCTGTGGGAATATGTGAGCAGTCGGTTACGTGTCGCGACGGTGTGTGCCTGTGTGTGGGAATATGTGACCAGTCGGTTACGTGTCGGGATGGTGTGTGCTTGTGTGTGGGAATATGTGAGCAGTTGGTTACGTGTCGGGATGGTGTGTGACTGTGTGTGGGAATATGTGAGCAGTCGGTTACGTGTCGGGACGGTGTGTGCCTGTGTGTGGGAATATGTGAGCAGTCGGTTACGTGTTGGGACGGTGTGTGCCTGTGTGTGGGAATATGTGAGCAGTCGGTTATGTGTCGGGACGGTGTGTGCCTGTGTGTGGGAATATGTGAGCAGTCGGTTACGTGTCGGGACGTTGTGTGCTTGTGTGTGGGAATATGCGAGCAGTCGGTTACGTATCAGGACGGTGTGTGCCTGTGTGTGGTAATATGTGAGCAGTCGGTTACGTGTCGGGACGGTGTGTGCCTGTGAGTGGGAATATGTGAGTAGTCGGTTACATGTCGGGACGGTGTGTGCCTGTGTGTGGGAATATGTTGGCATTCGCTTACGTATCGGGACGGTGTGTGCCAGTGTGAGGGAATATGTGAGCAGTCGGTTACGTGTCGGGACGGTGTGTGCCTGTGTGTGGGAATATGTGAGCAGTCAGTTACATGTGGGGACGGTGTGTGCCTGTGTGTGGGAATATGTGAGCAGTCAGTTACGTGTCGGGACGTTGTGTGCCTGTGTGTGGGAATATGTGAGCTGTCGGTTACGTGTCGGAACGGTATGTGCCTGTGTGTGGGAATTTGTGACCAGTTGGTTACGTGTCGGGATGGTGTGTGCTGGTGTGTGGGAATATGTGAGCAGTCGGTTACGTGTCGGGACGGTGTGTGCCTGTGTGTGGGAATATGTGAGCAGACTGTTACGTGTCGGGACGGTGTGTGCCTGTGTGTGGGAATATGTGAGCAGTCGGTTACGTGTCGGGACGGTGTATGCCGGTGTGTGGGAGTATGTGAGGAGTCGGTTACGTGTCGGGACGGTGTGTGCCTGTGTGTGGGAATATGTGAGCAGTCGGTTACGTTTCGGGACGGTGTGTGCCTGTGTGTGGGAATATGTGAGCAGTCGGTTACGTGTCAGGACGGTGTGTGCCTGTGTGTGGGAATATGTGAGCAGTCAGTTACATTTCGGGATGGTGTGTGCCTGTGTGTGGGAATATGTGAGCAGTCGGTTACGTGTCGGGACGGTGTGTGCCTGTGTGTGGGAATATGTGAGCAGTCGGTTATGTGTCGGGACGGTGTGTGCCTATGTGTGGGAATATGTGAGCAGTCGATTACGTGTCGGGACGGTGTGTGCTTTTGTGTGGGAATATGTGAGCAGTCGGTTACGTGTCAGGACTGTGTGTGCCTTTGTGTGGGAATACGTGAGCAGTCGGTTACGTGTCGGGACGGTGTGTGCCTGTGTGTGGGAATATGTGAGCAGTCGGTTACGCGTCGGGACGGTGTGTGCCTGTGTGTGGGAATATGTGAGCAGTCGGTTACGTGTCGGGACGGTGTGTGGGAATATGTGAGCAGTCGGTTACGTGTCGGGACGGTGTGTGCCTGTGTGTGGGAATATGTGAGTAGTCGGTTATGTGTCGGGACAGTGTGTGCCTGTGTGTGGGAATTAGAGATTAGTCGGTTACGTGTCGGGACGGTGTGTGCCTGTGTGTGGGAACATGTGAGCAGTCGGTTATGTGTCCGGACGGTGTGTGCCCGTGTGTGGGAATATGTGAGCTGTCGGTTACGTGTCGGGACGGTGTGTGCCTGTGAGTGGGAACATGTGAGCAGTCGGTTACGTGCCGGGAGGCTGTGTGCCTGTGTGTGGGAATTAGAGAGCAGTCGGTTACGTGTCGGGATGGTGTGTGCCTGTGTGTGGGAATATGTGAGCAGTTAGTTACGTGTCGGGACGGTGTGTGCCTGTGTGTGGGAATATGTGAGCAGTCGGTTACGTGTCGGGACGGTGTGTGCCTGTGCGTGGGAATATGTGAGCAGTGGGTTACGTGTCGGGATGGTGTGTGCCTGTGTGGGAATATGTGAGCAGTCGGTTACGTGTCGGGACGGTGTGTGCCAGTGTTTGGGAATATATGAGCAGTTGGTTACGTGTCGGGACGGTGTTTGCCTGTGTGTGTGAATATGTGAGCAATCGGTTACATGTCGGGACCTTGTCTGCCCGTGTGTGGGAATATGTGAGCAGTCGGTTACGTGTCAGGACGGTGTGTCCCAGTGTGTGGGAATATGTGAGCAGTTAGTTACGTGTCGGCACGGTTTGTGGAAATATGTGAGCAGTTGGTTACGTGCCGGGACGGTGTGTGCCTGTGTGTGGGAATATGTGAGCAGTCGGTTACGTGTCGGGATGGAGTGTGTCGGTGTGTGGGAATATGTGTGCAGTCGGTTACGTGTCGGGACGGTGCGTGCCGGTGTGTGGGAATATGTGAGCCGTCGGTTACGTGTCGGGACGGTGTGTGCCTGTGTGTGGGAATATGTGAGCAGTCGGTTAAGTGTCGGGACAGTGTGTGCTTGTGAGTGGGAATATGTGAGCAGGCGGTAACGTGCCGGGATGGTGTGTGCCTGTGTGTGGGAATTTGTGAGCTGTCAGTTACATGTCGGGACGGTGTGTGCCTGTGTGTGGGAATATGTGAGCAGTCGGTTACGTGTCGGGACGGTGTGTGCCGGTGTGTGGGAATATGTGAGCAGTCGGTTACGTGTCGGGATGGTGTGTGCCGGTTTGTGGAAATATGTGAGCAGTCGGTTACGTGTCGGGACAGTGTGTGCCGGTGTGTGGGAATATGTGAGCAGTCGTTTACGTGTCGGGACGGTGTGTGCCGGTGTGTGGAAATATGTGAGCAGTCGGTTACGTGTCGGACGGTGTGTGCCTGGTGTGGGAATATGTGAGCAGTCGGTTACGTGTCGGGATGTTGTTTGCCGGTGTGTGGGAATATGTGAGCAGTCGGTTACGTTTCGGGATGGTGTGTGCCGGTGTGTGGGAATATGTGAGCAGTCGGTTACGTGTCGGGACGGTGTGTGCCGGTGTGTGGGAGTATGTGAGTAGAGGTTACGTGTTGGGACGGTGTGTGCCTGTGTGTGGGAATATGTGAGCAGTCGGTTACGTGTCGGGACGGTGTGTGCCTGTGTGTGGGAATATGTGAGCAGTCGGTTACGTGTCGGAACGGTGCGTGACTGTGAGTGGGAATATGTGAGCAGTCAGTTACATTTCGGGACGGTGTGTGCCTGTGTGTGGGAATATGTGAGCAGTCGGTTACGTGTCGGGACGGTGTGTGCCTGTGTGTGGGAATATGTGAGCAGTCGGTTACGTGTCGGGACGGTGTGTGCCAGTGTGTGGGAATATGTGAGCAGTTGGTGTCGGGACGGTGTTTTCCTGTGTGTGGGAATATGTGAGCAATCGGTTACGTGTCGGGACCTTGTCTGCCCGTGTGTGGGAATATGTGAGCAGTCGGTTACGTGTCAGGACGGTGTGTCCCAGTGTGTGTGAATATGTGAGCAGTTAGTTACGTGTCGGCATGGTTTGTGGGAATATGTGAGCAGTTGGTTACGTGCCAGGACGGTGTGTGCCTGTGTGTGGGAATATTTGAGCAGTCGGTTACGTGTCAGGATGGAGTGTGCTGGTGTGTGGGAATATGTGTGCAGTCGGTTACGTGTCGGGTCGGTGTGTGCCGGTGTGTGGGAATATGTGAGCCGTCGGTTACGTGTCGGGACGGTGTGTGCCTGTGTGTGGGAATATGTGAGCAGTCGGTTACGTGTCGGGATGGTGTGTGCCTGTGAGTGGGAATATGTGAGCAGTCCATTACGTGTCGGGACGCTGTGTGCCTGTGTGTGGGAATATGTGAGCAGTCGGTTGCGTGTCGGGACGGTGTGTGCCTGTGTGTGGGAATATATGAGCAATCAGTTACGTGTCAGGATGGTGTGTGCTAGTCTGTGGGAATATGTGAGCAGTCGGTTACATGTCGGGATGGTGTGTGCCTGTGTGTGGGAATATGTGAGCAGTCGGTTACGTGTTGGATGGTGTGTGCCTGTGTGTGGGATATATGTGAGCAGTCGGTTACGTGTCGGGACGGTGTGTGCCTGTGTGTGGGAATATGTGAGCAGTCGGTTACGTGTCGGGACGGTGTGTGCCAGTGTGTGGGAATATGTGAGCCGTCGGTTACGTGTCGGGACGGTGTGTGCCTGTGTGTGGGAATATGTGAGCAGTCCGTTACGTGTCGGGACGCTGTGTGCCTGTGTGTGGGAATATGTGAGCATTCAGTTACGTGTCAGGATGGTGTGTGCTAGTGTGTGGGAATATGTGAGCAGGCGGTTACATGTCGGGATGGTGTGTGCCTGTGTGTGGGAAAATGTGAGCAGTCGGTTACGTGTCGGGATGGTGTGTGCCTGTGTGTGGGATATATGTGAGCAGTCGGTTACGTGTCGGGACGGTGTGTGCCTGTGTGTGGGAATATGTGAGCAGTCGGTTACGTGTCGGGACGGTGTGTGCCAGTGTGTGGGAATATGTGAGCCATCGGTTACATGTCGGGACGGTGTGTGCCTGTGTGTGGGAATATGTGAGCAGTCGGTTAAGTGTCGGGACAGTGTGTGCTTGTGAGTGGGAATATGTGAGCAGGCGGTAACGTGCCGGGATGGTGTGTGCCTGTGTGTGGGAATATGTGAGCTGTCGGTTACGTGTCGGGATGGTGTGTGCCTGTGTGTGGGAATATGTGAGCAGTTAGTTACGTGTCGGGACGGTGTGTGCCTGTGTGTGGGAATATGTGAGCAGTGGGTTACGTGTCGGGACGGTGTGTGCCGGTGTGTGGGAATATGTGAGCAGTCGGTTACGTGTCGGGACGGTGTGTGCCTGTGTGTGGGAATATGTGGGCAGTCGGCTACGTGTCGTGTCGGTGTGTGCCTGTGTGTGGGAGTATGTAAGCAGTTGGTTACGTGTCGGTCCGGTGTGTGCCCATGTGTGGGATTATGTGAGCAGTCGGTTACGTTTCGTGACGGTGTGTGCCTGTGTGTGGGAATATATGAGCATTCGGTTACATGTCGGGACGGTGTGTGCCTGTGTGTGGGAACATGTGAGCAGTCGGTTACGTGTCGGGACGGTGTGTGCCTGTGTGTTGGAATATGTGAGCAGTCCGTTACGTGTCGGGACGCTGTGTGCCTGTGTGTGGGAATATGTGAGCAGTCGGTTACGTGTCGGGACGGTGTGTGCCTGTGTGTGGGAATATGTGAGCATTCAGTTACGTGTCAGGATGGTGTGGGCTAGTGTGTGGGAATATGGGAGTAGTCGGTTACATGTCGGTACGGTGTGTGCCTGTGTGTGGGAATATGTGAGCAGTCGGTTACGTGTCGGGATGGTGTGTGCCTGTGTGTGGGATATATGTGAGCAGTCGGTTACGTGTCGGGACGGTGTGTGCCTGTGTGTGGGAATATGTGAGCAGTCGGTTACGTGTCGGGACAGTGTGTGCCAGTGTGTGGGAATATGTGAGCTGTCGGTTACGTGTCGGGACGGTTTGTGCCTGTGTGTGGGAATATGTGAGCAGTCGGCTACGTGTCGGGACGGTGTGTGCCTGTGTGTGGGAATATGTTAGCAGTCGGTTACGTGACGGGCTGGTGTGTGCCTGTGTGTGGGAATTTGTGAGCTGTCAGTTACATGTCGGGACGGTGTGTGCCTGTGTGTGGGAATATGTGAGCAGTCGGTTACGTGTCGGGACGGTGTGTGCCGGTGTGTGGGAATATGTGAGCAGTCGGTTACGTGTCGGGATGGTGTGTGCCGGTTTGTGGAAATATGTGAGCAGTCGGTTACGTGTCGGGACAGTGTGTGCCGGTGTGTGGGAATATGTGAGCAGTCGTTTACGTGTCGGGACGGTGTGTGCCGGTGTGTGGAAATATGTGAGCAGTCGGTTACGTGTCGGACGGTGTGTGCCTGGTGTGGGAATATGTGAGCAGTCGGTTACGTGTCGGGATGTTGTTTGCCGGTGTGTGGGAATATGTGAGCAGTCGGTTACGTGTCGGGATGGTGTGTGCCGGTGTGTGGGAATATGTGAGCAGTCGGTTACGTGTCGGGACGGTGTGTGCCGGTGTGTGGGAGTATGTGAGTAGAGGTTACGTGTTGGGACGGTGTGTGCCTGTGTGTGGGAATATGTGAGCAGTCGGTTACGTGTCGGGACGGTGTGTGCCTGTGTGTGGGAATATGTGAGCAGTCGGTTACGTGTCGGAACGGTGTGTGACTGTGAGTGGGAATATGTGAGCAGTCAGTTACATTTCGGGACGGTGTGTGCCTGTGTGTGGGAATATGTGAGCAGTCGGTTACGTTTCGGGACGGTGTGTGCCTGTGTGTGGGAATATGTGAGCAGTCGGTTACGTGTCGGGACGGTGTGTGCCAGTGTGTGGGAATATATGAGCAGTTGGTTACGTGTCGGGATGGTGTTTGCCTGTGTGTGGGAATATGTGAGCAATCGGTTACGTGTCGGGACCTTGTCTGCCCGTGTGTGGGAATATGTGAGCAGTCGGTTACGTGTCAGGACGGTGTGTCCCAGTGTGTGTGAATATGTGAGCAGTTAGTTACGTGTCGGCATGGTTTGTGGGAATATGTGAGCAGTTGGTTACGTGTCGGGACGGTGTGTGCCTGTGTGTGGGAATATGTGAGCAGTCGGTTACGTGTCAGGATGGAGTGTGCCGGTGTGTGGGAATATGTGTGCAGTCGGTTACGTGTCGGGACGGTGTGTGCCGGTGTGTGGGAATATGTGAGCCGTCGGTTACGTGTCGGGACGGTGTGTGCCTGTGTGTGGGAATATGTGAGCAGTCAGTTAAGTGTCGGGACAGTGTGTGCTTGTGAGTGGGAATATGTGAGCAGGCGGTTATGTGCCGGGACGGTGTGTGCCTGTGTGTGGGAATATGTGAGCAGTCGGTTACGTGTCGAGATGGTGTGTGCCTGTGTGTGGGAATATGTGAGCAGTTAGTTACGTGTCGGGATGGTGTGTGCCTGTGTGTGGGAATATGTGAGCATTCGGTTACGTGTCGGGACGGTGTGTGCTTGTGTGTGGGAATATGTGAGCAGTCGGTTACGTGTCGGGACGGTGTGCGCCTGTGTGTGGGAATATGTGAGCAGTCGGTTATGTGTCGGGACGGTGTGTGCCTGTGTGTGGGAATATGTGGGCAGTCGGCTACGTGTCGTGACGGTATGTGCCTGTGTGTGGGAGTATGTAAGCAGTTGGTTACGTGTCGGGCCGGTGTGTGCCCGTGTGTAGAATTATGTGAGCAGACGGTTACGTTTCGGGACGGTGTGTGCCTGTGTGTGGGAATATATGAGCAGTCGGTTACATGTCGGGACGGTGTGTGCCTGTGTGTGGGAATATGTGAGCAGTCGGTTACGTGTCGGGACGGTGTGTGCCTGTGTGTGGGAATATGTGAGCAGTCCATTACGTGTCGGGACGCTGTGTGCCTGTGTGTGGGAATATTTGAGCAGTCGGTTACGTGTCGGGACGGTGTGTGCCTGTGTGTGGGAATATGTGAGCATTCAGTTACGTGTCAGGATGGTGTGTGCTAGTGTGTGGGAATATGTGAGCAGTCGGTTACATGTCGGGACGGTGTGTGCCTGTGTGTGGGAATATGTGAGCAGTCGGTTACGTGTCGGGATGGTGTGTGCCTGTGTGTGGGATATATGTGAGCAGTCGGTTACGTGTCGGGACGGTGTGTGCCTGTGTGTGGGAATATGTGAGCAGTCGGTTACGTGTCGGGACGGTGTGTGCCAGTGTGTGGGAATATGTGAGCTGTCGGTTATGTGTCGGGACGGTTTGTGCCTGTGTTTGGGAATATGTGAGCAGTCGGCTACGTGTCGGGACGGTGTGTGCCTGTGTGTGGGAATATGTGAGCAGTCGGTTACGTGTCGGGACGGTGTGTGCCGGTGTGTGGGAATATGTGAGCAGTCGGTTACGTGTCGGGATGGTGTGTGCCGGTTTGTGGAAATATGTGAGCAGTCGGTTACGTGTCGGGACAGTGTGTGCCGGTGTGTGGGAATATGTGAGCAGTCGTTTACGTGTCGGGATGGTGTGTGCCGGTGTGTGGAAATATGTGAGCAGTCGGTTACGTGTCGGACGGTGTGTGCCTGGTGTGGGAATATGTGAGCAGTCGGTTACGTGTCGGGATGTTGTTTGCCGGTGTGTGGGAATATGTGAGCAGTCGGTTACGTGTCGGGATGGTGTGTGCCGGTGTGTGGGAATATGTGAGCAGTCGGTTACGTGTCGGGACGGTGTGTGCCGGTGTGTGGGAGTATGTGAGTAAAGGTTACGTGTTGGGACGGTGTGTGCCTGTGTGTGGGAATATGTGAGCAGTCGGTTACGTGTCGGGACGGTGTGTGCCTGTGTGTGGGAATATGTGAGCAGTCGGTTACGTGTCGGGACGGTGTGTGCCTGTGTGTGGGAATATGTGAGCTGTCGGTTATGTGTCGGGACGGTGTGTGCCTGTGTGTGGGAATATGTGAGCAGTCGGTTACGTGTCGGGACGGTGTGTGCTTTTGTGTGGGAATATGTGAGCAGTCGGTTACGTGTCAGGACGGTGTGTGACTGTGTGTGGGAATATGTGAGCAGTCGGTTACGTGTCGGGACGGTGTGTGTCTGTGTGTGGGAATATGTGAGCAGTCGTTTACGTGTCGGGACGGTGTGTGCCTGTGTGTGGGAATATGTGAGCAGTCGGTTACGTGTCGGGACGGTGTGTGGGAATATGTGAGCAGTCGGTTACGTGTTGGGACGGTGTGTGCCTGTGTGTGGGAATATGTGAGCAGTCGGTTACGTGTCGGGACAGTATCTGCCTGTGTGTGGGAATATGTGAGCAGTCGGTTACGTGTTGTGACGGTGCGTGCCTGTGTGTGGGAACATGTGAGCAGTCGGTTACGTGTCGGGACGGTGTGTGCCAGTGTGTGGGAATATGTGAGCTGTCGGTTACGTGTCGGGACGGTGTGTGCCTGTGTGTGGGAATATGTGAGCAGTCGGTTACGTGTCGGGACCTTGTGTGCCTGTGTTTGGGAATATGTGAGCAGTCGGTTATGTGTCGGGACGGTGTGTGCCAGTGCGTGGGAGTATATGAGCAGTCGGTTACTAGTCGGGATGGTGTGTGCCAGTTTGTGGGAATATGTGAGCAGTCAGTTACGTGTCGGGCCGGTGTGTAGCGGTGTGTGGGAATATGTGAGCAGTCGGTTACGTGTCGGGACGTTGTGTTCCGGTGTGTTGGTTTTTGTGAGCAGTCGGTTACGTGTCGGGACGGTGTGTGCCTGTGTGTGGGAATATGTGAGCAGTCGGTTACGTGTCGGGATGTTGTGTGCCGGTGTGTGGGAATATGTGAGCAGACGGTTACGTGTCGAGATGGTGTGTGGCGGTGTGTGGGAATATGTCAGCAGTCGGTTATGTGTCGGGACGGTGTGTGCCGGTGTGTGGGAATATGTGAGCAGTCGGTTACGTGTCGGGACGGTGTGTGCCTGTGTGTGGGAATATGTGAGCAGTCGGTTACGTGTCGGGACGGTGTGTGCCTGTGTGTGGGAATATGTGAGCAGTCAGTTACGTGTCAGGACGGTGTGTGCATGTCTGTGGGAATATGTGAGCAGTCGGTTACGTGTCGCGACGGTGTGTGCCTGTGTGTGGGAATATGTGACCAGTCGGTTACGTGTCGGGATGGTGTGTGCTTGTGTGGGGGAATATGTGAGCAGTTGGTTACGTGTCGGGATGGTGTGTGACTGTGTGTGGGAATATGTGAGCAGTCGGTTACGTGTCGGGACGGTGTGTGCCTGTGTGTGGGAATATGTGAGCAGTCGGTTACGTGTTGGGACGGTGTGTGCCTGTGTGTGGGAATATGTGAGCAGTCGGTTATGTGTCGGGACGGTGTGTGCCTGTGTGTGGGAATATGTGAGCAGTCGGTTACGTGTCGGGACGTTGTGTGCTTGTGTGTGGGAATATGCGAGCAGTCGGTTACGTATCAGGACGGTGTGTGCCTGTGTGTGGTAATATGTGAGCACTCGGTTACGTGTCGGGACGGTGTGTGCCTGTGAGTGGGAATATGTGAGTAGTCGGTTACATGTCGGGACGGTGTGTGCCTGTGTGTGGGAATATGTTAGCAGTCGCTTACGTATCGGGACGGTGTGTGCCAGTGTGAGGGAATATGTGAGCTGTCGGTTACGTGTCGGGACGGTGTGTGCCTGTGTGTGGGATATATGTGAGCAGTCAGTTACATGTCGGGACGGTGTGTGCCTGTGTGTGGGAATATGTGAGCAGTCAGTTACGTGTCGGGACGGTGTGTGCCTGTGTGTGGGAATATGTGAGCAGTCGGTTACGTGTCGGAACGGTATGTGCCTGTGTGTGGAAATATGTGACCAGTCGGTTACGTGTCGGGATGGTGTGTGCTTGTGTGTGGGAATATGTGAGCAGTCGGTTACGTGTCGGGACGGTGTGTGCCTGTGTGTGGGAATATGTGAGCAGTCGGTTACGTGTCGGGACGGTGTGTGCCTGTGTGTGGGAAAATGTGAGCAGTCGGTTATGTGTCGGGACGGTGTGTGCCTGTGCGTGGGAATATGTGAGCAGTCGGTTACGTGTAGGGACTGTGTGTGCTTGTGTGTGGGAATATGTGAGCAGTCGGTTACGTATCAGGACGGTGTGTGCCTGTGTGTGCGAATATGTGAGCAGTCGGCTACGTGTCGGGACGGTGTGTGCCTGTGTGTGGGAATATGTTAGCAGTCGGTTACGTGTTGGGACGGTGTGTGCCTGTGTGTGGGAACATGTGAGCAGTCGGTTACGTGTCGGGACGGTGTGTGCCAGTGTGTGGGAATCTGTGAGCTGTCGGTTACGTGTCGGGACGGTGTGTGCCTGTGTGTGGGAATATGTGAGCAGTCGGTTACATGTCGGGACCTTGTGTGCCTGTGTTTGGGAATATGTGAGCAGTCGGTTACGTGTCAGGACGGTGTGTGCCGGTGCGTGGGAATATGTTAGCAGTCGGTTACGAGTCGGGATGGTGTGTGCCGGTTTGTGGGAATATGTGAGCAGTCGGTTACGTGTCGGGCCGGTGTGTAGCGGTGTGTGGGAATATGTGAGCAGTCGGTTACGTGCCGGGACGGTGTGTGCCGGTGTGTGGGTATATGGGAGCAGTCGGTTACGTGTCGGTACGGTGTGTGCCTGTGTGTGGGAATATGTGAGCAGTCGGTTATGTGTCAGGACAGTGTGTGCCGGTGTGTGGGAATATTTGAGCAGTCGGTTACGTGTCGGGACGGTGTGTGCCTGTGTGTGGGAATATGTGAGCAGTCGGTTACGTGTCGGGACGGTGTGTGCCTGTGTGTGGGAATATGTGAGCGGTCAGTTACGTGTCGGGACGGTGTGTGCCTGTGTGTGGGAATATGTGAGCAGTCGGTTACATGTCGGGACGGTGTGTGCCTGTGTGTGGGTTAATGTGAGCAGTCAGTTACGTGTCGGGACGGTGTGTGCCTGTGTGTGGGAATATGTGAGCAGTCGGTTACGTGTCGGGACGGTGTGTGGCAGTGTGTGGGAATATGTGACCAGTCAGTTACGTGTCGGGATGGTGTGTGCTTGTGTGTGGGAATATGTGAGCAGTAGGTTACGTGTCGGGAGGGTGTGTGACTGTGTGTGGGAATATGTGAGCAGTCGGTTACGTGTCGGGACGGTGTGTGCCTGTGTGTGGGAATATGTGAGCAGTCGGTTACGTCTCGTGACGGTGTGTGCCTGTGTGTGGGAATATGTGAACAGTCAGTTACGTGTCGGGACGGTGTGTGCCAGTGTGTGGGAATATGTGAGCAGTCAGTTACGTGTCGGGACGGTGTGTGCCTGTGTGTATGAATATGTGAGCAGTCGGTTAGGTGTCGGGACCTTGTGTGCCTGTGTGTGAGAATATGTGAGCAGTCGGTTACATGTCGGGACAGTGTGTGCTGGTGTGTGGGAATATGTGAGCTGTCGGTTACGTGTCGGGACGGTGTGTGCCTGTGTGTGGGAATATGTGAGCAGTCGGTTACATGTCGGGACCTTGTGTGCCTGTGTTTGGGAATATGTGAGCAGTCGGTTACGTGTCAGGACGGTGTGTGCCGGTGCGTGGGAATATGTTAGCAGTCGGTTACGAGTCGGGATGGTGTGTGCCGGTTTGTGGGAATATGTGAGCAGTCGGTTACGTGTCGGGCCGGTGTGTAGCGGTGTGTGGGAATATGTGAGCAGTCGGTTACGTGCCGGGACGGTGTGTGCCGGTGTGTGGGTATATGGGAGCAGTCGGTTACGTGTCGGTACGGTGTGTGCCTGTGTGTGGGAATATGTGAGCAGTCGGTTATCTGTCGGGACAGTGTGTGCCGGTGTGTGGGAATATTTGAGCAGTTGGTTACGTGTCGGGTCGGTGTGTGCCTGTGTGTGGGAATATGTGAGCAGTCGGTTACGTGTCGGGACGGTGTGTGCCTGTGTGTGGGAATATGTGAGCAGTCAGTTACGTGTCGGGACGGTGTGTGCCTGTGTGTGGGAATATGTGAGCAGTCGGTTACATGTCGGGACGGTGTGTGCCTGTGTGTGGGTTAATGTGAGCAGTCAGTTACGTGTCGGGACGGTGTGTGCCTGTGTGTGGGAATATGTGAGCAGTCGGTTACGTGTCGGGACGGTGTGTGGCAGTGTGTGGGAATATGTGACCAGTCGGTTACGTGTCCGGATGGTGTGTGCTTGTGTGTGGGAATATGTGAGATGTCGGTTACGTGTCGGGAGGGTGTGTGACTGTGTGTGGGAATATGTGAGCAGTCGGTTACGTGTCGGGACGGTGTGTGCCTGTGTGTGGGAATATGTGAGCAGTCGGTTACGTGTCGTGACGGTGTGTGCCTGTGTGTGGGAATATGTGAACAGTCAGTTACGTGTCGGGACGGTGTGTGCCAGTGTGTGGGAATATGTGAGCAGTCAGTTACGTGTCGGGACGGTGTGTGCCTGTGTGTATGAATATGTGAGCAGTCGGTTAGGTGTCGGGACCTTGTGTGCCTGTTTGTGGGAATATGTGAGCAGTCGGTTACATGTCGGGACAGTGTGTGCTGGTGTGTGGGAATATGTGAGCAGTCAGTTAAGTGTCGGGACGGTGTGTGGGAATATGTGAGCAGTCGGTTACGTGCCGGGACGGTGTGTGCCGGTGTGTGGGAATATGTGAGCAGTCGGTTACGTGTCGTGTTGGTGTTTGCCGGTGTGTGGGAATATGTGAGCAGTCGGTTACGTGTCGGGACGGTGTGTGCCAGTGTGTGGGAATATGTGAGCAGTCGGTTACGTGTTGGGACGGTGTGTGCCGGTGTGTGGGAATATGTGAGCAGTCGGTTACGTATCGGGACGGTGTGTGCCGGTGTGTGGGACTATGTGAGCAGTCAGTTACGTGTCGGGACGGTGTGTGCCGGTGTGTGGGAATACGAGGGCAGTTCAATAAGTAATGCAACACATTTTTTTTCTGAAACAGGGGTTGTTTTATTCAGCATTGAAATACACCAGGTTATTCCCCAATCTTTTAGCTACACAACACTATTTTTCAACGTAATCTCCATTCAATGCTACGGCCTTACGCCACCTTGAAATGAGGGCCTGTATGCCTGCACGGTACCATTCCACTGGTCGATGTCGGAGCCAACGTCGTACTGCATCAATTACTTCTTCATCATCCGCGTAGTGCCTCCCACGGATTGCGTCCTTCATTGGGCCAAACATATGGAAATCCGACGGTGCGAGATCGGGGCTGTAGGGTGCATTTGGAAGAACAGTCCACTGAAGTTTTGTGAGCTCCTCTCGGGTGCGAAGACTTGTCTGAGGTCTTGCGTTGTCATGAAGAAGGAGAAGTTCGTTCAGATTTTTGTGCCTACGAACACGCTGAAGTCGGTTCTTCAATTTCTGAAGAGTAGCACAATACACTTCAGAGTTGATCGTTTCACCATGGGGAAGGACATCGAACAGAATAACCCCTTCAGCGTCCCAGAAGGCTGTAACCATGACTTTACTGGCTGAGGGTATGGCTTTAAACATTTTCTTGGTAGGGGAGTGGGTGTTGCGCCACTCCATTGATCGCCGTTTTGTTTCAGGTTCAAAGTGATGAACCCATGTTTCATCGCCTGTAACAATCTTTGACAAGAAATTGTCGCCCTCAGCCACATGACGAGCAAGCAATTCCGCACAGATGGTTCTCCTTTGCTCTTTATGGTGTTCGGTTAGACAACGAGGGACCCAGCGGGAACAAACCTTTGAATATCCCAACTGGTGAACAATTGTGACAGCACTACCAACAGAGATGTCAAGTTGAGCACTGAGTTGTTTGATGGTGATCCGTCGATCATCTCGAACGAGTGTGTTCGCACGCTCCGCCATTGCAGGAGTCACAGCTGTGCACGGCCGGCCCGCACGCGGGAGATCAGACAGTCTTGCTTGACCTTGCGGCGATGATGACACACGCTTTGCCCAACGACTCAACGTGCTTTTGTCCACTGCCAGATCACTGTAGACATTCTGCAAGCGCCTATGAATATCTGAGATGCCCTGGTTTTCCGGCAAAAGAAACTCGATCACTGCCCGTTGTTTGCAATGCACATCCGTTGCAGACGCCATTTTAACAGCTCCGTACAACGCTACCACCTGTCGGAAGTCAATGAAACTATACGAGACGAAGCAGGAATGTTTGAAAATATTCCACAAGAAATTTTCGGTTTTTTCAACCAAAATTGGCCGAGAAAAAAAATGTGTTGCATTACTTATTGAACTGCCCTCGTATGTGAGCAGTCGGTTACGTGTCGGGACGGTGTGTGCCTGTGTGTGGGAATATGTGAGCAGTCGGTTACGTGTCGGGACGGTGTGTGCCTGTGTGTGGGAATATGTGAGCAGTCGGTTACGTGTCGGGACGGTGTGTGCGTGTGTGTGGGATTATGTGAGCAGTCGGTTACGTGTCAGGACGGTGTGTGCCTGTGTGTGGGAATATGTGAGCAGTCGGTTACGTGTCGGGACCTTGTGTGCCTGTGTGTGGGAATATGTGAGCAGTCGGTTACGTGTCGGGACGGTGTGTGCCTGTGTGTGGGAATATGTGAGCAGTCGGTTACGTGTCGGGATGTTGTGGGTCGGTGTGTGGGAATATGTGAGCAGTCGGTTTCGTGTCGGGATGGTGTGTGCCAGTGTGTGGGAATATGTGAGCAGTCGGTTACGTGTCGGGACGGTGTGTGGGAATATGTGAGCAGTCGGTTACGTGTCGCGACGGTGTGTGCCTGTGTGTGGGAGTATGTGAGCAGTCGGTTACGTGTCGGGACGGTGTGTGCCTGTGTGTGGGAATATGTGAGCAGTCGGTTACGTGTCGGGACGGTGTGTGCTGGTGTGTGGGAATATGTGAGCATTCAGTTACGTGTCGGGACGGTGTGTGCTAATATGTGAGCAGTCGGTTACGTGTCGAGACGGTGTGTGCCTGTGTGTGGGAATATGTGAGCAGTCGGTTACGTGTCAGGACGGTGTGTGCCTGTGTGTGGGAATATGTGAGCAGTCGGTTCCTTGTCGGGATGTTGTGTGCCGGTGTGTGGGAATATGTGAGCAGTCGGTTACGTGTGGGATGGTGTGTGCCGGTGTGTGGGAATATGTGAGCAGTCGGTTACGTGTCGGGCGGTGTGTGCCGGTGTGTGGGAATATGTGAGTGGTCGGTTACGTGTCGGGACGGTGTTTGCCTGTGTGTGGGAATATGTGAGCAGTAGGTTACGTGTCGGGACGGTGTGTGCCGGTGTGTGGGAATATGTGAGCAGTCGGTTACGTGTCGGGACGGTGTGTGCCGGTGTGTGGGAATATGTGAGCAGTCGGTTATGTGTCGGAACGGTGTGTGCCTGTGTGTGGGAATATGTGAGCAGTTGGTTACGTGTCGGGACGGTGTGTGCCGGTGTGTGGGAATATGTGAGCAGTCGGTTACGTATCGGGATGGTGTTTTGCCGGTGTGTGGGAATATGTGAGCAGTCGGTTACGTGTCGGGATGTTGTGTGCCGGTGTGTGGGAATATGTGAGCAGTCGGTTACATGTCGGGACGGTGTGTGCCTGTGCCTGGGAATATGTGGGAAGATGGATGGAGTCATCCGAGTACTACGATAGGAGGGAAGATCCGTTCACTGCCAAAACGTCTTTTGGAATAAACGACAATAACAACTGCCACCTTTGTCAATCGAGTTACGTGGCAGTATTGCAATGGCCTCCTGCCTTGTTACTGACTTTGTGACTTCAGCAGCCTTCAGTCTGAGATGAGAATACTGCAGTTCTGTGACACACACGTATATGATTTTAACACTACCTTGCACGTTCTTTGCACTAACGTATGTTACAAAGGTAATCCTCACTGACTTTCCTTCTTTTGAGTCCATCTTAAAAAAGTCTGTACCACTGTAGTACTCAAGTCTGCTTTCTGTCACTGGAAATCATTCATAGTGAAATCAAATTCCACTATTTGACAGGGGACAACAGTTTATAGACATTTTACCATCATTTGCGTGAAATGTGGCGCCCTCACCCACCCTGTTTTGGTAAGAGTGAGAGGAAAGTTAGCTCATGTGCGGCATAAAACCCAAGAGTTTCAAACAATAGTTTAGAAGTGGAAACTTTTTCTTGCACTGGTGTCAATAGTTGCATGCCCCGTGCTCACCAAGACGATACATAACTTTGTTTATTACCTATATGTGTGACTCGAGGTGGTTGACAATTTTATTATTCATTAATTGAGTAAAACCTGCCAGTCAAGAGGTTTATCTTTTTATAAAGCCAAGACAACTCTGGATTTTGAACTGTGGCCTCCAAATTTGCTGCAAACAGTTGGCATCCTTAAGGATGTGTTTGTGATTCAGATATATTAGCATGTGATATCTGTAGTTATAGGTACAATGACATATTTGTGGTAAATATAAGTAGCGATTTCAAAACATTTCATCTATCATCATCCACTTCATTGTATACATGACTGATGAGTTGTCATCTGTGGAGACACGGAAAGAACGAGTTTACAATTTGTGGCTACAAATATTGATAACAATATAAACATTTCAGTGAATCATTTGTAAGTTAAAGTCATAACAAACAAAATTTCTTCCCAGGCAGTCAAAGAAACAAATTTTTGCCTCTCGATATATTTGTACAGATAAGTGAGGTCTTTATACTAGTTGTAAGCATCCTACGGTTGAGCATGTGCAGTTTTGAATAGCATGCAGAGAATCTAACTTAAATAATAGTTAAACGAGCATTGTGTGTTTTGTTAATTAAAATGTCACTCAGTGCTGTAGGCACCTCATATAACCATCATGTCTTCTGAATTCTCTCAAGTTAAGTGAGTACAAAATATATTTCCAATCTCTGAGATGGAAAGTTTTTGGACTATTGGACCTCAGAGTACAGCTTGAATATACAGAAGAGTAAAAATGGGCGAGGAAGCAGACCGACGGGATGGACATAATTACAGCTATAATGGGAATGTGTTACAGATGGGCAGGGCATGTACCCAAGGGAATCAACGGTTGATTTATCAAGGAAGGTTATCTCGCATTCGAAGACACACGGTGAAAATATGGATATGAGGATTCCTGTGGGGGCCGGCCGAAGTGGCCGTGCGGTTAAAGGCGCTGCAGTCTGGAACCGCAAGACCGCTACGGTCGCAGGTTCGAATCCTGCCTCGGGCATGGATGTTTGTGATGTCCTTAGGTTAGTTAGGTTTAACTAGTTCTAAGTTCTAGGGGACTAATGACCTCAGCAGTTGAGTCCCATAGTGCTCAGAGCCATTTGAACCATTTTGATTCCTGTGGGACTCGTATTCAAAAACAAATACCTCTTCATGGGTTATCCAGTCTACACATCTGATCTTCAGCTTTCTTCTGTAGCACCACATTTAAGCAACTACCTTTCTCCTCCTGTCTATGGTATTTGTTGTCCACAGTTAACTTCCATACCTAGTAAAACTCCACAAAAATTCTTTAAAAAAATACTTTCCACTACTCATATTTACAATTACGTGATGTAAACATCTCAGTTTTTTCACTGCCGCACTGCAGTTTTCATGCTCTCTAGTTTGGGCATTGCTGCCAAAATAGCAAAATTCGTCCAGTCCTAGAAGTGTGCCATTTCCCACTCTTAATCCCTTGCGCATTATCTGCTGTAATTTGACTACAACCCTTTACCTTGTTTTACATTTTCCTGTGGTTTCTGTTTACTTGCATTCGGAGTCCTACAAGACATGCTGAGTGATTCAGTTAAGCCCTTCACCCCAATACTTCTGAAGACACTTCAAGTAACTATATTAATTCAACTGAAGCAATGTGTTTACTGTTACCAGACACTGTTTAATTTATTTCCTCGCCATGTTTCAAAGATTTAAACCTCCATTACCAGTTGGGTTATTTGTATTAATATGATGTTTGTATTCTGTTATGATTTTTGGCTAACCTGAGGCACTGCCTGTAGGGAAACAAATCACTATTTGGAACACGGCTCTGTGGAGATCTCCGACTAAAACGTGGACGTAAATCTAAATGTACAAATAAAACAGTTACAATAGAATACCTCTGGTCTTCACAGGCTAGTTTGTGCATCATATACAGCACAAGAAACTGACACACTTTCTAAACAAAGAAGATATTTGGAAAGTGGTAGATACAAACAACATACAGCAGAAACACTACTTCAAAATACTAAGAACATATAGTGAAACAGACCATTATGTCTGAGTAAGTCTTAAAGTATTGTGCATATCTGTGGTTGAGCACATGAATAGATATTAAGTACTTAAAATTGAAGATGACTTCTTTTAAGTTTACATAACTCAAACGTTGTATTCATTTGTGTGTTCAGGTGACCTGTTGAAAACATGAAATGTGATAATTATATTGCTAGAAATGATATAATTATACATAACTAACTATTCAGTTTGGGACTCAGAGCTAGAGGATGAAAGGAGTGAAAGAAGAAGAGCGAAATATTGGTCATCCCAGAGCTATGGGTTTGCTAGGCTTCCACCTGTAGCATGTTATAGCCAACTATATTGACAATGATCCAAACTGTGCTGTCATTTTAAGTAGATCTAATGAGTACTGGGAGTACGCTAGTCAAATGTTCATTTAGAAAATATTAATGAAACACAAATTACGAAATTCGTAGTAAATATGAAGTGGGGCAAAAACGTAGTGTATGTGATACGAGAGAGAGAGAGAGAGAGAGAGAGAGAGAGATTGGACATGTGCATTGCAAATCTAATGGTGCAGGCTGCTGTTAAGACCAGAGATGACAAACACTTTGGTATATGTTGTCAATTAGGATGGACACAGTCTGTTTTCTTTGATATTTGTACATCTGCGGTGGTTCAAGGATGCACTATTTTCTGCGCAATCGCATTGCATGTGACATGTTTATGCCTTTACGTATCAAGACATTGGCAGTCTGATACCAAATACTACCCACAAATGGTACAGTATAGGTGGTCTTATTTTATGTTTGTTTTGTGTGCTGTGATTCTTTTGCAACTATTTGTGTTTTTCAGGGATTCTGCTACTCTGGTGTTTATTTCAATCTCTTGTTTACATTTATCTTCAGTGTGTTGCAGTTGGGTTGCTGTTCCTCTTGACAACATACCAGAATGCTGCCATTCTGGGGCTGTGGGATGACAAGAGGAGTTGTGGATGGCGGAATGCTGTTGTAGACTTCCAATAAATTTCAATTTTATGTCTACTACTTGTTATTCTAATGGCCAGGTCTAGTAAGTTTACAATGGTGCCTACTTCGTCCTCAACTGTGAACTTAATACCTTTATGTGGGGTGCTGAACAATTAGATAACTCATTGCTAGTTAATTGTGATGTATATGGCACAGAAAGGAGACTCTTGGTGTCCCCCTGCATTAGAAGCGCAAAAACACCCTTAACAGACATAATAAATGAGTTCTCATCAGGTTGTCTCCCCGATTGCCTGACGTAAGCAAAAGTCCTTCCCGTGAATAAAAAAGGTGATACAGAAAACATAGGTGACAACAGACCAGTATTATTGCTGTCTTACTTTTCAAGAAAATGATAGAAATTATTATGAAAAACAGACTTATGGGTTATTTTCATAAGTGGTAACTTGGGTGCAAAGAACAATTTGGCTTGAGGTCTGGAGAGTGAACACTAGAAGCTATAGCAAAATTTACAAAAGTGATAGCTAGCTCTAGGTAAAGGAGAACAAGTAACAGATATTTTCCTAGACCTCAGTGAAGCATTTGACACGATTGATCATGAAATACTTCAAGGTAAAATTGA
Organism: Schistocerca nitens; assembly: GCF_023898315.1. Lineage (NCBI taxonomy): Eukaryota > Metazoa > Arthropoda > Insecta > Orthoptera > Acrididae > Schistocerca > Schistocerca nitens. The sequence goes on along the minus strand of NW_026045998.1, from coordinate 1,192,438 downwards.
AACACTAGCGATTAATGAATGATTTGGTCTTACCTAGCAGACAGAGTGCAGAGATATCCCAGATCTCAAGTGGCCCTAATTATATGGTGAAACACCTTTCAGATCACCAATATGTCAACAAGAGAGTGTGTCAGGCCAAACACTGTTTGTCATTTCCATTATGACTTCCCACTGTTGGTCACACTAGGATAAACTGTGTTACTTGCTGCTGACAGCATTATAGTAATTACAGATAGGACGACAGAAATATTAGGAGTAAAAAATGAAAAGGACTTGAGTCATTGTGTAACTGGTCAGATAACAATAAACTTCTACACAAATACGAAAGATAATATAACAAAACTTAAAGAATGTGGTGAAACCATAGACTGTGTAGCTGGCACATAATTCTTAGGTATCCATGTCGATCAACTATTAAAATGGTGTTAACATATCCGCATACTAGGACCAAGAATTAGCACAGCATGCAAAGCCTTATGAATATTAACCACGGTGTGTAATGGCTCACGCCAAAAAGTTTAGTGTTAAAAAGCTCGTTTATTCGTTTTCCATGAAGCAGCCGTGTTGCCAGCACAGTGAGTTGAGATGCTCTCCGCTCTGCGGCGCTGCGTTTGCGGTGTGTTTACCAGGGCAGCATGCCGGTGTGCCATCTATCGGCGACGATCAGCAACAGTGCACTCGGGAGCATCACTCGTATTTCTTCGCCTCATTTCCAATTTAGAACTTTGACAGGAAACTCTTAGAGGTAATAAACAATTGCTTGGTGTGTCCTAATGTTTAGTTATAGCTTTTTTACTAATAAAACTGCTGTACGTGCCCCTATCTGTACAAGGTTTGTGGCGAGAATTTCTTACACCCAGGTACAAGTTTGGTAGTGTATTCTACATATTCGGTCAACTCAAGTAATGTTGTACCTTATACAATACTCTTCTAATTCCAATTTTTGAACGGCGTGGTTTAAGAAACCGCGTCAAACGATGTAGCCGAAACTTGGCACACTGCACTCAGTAGCACAATGCAGATGTGTTTGTGAATGCGCGAAACATCTAGCTTTGGATTTGAATGTGCAGCTATGCGTAATTCCTGCAGTTCCCTGTTTTAGTACAGCAGCTGACAGTGCGCATCTCCACATTGCTGTGAGACCAACTTTCACCTCCTGACCAGTTCTCGCAGTTAACGTAGACCGGCATATCTCGATACTACAAGTCATAAGCAGTAATCGTAGTGCCTCCTAACTTACTTTCTCGTACAAATCGGAGGCTCAGTATATTCGATTAGTCATGGAAACACTGCCTAGTAGGCCAGGTTATTTTCGCTCTCCTATTTATTTCGTTCCCCACGCATATTTTTTTTTCCTTTATTGATTTTCAATTCCTCCCGAAGGGGGTGGGCTGGCAGCAGCTTAGTACGCTGCTCTACAGCCTGTTGTTGTTGTTGTTGTGGGGGACGTGAGGTGTATATGGAAGGCGAGGTGGAGTGCATGACGCTCAAGGATCTGGAGGGACTTATAGAATTTGGGGGCAGATATCCAGGCAGGACTGGCATAGCAGAGGATGGGACTGATTAAGGATTTGTAGGTGTGGAGGATGGTAGAGGCGGGCAACCCCCATGTCCGGCCAGAGAGGAGTTTGAGGAGTCGGAGGCGGTCCCGCCCATCCAGTCGATAGTCATTATCTTCAAATCCCACAAATGAAAAAACTCATCCTTAGGTTCAATGAGTGTTATTTGTTTGTTGCTTGTGCATAACTGTAGAGTTGCTCTATTTGAATCTGAAGCACATTTTGATATGTAATTGATTTGGGAAACAGTTCTAACAATCAACATCCTTTAATTGGTCTTATGATAAGTTAATCTTCCGAATTTGGTACGTTGCGGGACCAGGTCTGGAGAAGACGGTACGAGGTGTAATGGCGGAAAAGACACTTGGCCGGCTGCACGTAGTGTACCGGAGAGGCGCGAGATGGCAGGAGTTGCCGGCCGCAGTACCAACTGCCGCAGACAGATGGCAGGTCGAGTCGCTGCCAGCAAAAGTATGGCCGTCATCACATCTGCACAGGTTAGAGCTGACTGCAGTTCGTGACATGTTCGTTTAAAGTAGGAGATATTGGGTATTTTCGTCTTGAATGAACCAACAATGCTGTGCTTTTAGTTGTACTTTTGAAGGCAAGAAGAGAGGGATGCAGCATGAAGAATAATACGGCTGATGAACATCTGCAGAGCAAACTGGCAGAATAGAAAAGCAACTGCTTTTATGTAACGTAAGTGCAATTTTCAAGCATTAACGTGGATTAGAAAATTTAAGATTCCGCACCGAGTATTGGTGGTTTCATTGGGGAAATTGTAGCGGCGTGGGAATTGGGGAAGCAAACGAGACTCTTCCATTCTTTTGCAGCGTTTGCTCAAGAGATAGGCTTATAGCTGAACAGGAGGATAAATTAGAGCCCTTCAGGCTGATTTGGACAGAGCAAGGGCTGGAACTGAAGAGGTTAAGGGGGGAGGAGGGTAAACAGCGGTGGGAAGTGGTAGCTGGGAACAGGGGCTACAGAAAGAGGAGAGTGTCTGACAGTTTCCCAATTGGCACAACCGATAGATTTGCCTTGCTGCCACAGAAGTAAGGAAGAGGCTCCAGTAGAAGTAGATGTAGTTAGGATGCAACAGAATCTCACTAAGAAAAAAAAAGTACAAAGTAATAGGAAAGTTCTGTTGCTAGGTAGCAGCCATGGAAGAGGTGTGGGCCAGATTTTGCAGGGAAAATTAGGTGACAGGTACCAGGCCACAAACTTTTTCAAGCCAAGTGTAAGTCTTAGCCAGGTGGTAGAGGATATAGGTTCCTTGTGCAAGGGATTCACAAAGCAGGATCGTGTGATGATAGTGGGTGGAGTGGGAAACAGTGTCGATAGGGATCAGAGATACAGTATCGAGTGTGACCTGGTGAAAACAGCCTCGGCAACGACCCGTACCAATGTTGGGCCGGTGGCTGCTTTCATTCGGCACGATCGGCCCCAGTTGAACCGATCCGTCAGGAGGGTAAATATGGAGTCGGATCAGTTGCGTAGGGTGGCCACTCTGTCAGACATCAGAATGGTTCCTGTCGAGGCTATCGATAAGGGGGGATTCCTCGAGGCATGGCCAACACTCAATAGGAAAGGGAAGAGTAAACTGGCAGGGTTGTTTGCAAAATCCATAAGGGGGGACACTAGTACTCATGGATGTACCTCTTTTTTAGACTAATATCAGTGTCAATGAGGAGTTCAGGCAGGCAGGTGCTAAAGAGGTCCAAAACACACAAAATTCTCACAACAGGAACATAAATAATGATGTTACCATATTTAACCAAAATATTGGTAGAGTAAAGAAAAAAGCAGATTCTCACAAAAGTAAAGTAAACAGTAATGTTACCATTTTTCACGAAAATAACCCGGGATTGAAGAATAAAGTAGATGAGCTCCTGGTTTGTTTAGACGACATTCGATCTGATAATGTAACAGATATACAATGCCTGTCTGAGCATCACATTGTGTCTGATATGGTAAAGGTAAATATCAGTGGTTATAAACTAGCTGCACATATGAGTAGAGAGAACCAGGTGGGAGGAGGGTTGGCCACATATGTCAAAAGTTATCACTGTGTAGAAAGCTTAGATACAAAAGAGTTTTGTCTAGAGCAACATATAGAAGCACGTGCCTGTCAACTTAAACTGAAGGAGGGCTCTTTTATAATTGTAACAGTATATAGGTCCCATTCAGGAAACTTTCATTTATTCCTGGAAAACTTGGATGCCTTGTCATGCTATCAATCAGGTACGGGAAAGTAAATTATTATTTGTGGGGACTTCAATGTTGATTCACTGAAAGAGTGTAATAGGAAGAATGACCTGGTAGTCTTGCTCGGTTCTTTCAATTTGACATCTGTCATTAATATTCCCACTTGGGTAGTAAAGGACAGCAGCACATTGATAGATAACAATTTTTTAGACCAAGATATGTTTAAAAACATAAATTATTGTCGTGTTGAGAATGGCCTTTCTGATCTTGATGCTCAGCTAGTTACAGTATATGACATAGCTCCATTCAGTAATTCAAAACTGCCCTCCAAAGGTGTGCGTTCAATGAATGACTCAACAATTAGAAATTTCAGACAAAATCTTCGGCAGTTAGACTGGGATGAGGTGTACAAGGAACCCGATGCTAATTTAAAATATAACTTATTTCATGATACACTTGTAAGAGGATTTGAAAACTGTTTCCCCAAGGAAGTAGTTAAATGTAATTGTAAGAAACCATGCAAAAAACCTTGGCTTACTAAAGGAATAAAAATATCTTGTAACCACAAAAGGGAACTGTATCTAACAACAAGAAAGAGTAATGACCCAGAAACAGCAAAATATTATAAAAACTACTGTGCTACATCAAGAAAAGTTATTAAAAAGTCCAGAAGCATGTGCATCATGTCTGAGACTAATACCTTTGATAACAAAATCAAAAAAATTTGGAATATTATTACAAGGGAGACAGGGCAACCAAGAGTACAGGATGATGGCATCACCATCAAAGAGAATGGAAACTTGATAAACAACAAGCTGGAAGCCGAAAACATGTTGAATATTTAATTTTTAAATGTTGTAGAGAAAAGAGGTCGTACCCACACCATTTGATACAATTGAAATTAAACCAACCTCTCCTTCTGAAATTAGGAAGATAATAAACTTTCTCAGGAATAAAAGCTCACATGGAATTGATGGCATTTGCAGCAGGATAATAAAAGCTTGTTCCCAAGAAATAAGTGAGATTCTTAGCCACATATGTAATAGCAGGGTATTTTCGCAGATAGACTGAAGTATAGGACTGCATAAAAAAGGGGCTACGTCTGATGCCAACAACTACCGCCCAATCTCTCTTCTGACTGCCTTATCCAAAATTCTTGAAGAAGTAATGTATTGTAGAGTAGTCTACCGTATCTTCCCTCATCGTCGGCGTTGTCGTTGTTACTGTGAGGCACCGTTACACCAAGTGGAAAGGCGCGCCGATCTTAGAGCACGACATGTGGTAACCTTGACACTGACAACACACAACGGTCACGGTAGCATCTGATTCCAGAATAGCTGCAGTAATTGGGATCTACCAACTACCCGCTCTTGACCAGGTCTCCAAAACTTAACTTGTAACGAGATTGTCATAAAGATCATCCATAAAGGCTTCGTACAACGATAAGAAATGTTACAGTTTATGGAATAATAACAGATACGACCAAACTGTCTCGTTTCTTCTGTTTTATTTAACGTAACTTTGTTCACAGTTCTATTTCGCATTCACCACTCATCCACACTCTGACGTGGAGTATATGCGAGTGCCTGAACCCTAACTCCCAAGTTCCAACAGTTTTGGTTGCTGCACACCAACCGTCAATGATAATGATACAGTATTTTGTAACTGAGTCTTCTAGGTTAGCCACCGCCCTCCACGAATGTTTGTTGGGCGTAAGACAATTACACACTTTTCTCTCCGATCCGCTATTATTAAGAGTTCGCGTGAAAGTTAACGTTTTTCTCCTTTTCATAAATTGGTCCCCGCTCTCCGCGATATAATTAAAAAAAACCGGTCTCAATTCCGCGTCCCTCGTGAGATGCGTACAGATTTATCCCAGAATTGACCGCCCTGTAGGTGTACTCAATTTAATGACCACACTATGGCAGGGCAAAATCGAGCTGAGTGGCGAGAATTTGGAATTGTTGTCGAGAGGTTTTCAAAATTAGTTTCTACCAGTATCCTTTTTTTTGAATTGTTGAATTGGAAGATCCCTGATATCTTGTGGTATGGCATTAAAAAAATTTATGGACTTGTAACTGTAAAAAAAATACAAAAGTGCTTCTTATACAAGTCCATAAATATTTTTAATGCCATACCCCAACATATCAGGGATCTTCCAATTCAACAATTCAAAAAAAAAAAAAAGTAAAAGAATTTCTTCTTGAGCTCAGCATTTATGAAACTGATGAATTTTTAAGGGAGGCAAAGAATATGGTATGACTACACTTTGTGATCAGTTTTTATATGCTTCTATACATGAGTAAGTTTGTCATTGGCTAAATTTACTGTGCAATATCAGTTTGTACCAGAAGTTTCTCTGTTTTGTATTTGTGTGAAGGTACCATAATTATTTGTGTAATATTTATATTGTGTAATATATTTCTTGTTTTTGTAATTATTTGTGTAACATTTATACTGCGTGATATTGACTTTTGTAACGCCTCAGATGATCTCTGAGGTCTCTACAACAATAAAAATCAATCAATCAGTCAATGATAATAGGAAAATAATTTTCCTCGCAGATACACCACACATTTTGAAAAATATGAGGAACCGTTTATTCAATGGGCAGTGAGTCTTCCTTTGAGAAAATGTTGTCGAGGAACGTGATCTGCCTTGTAGTGGGGTACAGATAAATCGTGTAGAACAGTGGCTTGACGTAGGCAGTGGTTTTAAGTTTTTAACTGGCACCACAACTGCGTGAGAAGCGTTTGATACCAAACCATTACGAGAAAATGAAAGTTGTCTCATCTGCTGCCCTAATTAACAGCCAGACTGCAGCAGCCAGTGAGTATGCTGTCAAGACAGAGAGACTGCAGAGAAATACTTTAACCACAGCACGGTTTCTAAAGCACGTTCATGAGTGGTGTTGCCTCATGACATCCAGAGCTCTGAATCGTTCTGATGAACAAACATACAGTGAGGCTCTCTTTCATTTTTACGACACTCTGTGATTATTTCAAAACATGAAAACTGGCCTGAACAGTGTCTGGAAACCAATTCAGTTTGGTGTAGTTTTGACTACTGTAGGTATTTTGCAATTTTAGCACACATTCCTGAATTAGAAGCAATTTAAATTTTTGCTGACACGTCGATTTACGTAAGATGCCTTAGAAAATCTGTTTTCAATGGTCAGCTTCAAAAATCCCGTACCAACACCACGAGAATTGAAATCAGCAGTCTGGGTTACGACTCTTTCTCAGTTCTATGCTAGTGCCACTGATAATAATGAAAATGAAGACAGCAGTTTCCTGGCAACATTGGTGGGGAAGACGAGGATAAGTGTGCTGAGGAAGTAACACTGTGTGAGGTGGTGATGAGCACCAGTCTCTATATTATTTACCTGGCCACACTGTTAGGCAAGTTATGAAACATCATGCACTTTGCAAATTTTTCTTAGAGAGCCCAATAGCGTCCAGAGAAAATGTCTGTTTGTCTGTGAGCTTGCTTTTACATCTGAAGTCTTTTACAGAGACCTCACTTAATGAGCCATCAAGTGAGGTTTTCAGTGTGTTGCAAAGGGCAGAGGTGTACGAGGCTGGTTTGAAAAGTTATCGGAATCACGACGAGAGGTCAGTGCTAGGGCCACGAGTTGGTCACGTGATATTCATTGGACTGTTGGCTGTAAACACGTGTCACGTCATCGCTCTTGGAAGAGAGCTGTGGCGGTGACGTGGCTGTGTCGTTGTTCCCATGTAGTGATTTGCGAAGATGGAAAGCAGTGATTAAGTACTTCGAAAAGAAAGCTATGAATGCAAAACACATTCGTGCCCATTTCCAGAATACACTGGCGGACTCTGCCCCTTCACTTTCAACTGTTGCCAAGTGGACAGATGAATTTAAATTTGGTAGGCAGAGCTTAGTGATGGTCGGCCAAGATGTGTCACTACTCCAGAAATCATTGCAAAAGTGCAGAAAATTGTCTCGGAGGATCACCAACTGAAAGTGTGTGAAATAGCTCACTCTTGCCAGATGTCATCTGAAAGGGTATATCACATTTTAACTGAAGTACTAGAAATGAAAAAAATATCTGGAAGACGAGTGCCACGACTCTTGACGCTCGATCTAAAATGCACGAGAATGGACATATCGGGACAATGTTTGGCCCGTTTTAGGAGAAACGAACAAGATTTTTTTGCAATGGCTTATGACCACAGATGAAACTTGGGTGCTCTACTGTACCACAGAGACAAAAGAACAGTCAAAGCAGTGGAAACATGCCGATACTCCATCACCAAAGAAAGCAAAGACAGTTCCTTCGGCGGAAGAAGGTTATAGCATCAGTGTTCTGGGATGCAAAGGGGATTCTGTTTGTAGATCATCACCCCACAGGGCAAACAATTACTGGAAAATACTATACTAACCTCCTGGACAAATTGCAACAAAAGATACGCTGAAAAAGCCCAGGTTTAGCAAGGAAGAAAGTCATCTTTCATCAAGTCAACGCGCGCCCCCACACGTGTGCCGTCGCCGTGGCAAAATTACACGAACCGAGGCATGAATTGTTGCCACACCTACCTTATCCACCTGATATGGCTCCATCAGACTTCCATCTCTTCCCCAAACCGAAAATTTTTCTCAGTGGACGAATCTTCAAACGAAGAAGTGATAGCTGGAGTTGACAACTATTTTGCAAGCCTGGAGGAAACACATTTTCGAGATAGGATCAGAGCACTGGAACATTGTTGAATCAAGTGCATTAGTCTACAAGGAGACTACACGGAAAAATAAAAAAAAAGTGTCACTGATGTAACTACTTACTTTCCATTCCATTCCGAGAACTTTTCAAACCACTTTCGTATTTGAGGAGCAACAAGGAGAAATTACTCAAAGGTGAATTGTTCAAAAAAATGGTTCAAATGGTTCTAAGCACTATGGGACTTGACATGTGAGGTCATAAGTCCCCTAGATTTAGAACTACTTAACTCTAACTAACCTAAGGACATCACACACGTCCATGCCCGAGGCAGGATTCGAACCTGCGACTGTAGCAGCGGCGCGGTTCCGGACTAAAGCGCCTAGAACCGCTCGGCCACAGCGGCGTTTTCTCAGCCTGCCACAGTGTAAAGGAGAAAATAATTCGGTTTCTTGGCAACAACAGTTCACCTGCTTCTAAGGGAGGAAATAAAAGATATCAAGGTGTAGTGACACAAGGCAGTAGAAGCATGGCCACGAGAAAATTAGTGCAGAAACTGTGACTTCCGAAATCACTTCTCAGTAAATGATTTGAAAAATTGACATTCAAACCTTTTTCGTTATCAGTAACGTCTTGAGACACAAAATCTGTGTTAACACTTTCTCTTCAAATGGCCTCATTTTTGTTGTACTTACAATGATTTTTATAATACTTTTGTTCAATGTTTCTTTTTCCGAGTGTGGAGTGTTTTTATTATCTCATGTAATATTTGTTACATTTTGCAAGTACATTATGTCCCTGTCAAGGGTTCAGAATGATGAATATATAAATAAAAAGTTCTCCTTCAGCCTGTATCCATATTTGATTTTTGTGATTTGCCATCACCTTGTCTCTTCCTTGTGCTTCATTTGCTTTCTTTAATTTCTTTCTCAGGATTATAATATTTTTTATACGCATGGTGTATCTACATTTCATTTAATATTGCAGAGAGGGATAAAGTATTTATTCTTCCAGGAAGAACATTAGCTTGTACTCTATACTCTTTCCTAGTTCAGACTGAAATAGCTCATATACAAAATCTGGTGGTGATTGACAGGTAGGCCAACGCTTTTTGAGGAATACTTCTGTTCAGACATGGTTAAATGTGAAGGTTGTTGTTGTTATTGTTGTTGTTGTGGTCTTCAGTCCTGAATCTGGTTTGATGCAGCTCTCCATGCTACTCTATCCTGTGCAAGCTTCTTCATCTCCCAGCACTTACTGCAACCTACATCCTTCTGAATCTGCTTAGTGTAATCATCTCTTGGTCTCCCTCTACGATTTTTACCCCCACACTGACCTCCAGTGCTACATTTGCGATCCCTTGATGCCTCAGAACATGTCCTAAGAACCGGTCCCTTCTTCTTGTCAAGTTGTGCTACAAACTCCTCTTCTCCCCAATTCTGTTCAATACCTCCTCATTAGTTGCGTGATTTACCCATCTAATTTCAGCATTCTTCTGTAGCACCACATTTTGGAAGCTTCGATTCCCATACATGGCTACACTCCATACAAATACTTTCAGAAACGACTTCCTGACACTTAAATCTATACTCTATGTTAAGAAATATCTCTTCTTCAGAAACGTTTTCCTTGCCATTGCCAGTCTACATTTTATATCCTCTCTAATTCGACCATCATCACTTATTTTGCTCCCCAAATAGCAAAACTCCTTTACTACTTTAAGTGTCTTATTTCCTAATCTAATTCCCTCAGCATCACCCGATTTAATTCGACTACATTCCATTATCCTCGTTTTGCTTTTGTTGATGTTCATCTTATCCTCCTTTCAAGACACTGTTCATTCTGTTCAGCTGCTCTTCCAAGTCCTTTTCTGTCTCTGACCGAATTACAGTGTCATCGGTATGTGAGGGTAATTTCATGGAAATGTCATGCACATTTTGTACTGTAACTGCTATTTGTAATTCTCTTCATACTCTAAGAATTTATATTGAAAACCATGAATATGTGAATGGAAATGCAGTCAACTGGGGTACATATTGTAGTTAGAGTTACTCAGTGCTCTTGACAGTAAAAATATATGCAAATTGACCTTTTGCTATAATATTTTAATATTTAAACTGATAAAGTTACACTGCCATTCTGTCTAAATTTAGGTCAGTCGTAGACAACACACGATTTTACCTACACAGAATGCTCTTGGTAACTTTTATCCATTCCAAAAGTAAATCAGTGGATCATAAGAAGCCTAAAAAATTGATCTAGTTCAGAAACGCAGGTTTACTTTGAAATTGAAAGATATTTATATAGACCTCAGATTAACAGTTTTTAAGCTAAGGGGGTGTAAATGAACAATAAGAGATTCCTTCTGGATATTCTTAATAAAACGTATTACAAATAATAGTGCACATATTGTCTTCAAGTACAACAACAGTTTCAGTAGTACCATATAGTAAATACATTCCCTCGAACATTTTCAAATCTTGAGTGCAGATGTACACTGCTGTTATGGACCATGCCTCTTTCTGTTAACAAATATTGGGAAAGATTCATCTTTTGTATTATTATACTGTCTTCACAGTACAAAACTCCGTGTTAGCTTTCAAGCCAAAACCTATTTCTTTTTTCCTTTCCTGGTCCTGTAATTGCAACTTATTTTAAATGAGATGTACTTGCCTTATGTACCTCCTGCAGTGACTTCTGTAGCATATGATTTACCTTCACACAGTGTAATGACATATTTATTTGAAAGCTATATTCAAAAATTAATGTAAATTTGTTGACAAATCCATTAGCAAACCTAGAACCATGTTCCCTTATTGGTAGAGACAGAAATGATGTTTATAATTCCTTGTTTTTGGATTTATCTTGATCGCAATGGAAAGGTTGCAGGAACTCGACTTAACCATTCAGTTAATTTTATTCATTTCTGCCCCTTTGTCGTTTTTTTAATTTTTTTTACAGTTCTGTTACTTAGTTTCCAATCCATTTAAACGGCAACAAGTCAGAAGAGCTAATAGGATGAGAAATCTTAGAAACAAAACTGCCACTGTTACCACATAAAACGAAAAATAGTGAGTGGTACAGTACAAAATTATCATGACTGTTAAGAACTTTGACCTGATTGACTGTGCAGAGAAGTTATACTTAGGATGCTCACAATAATAAATTCTGCTTTGTTCCACACAATATTTTATTTTAACACATTTTAAACATATTGTGTAGTCTTGTACTTTCGTAATCATTCTCCTAATGCCATGGAAGAATTTGCAGAAAAAGTTTATGGGATAGACTTGACAAAAAATATAAAGCATGCGTAATCGTATAGGCAAGTTTATCAGTTCTATTTACTAAGATACTGGCTCTGAGCACTATGGGACTCAACTTCTGAGATCATTAGTCCCCTAGAGCTTAGAACTTTGTCAAACCTAACTAACCTAAGGACATCACACACATCCATGTCCAAGGCAGGATTCGAACCTGCGACCTTAGCGGTCTCGCGGTTCCAGACTGCAGCACCTAGAGCCGCAGGCCACTAAGAGACTGCGTATATATAATTGAACTGCAATACTTTATTTTCTATAACAAATGAGGCATTGGGCGAATTTTCGTAGTATCGACAAGCAGGAACAAGAAGTAAGCCGATATAAAGCTTTAAATTATTGACTGATTTTTCTCTTCACTTGCGAACTAATATTGGTTCCTTCTTGTCCTGCTGACTATTGGATAGGACCAATTTAATGCTAATTACGAAAAAAGGTGTCCAAACTCAATACTGCATCAAGAACTTTGAAATCTCCTTTCCCTATTAATAAAGGAGAGCACGTGAAGAACTATGTTTCATGCTCGCCACAACAAATGCTTTTCGACTCATTTACCCTAATTTGTTCAGATTCTTTGTTGCATCTCCTCCGGTAATACGAAAGAATACCTCCCTTCGATTGTGACATTCGGTTCACTAATCGAAGCGATAGGTTTTGCAGGTGCCAGCCAGCCAGCAGCAGCAGAGTGGGGCTTTGACCCCAGTCTTCTTCGTCGCCTCTCCGTCCTTTTCCTTCTGTTTTTCGTCCGCTTACCCGTCCCTTGTTCGCCACTGTTCTTTTTCCTGTCCTGTGTCTTTCTCCTCGTCACAATGTCGACACCCACCACCACTACAACAGCCACCACCACTGCCATCATCTAGACAACCCCCTCCGCCGCCGCCGCCGCCGCCACTATCACGTGATGTGCCGCATCACTCCCCCCTCAGTCCATCCCCCCACTCCTCACTCTCCCATTTCCCTCACTTTTTGTCCCCCCATCCCCAGCTCCTCCTTCCCGCGCCCGCTCTGATCCCTCCCCTCCACTCCCTCCCTCTTCTCCTTCCGTTTCTGCGGCCCCCGCCAGGGTGGTCGCCCGGCGGGCTACGGCCCGTGCTCCACTCTCCCCTTCGCCCTCTTCGTCATCTACGTCATCAAACGCCCCAGTGCCACCCCTGCCTCCTCTGCACCTAAAAAGTCTCCGCCCCGTCCCCGTCCCGAGCCCATGATGCCATGCGTGTCTCTCCGCCTGTCCCTGCCCCCTCCTCTTCCTCCTCTACCCCCTCCTCCTACCACTACCTACTCTCCCGTCCTGATCCCTCCCTTCTTGAGGCCCAGAACCTCACCCTCTTCATTCGCCAACATTTTCCTGGTGCCCCCATCTCCCTCCTCACTCCTCACCGTGACTCGGTCCTTATCTCCTCCTCCAGCCCTACCCTTCACACCGATATCCTTTCCCGCATCCCCGTCACCCGCTTTGGCCCTAATGCCTCCCTCACCCCTGCCCCTTCCCCACCTCCCTCCCGCCGACCCTCACCGCCGTGATGACTCGGCTCCGTCCGACGATCACAGAGGAGGAGATGTTCGCGGAGCTCGAGGCGCATCCCCGTGTGGATGTGGGTGCACTTCGGCGCATTCACAAATCCGCTGGCCCCACCTGCCTTATGTGTGTTTTTTCCAAACACGCCCCCTCCATAGACCATCTCCTGAAGGAGGGTGCCCTCCTCTTTAACCAACATTACAAAGTTGGCCCCTCCCGTTCCCCTCCTCGATCCCTCTGCTGCCGAAGGTGCTTGTGGTATAATGCACAACCGACATTTGAGTGCCGCCAGGCCCCCACCTGCCTGCACTGTAAGCAAGCACACTTCCTACGGCAGTGCCCTAACCTTCAGTCCCCTCCCTCCTGTAACACCTGTAACCTCCCTCATCCTACGTACTCCCAAAAATGTAAGGCCCGACCCCCTCCTGCCACTCCTGAACTCACAGTCCCTGTCTGCCCTCTGGACGCCCTCACCCCTCCTGGCAATTCCCTTCACCCCCCCCCCCCCCCTTACCTCTGAGGACATCATCAGATTCCTTACCATCGTCCTCCAAAATGTTCACCCTTTCCAGCACCCCCACACCCTCCAACAGATATCCCTTGCCGCCTCTTCCGTCTTCCACTTAAAAATGTATGCCACCTACTCCCGCAACCAGGCCCATTTCACCTTTTCCCGTCTCGACACCCTCGTTTAAATCCTTGTCATAGCGTGACAGCACCGTATCCTGTTCGACAACATCTGCTCCCTTCCTCCCAACAAGAACCTCTTCCTGCACACCCTTACCACCCACCACGTGGGTGCCTTCCTCCTAAATGAAACCTTCCTCCAACCCCACCACACCATCCACACTTCGCCCTACCTCCTTCAATGCTCCGATAATCCCCTTCCGATTGCGCGTGGTGGAGTTGCCATTGGTCACCACCGCCAGATCCCCATTCGGCTCCAACCTCTCCTTCCCAACCCCACCGAACACCTGATCCTTAGGCTCTTCTTCCCCGGCCTTACCGTCACCTGCGCCACCATCTATGTCCACCCTAACGCCCCTATTTCTTTCGACTTCCTCTCCCACATTGACCGTACCTTCTCCTCCTACGTGATCGCCGCTGACCTCAACATCCATAGTCGTTCCACCGCCCAGTTATGGCGGTGGCATCGGTTCCTCTCCTACCTCAAAGGCGACGTCATCTCCATTCCCCAAAACACCCGCCCCAAATCCAACTCCAATCCTCCCCTAACCTCCTTGGCCGCATAGCGGTGGATGTCCTGGACCCCATTGGTAGTGACCATCTCCCTGTCCTCACCGTTTCAGACGGTCATCGCCCCCGCCCCGACGCTCGTAATGACCCTCCCCCAAAGTACGTCAATGGTTATTCCCGTGCTGACTGTAATGTCTGCTGGGATACCCTCTCCACCCAGGTCGATAGCCACCCTTTCACCTACCACCACCCTGACGACGTTACCGATGCTGCCTCCTTTCCCCAGCAGACCTTGTCTGAGACCATGGAGGCCCATGTCCCTACTGTCCCCATCCACCCCCACCGTCCTACCTTACCCCCACAGGCCGTCCTCCTCCTCCGTGAATCCCGCCATCTCTACCATGCCTTCGGCCACCCACGTGACCCGGACACACTACGCAGCCACCGGCAACTCCAGCGACACATCCGTAACTTGCTCGCGGCGTAGAAATGCCGGGACTGGCGACAGGCATCCACCTGTTTAAATGCTACCCTTCCTATAAACTCGTCCAAGTTCTGGTCAGCCTTCCGTCGCCTTACTGGAAATAAACCCTCCCCCTACTATTCTCTTCTCCATGATGATCACACCTTCCCTGACACCCTTAGTAAGGCCAATCACTTTGCCTCCTACCTCCCCAAAGACTTTTCCATCCCCGATGATTCCCTGTTCGATTACTCCCTCTTACCAGATGTCCGCGATCGAAGTGACACCTGTGTCCCTCCCCTCGCACCTGGTTTCCAGTACTTGGACAACATTGCACACACAGAACTCAATGCCCCTATCACTACACAGGATCTCATTGCTACACTCCGCACAAAATGCAACACCGCTCCTGGTCACGGTCGTGTCACCTTCCTCCACCTTCGTGAAGCTCCTGTCTCTTTTCTCTCCATCCTGGCCAGGCTCTACAATGTACTCCTTACTCCTGTCCACCGGTTACTACCCCGACCTGTGGAAAACCTCCTGTATCCTGATGTTCCTTAAACCTGGCAAACCGCTGTCCGCCATCTCCTCCTACCGTCCCATCAGCCTTACCTCGGTCTTCAGCAAGGTCCTGGAATCTATCCTCACTCGACACATCCACCAGCATCTCCGCCAGTACCGCCTCCTTCCCGTTACCCAGTGTGGCTTTCGGCCGTCCTTTTCTTCCGATGACCTTCTCCTTCACCTCACTCGTCTCCTTTCCAAACAGCTTAATTCCCGTCGCTCCACAATCTTCCTCTCCCTGGACCTCGAACGTGCCTTTGACCGCGTATGGCATTCCAGTCTCCTCTTCAAGCTCCAACCCTTCACACTTCCCATTAACTACGTCTGTCTGATCGGCTCCTTTCTCTCCCACTGTCCTTCCTATGTCACCATCCATAACACATATTCCTACACCTTTTCTCCCTCTGCTGGTGTGCCCCAAGGCTCCGTCCTCTCCCCCTTCTGTACCTTTTGTATATGGCGGACATGCCACCGCCAACACCCTCCTACACCTTCTCCAGTTTGCCGATGAAACCGCCTTCCTTGCCCTCGACCCCACACTGCAGTGTTTCAACACCTTCTCCAATCCCATCTTGACTGGTTCACCGCTTGGTCAACCCAGTGGTTGCTTAAGGCCAATCCCTCCAAATCCCAGGCAATCATTGTAGGCAAAACCACCCCTTGCTTCCGCCTCCTCGGTTTATATCTAACCATCTATGGCGGTCGTATGGCCCTCACCCCCACCCTTAAGTATCTTGGCGTCACCCTCGACCGTCGCCTCTCCTGGACCCCCCATCTCTGGACAATCCATGCCAAGGCACGCTCCCGACTCCGTCTCCTCAAGCTCCTTTCCGGCCATACGTGGGGTCTGGACCCCTCCACCATCCTCCACACCTAGAAATCCGTCATTCGCCCTATCCTCTGTTACGCCCACCCGGCCTGAATCTCCACCCTCCCTACCTTTTACAAATCCCTTCAGATCCTTGAACACCATGCTCTCCGCCTTGCCTATCGCATCCGTCTCCCCTCCCCCACACGGATCCTGTACGACCTAATTCCGTTCCCCCACCTCCTCCTTTTCCTCGAACGGATACAGATCCTCCACCCCTCTTCCCCCGGGCTTCCCCTCCCCCTCCTCCCTTACTTCCTCCCCCACATCTCCGCTGCCCTTGGCATCTCTGCTCTCCCCTCTCCCTCTCCCAGCCCCCTCCTCCTCTCTTGGCAGGTCCCCGGACTCGTACACGCTCAGTGGACATTCGCGCGCCGTAGATCATCTCGTTTGTGTGCCTTTGTGTTTGTGTTTAGTGTTCTTTCGCCGTCACGCCACCACCGTCCACCTGTGCCGTCGCAGTCGTCTGTGTTTCGTGCGCCGTGTCAACAGGATTTAGTGTTTTTTCTTTTCTAGTGTGAATGGCTTCGAGTATATTGTTTTCTGTGTCTACAGTTTTTGTCCGCCATTTTTATTGTATTATCTGTACCTCCTTTATGTCATATATTGTATCACTCATGGCTGAAGAGCAGCGTACTATGCTGCTGACAACCCACCTTTGTACAAGGTGTTTAAAATAACAATAAAGAAAAAAAGAATTCTTTGTTGCAAAGTATGTTGCATGTTCCGTATGAAGCCATTGATCAGTTTTAGCAGCGCATTAGATGGTTGAGTGTACTTCTTTATTAGACACGGCAAATGTACTGCGGAAGTCAATGCATTATCAGCTCGCAGTGGGCCGAAATTTGGCTTTACCTACACAGAGATTTATTCTCTGCAGCTCTCGCCTGCCATCTGTCGGCGACAATCCGTACTACTCGAGTCCGGCTTTTCTCCATAGCAGGCGGCTGCTGCTCTCTCGCGTCACTCCTCTACACTACGTGCAGCTGGCCGAGTTAGAATCACAGTCTTCTGCCTGGCTGGATTTCCAAAGCTGAGCTCAACAGACTGGCGCCGTAGGCGAAAGAAGAAATTGTCATTTCAGTACAGGAGCGAGGGAAGACCCAGTTGGTACGAAAGCTGATATTCTTGGCATTCCCGCGGAATTTTGAGTCATAATTCGAAAGTTCCACTGGATGAGACGAAATGCGGGAATAATTTTTGAGTGAATCCCCCTGCTTGGGCTGACAGCATCGTGCTGTTTACATATAGTCCACCTAAACCTGGAGAATAGTCGAAGTAAGGATCTAAAAGTTTGAAAGTATGCTTGAAATTCGATACAAAAAAATAAACGAGATGCAACAAGCGAAAGACGCAATTTGCGGCTGTGATGGAGATGCGTTGCAAGAAGTATATGTATGTGTAGCCAAGCCGTGGTCGATAGATCGACCTAGAAAGTTCCTGGCTGTAGTTGAAAATACGGAAAAATACGGAAAACTATGAGTACATCTCTCCACGCTGTGTACTTCACCCCACCCGCAATGACTCAGATGGCGAAACTATTCGTATTGACCAATTCTTAGGCACGAATTAATGTATCCGAACCCTCCAAAAATTTCACGTTAAGGCCGTGAGATGCGTTGCAAGAAGGATATGTATGTGTAGCCAAGCCGTGGTCGATAGATCGACCTAGAAAGTTCCTGGCTGTAGTTGAAAATACGGAAAAATACGGAAAACTATGAGTACATCTCTCCACGCTGTGTACTTCACCCCACCCGCAATGACTCAGATGGCGAAACTATTCGTATTGACCAATTCTTAGGCACGAATTAATGTATCCGAGCCCTCCAAAAATTTCACGTTAAGGCCGTGAGTGCCGCTCTAGCAACTAGATCTGTAACGTTACCATATCTAAAGAGCACCTTACCACAAAACTTGATGGGTATGAAGTACATCATTTACAAACAATCAAAAGATGTGGCCACTTATTGCAATTCTGTTAGAAAATTAAAAATAACTAAATGATATACCTGCGATAATGTATGTTACTTCCAATATTTTCCTGCTAAACTTGCCAATGCGAAGTAAAATTAGCAGCGCTTGAATACTGCAGTGTTGCTCGGTGTCGCCAACAGATGTCAGCCCAAGATGCTGCTACAGAAGATATGGCTTTCCTTTTAGCATGGCCATCTAGGGACAAGGCCGCCTTTCCCGCATCCCTGTCACCCGCTTTGGCCCTCATGCCTCTCTCACCCCTGCTCCTTCCCCACCTCCCTCCCGCCAACCCCAACCTCCGCGTCGCCCGCCAACTCTCACCGCCGTGATCACTCGGCTTAGTCCAGTGATCACGGAGGAGGAGGTGTTGGCGGAGCTCAAGGCGCATCCCCATTTGGAGGTGCGTGCGGTTCGCCGCATACATAACGCTGCCGGCCCCACCCGCCTTATGCGGGTTTTTTCTGAGCATGCCCCCTCCATTGACCGTCTCCTGAAGGAGGGTGCCCTCCTTTTTAACCAGCGGTACAAGGTCGACCCCTCCCGTTCCCCTCCTCAATCCCTGCGCTGCCAGAGGTGTCTGCGCTATAACGCGCACCCCACAGCTGAGTGCCGCGAGGCCCCCACCTGCCCGCATTGTCGGCAAGCGCACTTCCTCCGGCAGTGCCCGAACCTCCAATCCCCTCCTTCCTGCAATACCTGCAATCTCCCCCATCCCACCTACTCCCAAAAGTGTAAAGCCCGACCCCCTCCAACCACTCCTGAACTCACCGTCCCTGTCCGTCCCCTGGACGCCCCCACCCCTCCTGGCAATTCCCTTCGTCCCCCCCCCCCACCGCTGAGGACATCATCAGGTTCCTAACCATCGTCCTCCAGAATGTTCATCCCTTTCAGCGCCCCCACACCCTCCAGCAGATCTCCCTTGCCGCCCGTTCCGTATTCCAACTCAAGATGTACGCCACCTACTCCAACAACCAGGCCCATTTCACCTTCTCCCGCCTTGACACCCTCGTCTAAATCCCGATCATGGCGCGACAGCAACGTCTCCTTTTCAACAACATCCGCTCCCTACCCGCTAACAGGAACCTCTTCCTGCACACCCTTGCCACCCACCGCGTGGATGCCTTCCTCCTTAATGAAACCTTCCTCCAACCCCACCACACCATTCACACTTCGCCCTACCTCCTCCACCGTTCCGATAATCCCCTCCCAATTGCGCGTGGCGGAGTTGCCATTGGTCACCACCGCCAGATCCCCGTTCGGCTCCAACCTCTCCTTCCCGACCCCACCGAACACCTGATCCTTAGTCTCTTCTTCCCCGGCCTTACCGTTACCTGCGCCACCATCTATGTCCGCCCCAACGCTCCTATTCCCTTCGACTTCCTCTCCCACGTCGATCGTACCTTTTCCTCCTACGTGATCGCCGCCGACCTCAACATCCATAGTCGTACCGCCGCCCAGTTACGGCGGTGGCATCGGTTCCTCTCCTCCCTTCAAGGCGACCTCATTCCCATCCCCCAGCACACCCGTCCCGAATCCAACTCCACTCCTGATGTTATCCTCTCCTCCCCCAACCTCCTTGGCCGCATAACGGTGGATGTCCTGGACCCTATTGGTAGCGACCATCTCCCTGTCCTCCTCACCATTTCAGACGGTCGTCGCCCCCGCCCCGACCCTCGTAATGACCCTCCCCCTCAGTATGTCCATGACTACTCCCGTGCCGACTGGAATGCCTACCGGGATACCCTTTCCACCCAGGTCGATAGCCACCCCTTCACCTACCACCACCCTGCCGATGTTACCCATGCCGCTTCCTTTCTCCAGCAGACCTTGTCTGAGGCCGTGGAGGCCCACGTCCCTACTGTCGCCGTCCACCCCCACCGTCCTACATTACCCCCACAGGCCGTCCTCCTCCTCCGTGAATCCCGTCGTCTCTACCGTGCCTTCCTCCGCACGCGTGACCCGGACACACTACGCCGCCACCGGCAACTCCAGCGACACATTCGTAATTTGCTCACGGCTAAGAAACGCCGGGACTGGCGACAGACATGCACCCGTTTAAATGCTACCCTACCAATAAACTCGTCCAAGTTCTGGTCGGCCTTCCGTCGCCTTACTGGAACTAAGCCCTCCCCTTATTATCCTCTTCTCCATGATGATCACCCTTTCCCTGACTCCCTTAGTAAGGCCAACCACTTTGCCTCCTACCTCTCCGATGTATTTTCCATTCCCGATGATCCGCAGTTCGATTACTCCCTCTTCCCGGATATCCGCGATCGAACTGACACATCTGTCCCTCCCCTCGCTCCTGGTTTCCAGTACTTGGACAACATTGCACACACGGAACTCAATGCCCCTATCACTCCACAGGATCTCATTGCTACACTCCGCACGAAACACAACACCGCTCCTGGCCACGATCGTGTCACCTACCGTCACCTTCGTGAAGCTCCTGTCTCTTTCCTCTCCACCCTGGCCAGACTCTACAATGTAGTCCTGTCCACCGGTTACTACCCCGACCTGTGGAAAACCTCCCGTATCCTCATGTTCCTTAAACCTGGCAAACCGCCGTCAGCCGTCTCCTCCTACCGCCCCATCTGCCTTACCTCGGTCTTCAGCAAGGTCCTGGAATCTATCCTCACCCGCCGCATGCACCAGCATCTCCGCCAGCACCGCCTCCTTCCCATTACCCAGTGTGGCTTTCGGCCGTCCTTCTCTTCCGACGACCTTCTCCTTCACCTCACTCATCTCCTCTCCGAACAGCTTAATTCCCATCGCTCCGCAATCTTCCTCTCCCTGGACCTCGAACGTGCCTATGACCGCGTATGGCATTCCGGTCTCCTCTTCAAGCTCCAAACCTTTGCCCTTCCCATTAACTACGTCCGTCTGATCGGCTCCTTTCTCTCCCGCCGTCCTTCCTATGTCACCATCCATAACGCTGATTCCTACACCTTTTTCCCCTCTGCCGGTGTGCCCCAAGGCTCCGTCCTCTCCCCCCTTCTGTACCTTTTGTACACGGCGGACATGCCGCCGCCGCCAGCCCCCGTCCACCTTCTCCAGTTTGCCGATGACACCGCCTTCCTTGCCCTTGCCCCCACCCTGCAGCGCTCCCAACACCTTCTCCAATCCCATCTTGACCGGTTCACCACTTGGTGTAACCAGTGGTTGCTCAAGGTCAATCCCTCCAAAACCCAGGCGATCATTGTAGGCAAAACCACCCCTTCCTTCCGCCTCCTTGATTTCTACATCACCATCTATGGCCGTCCTATCGCCCTCACTCCCACCCTTAAGTACCTTGGTGTCACCCTCGACCGTCGCCTCTCCTGGACTCCCCACCTCCGGACAATCCAAGCCAAGGCACGCTCCCGACTCAGCCTCCTCAAGCTCCTCTCCGGCCGTACGTGGGGTCTGGACCCCTCCACCATCCTCCACACCTATAAATCCCTCATCCGCCCTATCCTTTGTTATGCCCATCCGGCTTGGATCTCCGCCCCTCCTCCCTTTTATAAATCCCTCCAAATCCTTGAACGCCATGCTCTCCGCCTCGCCTATCGCATCCGTCTCCCCTCCCCCACGCGGATCCTGTATGATCTCATCCCCTTCCCCCACCTCCTCCTTTTCCTTGAAAGGATACGGATCCTGTACACCTCCCGTAAACTTGATCCTCCTCACCCGCTCGTGTCCCCGATCCTCTCCCACCCCCGCCCGCTGCCGCGCCTGTATTCCCACGTCCCACCCGGTCTCCATCTCTCCACCCTCCTTACCCTCTCCCAAGGTGGCTTCCGCCAGCTCCCCCTCCCTGATGATGTCCTCCTCCCCTGCATCTACCCCTCCTATCAACTTTGATCCTCCCCCCCACCTCCTGTTTCCTTTCCTTCAGGCACCCTCCCTCCCCCCCTTTTCCCTTCCCTTCTCTTTCCTTTCCCCCCTCCCTCCTACCCTCTCCTCCGGGCTTCCCTCCCCCTTCCTCCCTCCCCCTCTCTCCTTTGCCCATGGCATCTCTGCTCTCCCCTCTCCCATTTCCCCTTCCTCCTCCTCCACCTCCTCTCTTGGCAGGTCCCCGGACTCGTACACGCTGAGTGGACATTCGCGCGCCGGAGATCATCGCCATCAGTGTCTAGTGAGTGCCGTCATGTTTAGTGTTCAGTGTTCCCGTCACACTCCATCGTTCACCTGTGCCATCGCCATCTTCAGTGTTAGTGCGTCGTGACAACAGTTTGTAGTGAATTATCGTCGAGTGTGAACGGCTCCGTGTTTGTCTTTATGTGTCTACTGTTTTATTACCCACCGTTATGTCACATTTGTGTATTCTTTCTGTTCTTTCTTTATCTCCTCTACGGCTGAAGAGCGGCGTACCATGCTGCTGACAGCCTGCCTGTTTGTACGGGTTTGAAAATAACAATAAAGAAAAAAAAAAAAGTCTAGTTACTAGCGGCACAGACTATCTAACTTTCTTATCTTATTATTTTTCGAGGGCTCGGACACATTAATTCGTGCCTGCGAATTGGTCAATACGAATAGTTTCGCCTTCTGAGTCATTGCGGGTGAAGTACACAGCGTGGAGAGATGTACTCATAGTTTTCCGTATTTTCAACTACAGCCAGGAACTTTCTAGGTCGATCTATCGACCACGGCTTGGCTACACATACATATCCTTCTTGCAACGCATCTCCATCACAGCCGCAAATTGCCGCAAACAAGCGAATTGTTGCATCTTGTTTATTTTTTTGTATCGAATTTCAAGCATACTTTCAAACTTGCTATTTTAGATCCTTACTTCGACTATTCTCCAGGTTTCGGTGGACTATATGTAAACAGCACGATGCTGTCAGCCCAAGCAGGGGGATTCACTCAAAAATTATTCCCGCGTTTCGTCTCATCCAATGGAACTATCGAATTATGACTCAAAATTCCGCGGAAATGCCAAGAATATCAGCTTTCGTACCAACTGGGTCCGTATTAGTCTTCCCTCGCTCCTGTACTGAAATGACAATTTTTTCTTTCGCCTACGGCGCCAGTCTGTTCGTTGAGCTCAGCTTTGGAAATCCAGCCAGGCAGAAGACTGTGATTCTAACTCGGCCAGCTGCACATAGTGTAGAGGAGTGACGCGAGAGAGCAGCAGCCGCCTGCTATGGAGAAAAGCCGGACTCGAGTAGTACGGATTGTCGCCGACAGATGGCAGGCGAGAGCTGCAGAGAATAAATCTCTGTGTAGGTAGAGTAAAGCCAAATTTCGGCCCACTGCGAGCTGATAATGCATTGACTTCCGCTGTACATTTACCGTGTCTAATAAAGAAGTACACTCAACCGTCTAATGCACTGCTAAAACTGATCAGTGGCTTCATACGGAACATGATACATATTTTGCAACAAAGAATTCTTTTTTTCGCTATTGTTATTTTAAACACCTTGTACAAAGGTGGGTTGTCAGCAGCATAGTACGCTGCTCTTCAGCCATGAGTGACACAATATATGACATAAAGGAGGTACAGATAATACAATAAAAATGGCGGACAAAAACTGTAGACACGGAAAACAATATACTCGAAGCCATTCACACTAGAAAAGAAAAAACACTAAATCCTGTTGACACGGCGCACGAAACACAGACGACTGCGACGGCACAGGTGAACGGTGGTGGCGTGACGGCGAAAGAACACTAAACACAAACACAAAGGCACACAAACGAGATGATCTACGGAGCGCGAATGTCCACTGAGCGTGTACGAGTCCGGGGACATGCCAAGAGAGGAGGAGGGGGCTGGGAGAGGGAGAGGGGAGAGCAGAGATGCCAAGGGCAGCGGAGATGTGGGGGAGGAAGTAAGGGAGGAGGGGGAGGGGAAGCCTGGGGGAAGAGGGGTGGAGGATCTGTATCCGTTCGAGGAAAAGGAGGAGGTGGGGGAACGGAATTAGGTCGTACAGGATCCGTGTGGGGGAGGGGAGACGGATGCGATAGGCAAGGCGGAGAGCATGGTGTTCAAGGATCTGAAGGGATTTGTAAAAGGTAGGGAGGGTGGAGATTCAGGCCGGGTGGGCGTAACTGAGGATAGGGCGAATGACGGATTTCTAGGTGTAGAGGATGGTGGAGGGGTCCAGACCCCACGTATGGCCGGAAAGGAGCTTGAGGAGACGGAGTCGGGAGTGTGCCTTGGCATGGATTGTCCAGAGATGGGGGGTCCAGGAGAGGCGACGGTCGAGGGTGACGCCAAGGTACTTAAGGGTGGGGGTGAGGGCCATACGACCACCATAGATGGTTAGATATAAACCGAGGAGGCGGAAGCAAGGGGTGGTTTTGCCTACAATGATCGCCTGGGATTTGAAGGGATTGGCCTTAAGCAACCACTGGGTTGACCAAGCGGTGAACCAGTCAAGATGGGATTGGAGAAGGTGTTGAAACACTGCAGTGTGGGGTCGAGGGCAAGGAAGGCGGTTTCATCGGCAAACTGGAGAAGGTGTAGGGGGGTGTTGGCGGCGGCATGTCCGCCATATACAAAAGGTACAGAAGGGGGGAGAGGACGGAGCCTTGGGGCACACCGGCAGAGGGGAAAAAGGTGTAGGAATCAGCGTTATGGATGGTGACATAGGAAGGACGGCGGGAGAGAAAGGAGCCGATCAGACGGACGTAGTTAATGGGAAGGGCAAAGGTTTGGAGCTTGAAGAGGAGACCGGAATGCCATACGCGGTCATAGGCACAGAATTACAATGTCATCGGCGAACCTCAAAGTTTTCACTTCTTCTCCATGAATTTTAATACCTACTCCGAATTTTTCTTTTGTTTCCTTTATTGCTTGCTCAATATACAGATTGAATAACATCAGGGAGAGGTTACAACCCTGTGTCACTCCTTTCCCAACCACTGCTTCCCTTTCATGCCCCGCGACTCTTATAACTGCCATCTGGTTTCTGTTCAAATTGTAAATAGCCTTTCGCTCCCTGTATTTTACCCCTGCCACCTTTAGAATTTGAAACAGAGAAGTCCAGTTAACATTGTCAAAAGCTTTCTCTAAGTCTACAAATGCTAGAAATGTAGGTTTGCCTTTTCTTAATCTTTCTTCTAAGATAAGTCGTAAGGTTAGTATTGCCTCACGTGTTCCAACATTTCTACGGAATCCAAACTGATCTTCCCCGAGGTCCGCTTCTACCAGTTTTTCCATTCGTCTGTAAAGAATTCGTGTTAGTATTTTGCAGCTGTGACTTATAGTTCGGAAATTTTCACATCTGTCAACACCTACTTTCTTTGGGATTGGAATTATTATATTCTTCTTGAAGTCTGAGGGTACTTCGCCTGTCTCATACATCTTGCTCACCAGATGGTAGAGTTTTGTCATGACTGGCTCTCCCAAAGCCATCAGTAGTTCTAATGGAATGTTGTCTACTCCGGGGGCCTTGTTTCGACTCAGGTCTTTCAGTGCTCTGTCAAACTCTTCACGCAGTATCTTATCTCCCATTTCATCTTCATCTACATCCTCTTCCATTTCCATAATATTGTCCTCAAGTACATCGCCCTTGTATAAACCCTCTATATACTCCTTCCACCTTTCTGCCTTCCCTTCTTTGCTTACAACTGGGTTTCCATCTGAGCTCTTGATATTCATAGAAGTGGTTCTCTTCTCTCCAAAGGTCTCTTTAATTTTCCTGTAGGCAGTATCTATCTTACCCCTAGTGAGACAAGCCTCTACATCCTTACATTTGTCCTCTAGCCATCCCTGCTTAGCCATTTTGCACTTCCTGTCGAACTCATTTTTGAGACGTTTGTATTCCTTTTTGCCTGCTTCATTTACTGCATTTTTATATTTTCTCCTTTCGTCAATTAAATTGAAATATTTCTTCTGTTACCCATGGATTTCTACTAGCCCTCGTCTTTTTACCTACTTGATCCTCTGCTGCCTTCACTACTTCATCCCTCAGAGCTACCCATTCTTCTTCTACTGTATTTCTTTCCCCCATTCCTGTCAATTGTTCCCTTATGCTCTCCCTGAAACTCTCTACAACCTCTGGTTCTTTCAGTTTATCCAGGTCCCATCTTCTTAAATTCCCACCTTTTTGCAGTTTCTTCAGTTTCAATCTGCAGTTCATAACCCACAGATTGTGGTCAGAATCTGCATCTGCCCCTGGAAATGTCTAACAATTTAAAACCTGGTTCCTAAATCTCTGTCTTACCATTATATAATCTATCTGATACCTTTTAGTATCTCCAGGATTCTTCCATGTATACAACCTTCTTTTATGATTCTTGAACCAAGTGTTAGTAAAATTCTACAAGGCTGCTTCCTCTTTCATTCCTTCATCCCAATCCATATTCACCTACTATGTTTCCTTCTCTCCCTTTTCCTACTGACGAATTCCAGTCACCCATGACTATTAAATTTTCGTCTCCCTTCACTACTTGAATAATTTCTTTTATCTCGTCATACATTTAATCTATTTCTTCATCATCTGCAGAGCTAGTTGGCATATAAACTTGTACTACTGTAGTAGGCATGGACTTTGTGTCTATCTTGGCCACAATAATGCGTTCACTATGCTGTTTGTAGTAGCTAACCCGCACTCCTATTTTTTTATTCATTATTAAACCTACTCCTGCATTACCCCTATTTGATTTTGTATTTATAACCCTGTAATCACCTGACCAAAAGTCTTGTTCCTCCTGCCACCGAACTTCACTAATTCCCACTATATCTAACTTTAACCTATCCATTTCCATTTTTAAATTTTCTAACCTACCTGCCCGATTAAGGGATCTGACATTCGACGCTCCGATCCGTAGAACGCCATTTTTCTTTCTCCTGATAAAGACGTCCTCTTGGGTAGTCTCCGCCCAGAGATCCGAATGGGGGACTATTTTACCTCCGGAATATTTTACCCAAGAGGACGCCATCATCATTTAATCATACAGTAAAGCTGCATGTCCTCGGGAAAAATTACGGCTGTAGTTTCCCCTTGCTTTCAGCCGTTCACAGTACCAGCACAGCAAGGCCGTTTTGGTTATTGTTACAAGGCCAGATCAGTCAATCATCCAGACTGTTGCCCCTGCAACTACTGAAAAGGCTGCTGCCCCTCTTCAGGAGCCACACGTTTGTCTGGCCTCTCAACAGATACCCCTCCGTTGTGGTTGCACCTACGGTACGGCCATCTGTATTGCTGAGGCACGCAAGCCTCCCCACCAACGGCAAGGTCCATGGTTCATGGGGGGGATCAGAAATAATAGTCTGCCAGTAACATCAATATTTACTGAATATAAGGTTGTAGGTTTGGTACGTGCATCGTGCATATTTTTTATTTTTTTTTTTACATTATAATGTGTTGAACAAAAACAATTTATTGTCGTGAGCATCCTAAATATACATTTAAATCATACTCTACAGTCAATCAGGTCAAATATTTTTACGTCATTATAACTTTGTACACTACCACTCACTATTTTTCGTTGTATCTGCTAACAGGCAGTTTTGTCTCTAAGATTTCTATTTTGTAATTAGATTACCTTTAAAACGTCCTATTACCTCTTCTGACTTTTCTTTGCTGTTCAGATGGATTGGAAACTAAGTAACAGAAATGTAAAATAAGACAAAAGACCAGAAATGAATGAAATTAACTGAATAGTTAAATCAGTTCCTGCAACCTTTCCCATTGGGACCGAGATAAACGCAAAAACAATAAAATGTGTAAGAACTCAAGCTGCAGTGTTCAGACACACAAACTGAAATAATGAGCCTGGAGATGCTCCAGATAGTAGCATGAAATCAGCTGAATTAGGTGTAAACAGCAGTCCCACAGGGAACTTATAAACGTCATGTCTGTCACTACCAATAAGGGAACATGGTTCTAGGCTTGCTGATAGATTTGTTCGTTAAATTTACATTTATCTTTGAGTATGGCTTTCACATAAATATGTCATTACACTGTATGAAGGTAAATCATACGCTGGAGAAGTCACTGCAGCAGATATGTAATGCAAGTATATCTCATTTAAAATAAGTTGCAATTGCAGGATCAAGAAAGGGGAAAAGAAATAGGTTTTGGCTTAAAAGCTAAGGTGGAGTCTTGTACTGTAAAGACAGTGTATTTACAGAAAAGCTGAATCTCGCCCAATACCTGTTAACAGAAAGCAGTGAACATCTACGCTAAATATCTGAAAATGTTTGACGGAATGTATTTAATATATGGTATTACTGAAAGTGTTGTTCTACTCTGAAGACAATGTGTGCACTATTATCTGTAACACGTGTTATCAAAAATATCCTTAACGAATGTGTTATTTTTACATTTACAACCCCTTAGCCTAAAAACTGTTAATAACAGGTCTATATAAATATCTTTAAATTTCAAAGTAAACGTGTTACAGAAATAGAACAATTTATTTAGGCTTCTTATTAACCACCGATTTACTTTTGGAATGGCTTAAAATTACCCAGAGTATTTTATGTAGGTAAAATAATGTGTTGTCCAAGACTGACAGAAACTTAGCCAGAATAGCAGAGCAACTTTATCAGTATAAATATTAAAATATTACAGCAAACAGTCAATTTGTCTATATTTTTACTATAAAAAATGCTCAGTAACTGTAACTACAACATGTGTTGCAATAAGTAACATATTTTGTGGGCAGTATTTTCAAAAAATGGTCTAAAGTGGGCAAAGTTCCCCCAGTTGACTGCATTTCCATTCACATGATCCCGGTCTTCAACATAAAATGCTAAATTTGGATAATAAATAAAAATAGCAGTTACAATACAAATTATGCACGACATTTACTTGTAATGACATTTACTTTTTACCGTGTTTGGAAACAAGTATTCTTCAAAAAGTATTCTTCAGCAGATTTTGCATATGTGCTATTTCATTCTGAACTAGAAAATAGTATAGAGTACAAGCTAATGTTCTTACTGAGTGAATGTATACTTTTGTCCTCTCTACAATATTATATAAAATATGGGTACATTGTATGTATAAAAAGCTATTAAAATGCAGAGAAAAAAATAAACGGCATAAATGAAGCACAAGGAAGACACAAAGTTGGTGGCAAAGCACAGAAGTCAAATATGTACACAGGTCGGAAGGGTGAAGTTTTTATTTATACATGCCTCAATCTGAAACCTGGAGAGCAACATAGTTTACTTGCAAATAATATATGATATAACAAAAATACTCCATATTCAGCAAGAAACATAGAACAAAAATTTATAAAAATCACTGTGATTTAAACAAAAATGAGACCACTTGAAGAGAAATTGGCAACCAAATGAAGTTTGGATGTCAATTTTTCAAATCATTTACTAAAGAGTGATTTTGGAAATCACAGTTTCTGCAGTAACTTTCTCATGGCCTGCTTCTACTGCCTTGTGTCACTACACCCTGGTATCTTTTATTTCCCTCCCTTGGAACCAGATGAATTCTTGTTGCCAGGAAACTGTGAATTATTTTCTCCTGAGCACTGTGGCAGGCTGGGAAAACTACTTTCTCCTCGACTGATGAACCACGGATGTGGCTGTATCAGAGAGCAACAATTCACCTGTGAGTAATTTCTTCTTGTTGCTTCTCAAACACGCCTGTGCCTTTTGCAACACACTGAAAACCTCACTTGATGGCTCAATAAGTGAGTTATCTGTGAAGGACTTCAGACGTAAAAGCACGTTCACACAGGTACAGAGATTTTCTTTGCACAGTGTGACCACACAAATAGTATTGGGACTGCTGCTCTTCGTCACACACAGTGTTACAAAGTGGCTCACCAACTTCCTCAGCACAGACATCCCCATCTTCACTAGTTCTGCCTGGAAACTACTGCCTTCATTTTCATTATTATCAGTGGCAGTATTAAAGAACTGAGAAAGAGTAATAACCCTCAATGCCGATTTTACTTCTCGTAGCGTTGGTACTGGATTTTTGAAGTGGAGCATTGCTGACAGATTTTCCAAGGTATCTTGTGTAAATCTACTTATTAGCAAAAATTTAAATTTCTTCTCATTCAGGAATGTGTTCTGCAATTCCAAAATACCTCCAGCTGTCAAAACTACACCACACTGAACTGGTTTCCAGGCACTGTTCAGCCCAATTTTCAAGTTTCCAAATAATCACAGAGTGTCGTAAAGATGACAGAGAGCCTCACTGTATGTTTGTTCATCAGAACGACTCAGAGGCATAACTGGAGCTCTGGATGTCATGAGGCAAGACCACTCACGAACGTGCTTTAGAAACCGTGCTGTGGTTAAAGTATTTCTCTGCAGTTTCTCTGTCTTGACAGCGTACTCACTGGCTGCTGCAGTCTGGCTGTTAATTAGGGCAGTAGACGAGCCAACTTTCATTTTCTTGTAATGTTTTGGCCTCAGAAATCCCTCACACAGTTTTGGTGTCAGTTTAAGACTTAAACCACTGTCTACCTCAAGCCACTGTTATACACGATTTATATGTACCTCATTACAAGGCAGATCACGTCCCTCGACAACATTTCGTCAGAGGAAGACCGATTGCCCATTGACTAAGTGAATCCTCGTTTTTCAAAATGTGTGGTGTATCTTTGAGGAAAATTAGTTTCCAATTATCATCACAAAGACACTGGCAGAAACTAATTTTGAAAACCTTTCGACAACAATTGAAAATTCTCGCCATACAGCTCAATTTTGCCCTCCCGTCACTGACGCGATGCAGCGAACATTGTACAAGTGCCTAAGATTCCCTAATAAAGCTTATAATGATGTCTGGCGTGAGAACTGGAAAAAGATGGCCCTGTGTAATGGTAACCAATTGTTTGTTTCCATCTTGAGGTAATACCACCCAGCATAACAACTAATGCATTAGAAGCTATAGTTTTTGCAAGGGCGAGATCTGGTGGAGGTGTCGTATCATTACCAATGGTGCAGCCAATGCTCAATCATCTTCGAATGATGGAGTGATACTAACATCATCCATCATCAGAACAGCATGTTTCTCCACTGGTAAAATGAGTCAAGCTTGTCTTTCAGGGAACTCACAAGCTCCCTCAGCACACCAGGTCTAAATTTTATGCTCTGTAGCGAACATATTGGGGTTCTATCTGAAGGAAATGGTAATTTATTTTCCAGCAGGACTTTGTACCCCATACTACTACAAGGTGGTTTAATTTTTAGCCCTTTCCACTGACCATTTGCTACCTTTACGTGTCCCCTTCACTCATACTGCAAACTGATCTGCACCGAATAAACAGCGCAGACTCGCAAAGAGGCTGTCTTTTTCTAAAGACACTCCTCTCTCACTTTTCTGAGAGAGGATGAGTTTTCTCTTGAAAGCTTCAATTCCAGCCTGAAGCTAGGTTCTTCAGGGTGGTCACTGCATCTTCTGTTGTGTCCAAGTTCGCTGCAGGACTGATGTCACTGGTCACATTCGAAGGCTCTCCAACCTCTGGAACACATATTTGCAATATTACAATCTTCAAACATAAAAAGCATTTAATACTGTAATATGTTTTTAGGTAGCCAGTAATTCTTTCTCAGTAGGCTGTGGTACGTAATTTAAAGATTCGTAAGATGCCAAAATCTTACTTTCAAAGGACTGAAGCAAGTCTATGACAGTCTGAGTGGTAATATTCCAAGTATGCTCTTAATACTATGAAATGGTAAAGTAATGTCATATCCTAAAGTGCAATTGTAGATGACCAATTATATTTAATTCTCAACAAACACTACTATAGTGTTTCCAAAAATCTGTAGGCTCTTTGCTAGGCATCACAGGAACCTGACAGCAATAGATTGTAAAAGAGCTTCACTTTACAACACTTCAATAATACCGCAGCACGTGAGAACTGAATACTTAAATTACAAGAGCTGTGAGGCAAGTGTTACTTCCTGATGTGGGTTTTAGTGGAGATTACCTTTAAGTGCAAGTAATTATTATTTAGAATAAAAGATTAAATAATCAGGACCAGACCTAACCACAATATTGGACACCTTAGCACCTGTTGTGCTACATATTACCAATAAAGGCAAAGCTCTGTATACAGAGTCTGAAAAACACAAATGGTATGGGAAACATCACAGGCTTTTAAGGAAACTTTAACCAGCTGTGGTAACAAATCAAAGCATCAGTTTTCCCATTTGTGTATAACATTTAACTGTAAATTAGAAATACGGTATATACAGTGTCCAATGGCAAGCAGCAGAAACGATATAGCATAAAGGTATGAGAAATCACATTACTTTATATTCCATCAGATACCAATACAAGTGGACTGTGTGTCTGAGACATGTGGTCCTGTTCACTAAATTACCTTGTGGTGAAGTATTTTGTTCCCTCCATCAACAGACCCTGGACATGTCAGTTTCAAAAATATACAGCTGTTGCAAATGAAATGTTTTAGTCTTCTTCTGTACACAACTCAGGGTTAAAATGAGTGTACAAAATATAACTTCTAAAGAAGGAACTCTAAGCAACACATTTACAACAACTTTAAAAAGGTATATGCTTACTGTACTCAACTGACAAAGTGTTTCCTACGACAATTACTACGATACTAGTAAGCCTACTTTCTGCAAGCATAATGCTGTGAAGGGAAATTCTGTGTGTCCTACTGACCGAAACAACAAATGTGTGCTGTTAGCAGTCACACGAGATTTTCAGAGTGTCATAATTCAGGAGCAAGTGAAAGCATGACGTATGCATATAGCAACTGAAGCTGTGAGTGTTATTTTCCAGTTACCTGTATCCTCAGTTCGTTTCTCTAGTAGGCCAACAGGTTTCCTCTCGGCAAGAGCCTTACGATCACCAAAAATGGTTGGCACAGCATTTGGTTTACCACTTGGGAACTTTGATTTCAAGTTACTTTTAAGTGCATTACGGGAGTGAACAGTGGTCAATGTGTTACAAATATTTACTATCAAAAACATCCTCGATCACGATTTATTTATTACAGTGACCGGTTTCGACCATTACTGTGGTCATCTTAAGAGCAATGAGTAAGAACCTCCTTCTGGTGGTAAATCACTACCACCAATCGGTACTCACCGTAATAAACAAATTGTGATCAAGACTGTTTTTGACACTAAATACTGGATTTCAAGGTTGAGCGCACGGTGCAGCGAGTGTAAACATTGGACGATTGAACAGCGGAGAAACGTTGTGTGGAGTGACAAATCACGGTACACAATGTGGCGATCCGAAGGCAGGGTGTGGGTATTACGAATGCCCGGTGCACGTCATCTGTCAGCATATGTAGTGTCAACAGCAAAATTCAGAGGCAGCGGTGTTATATGGTGTGGTCGTGTTTCCCATGGAGTTGGCTTCCACCCCTTGTTGTTTTGCGTGGCACTATCACAGGCCTACATTGATGTTTTAAGCACCTTCTTGCTTTCCACTGTTGAAGAGCAATTCGGGGATGGTGATTGCATTTTTCAACACGATCGAGCACCTGTTTGTATTGCACGGCCTGCGACGGAGTGGTTACACGACAATAACATCCCTGTAATGGACTGGCCTGCACAGAGTCCTGACCTGAATCCTAGGGAACATCTTTGGCACGTTTTGGAATGCGGACTTTGTGCCAGGCCTCACCGACCGACATCGATACCCCTCCTCAGTGCAGCACTCCGTGAAGAATGGGCTGCCATTCCCCGAGAAAACTTCCAGCACCTCATTGAACGTATGCAAGCGAGAGTGGAAGCTGTCATCAAGGCTAAGAGTGGGCGCCAGGAACTTCTAAGTCATTTTCAGGCACGTGTTCGGATACGTTTGATCACATAGTGTAGTATTTGTATCTGAGACTGTTGAATATACAAGATGCCGTATTAAAAGAGTTAATTATAAATATACTGTACTGTTACGACTGACGATACAATTCAACTATGCTATTCTTTTTATTTATTTCAATGTTTGTCGAAACGGTAGGCCTACAAAAAAAAATGGTTCAAATGGCTCTGAGCACTATGGGACTCAACATCTTAGGTCATAAGTCCCCTAGAACTTAGAACTACTTAAACATAACTAACCTAAGGACATCAGACACACCCATGCCAGAGGCAGGATTCGAACCTGCGAACGTAGCAGTCCTGCGGTTCCGGACTGCAGCGCCAGAACCGCTAGACCACCGCGGCCGGCGGTAGGCCTACACTATTAAATGCAAGTAACAGGTACTTTACAGGGGCACGTCATTATCACGCCAATTATTTTCACAAAATTTACTGAAAATGAGGCACTGTTAATTGATCTTTGAAGTACACATAGCCATTGCCAACAACATACATTAAAACATCCAAATACTGTACTTCCCATCTTCAACAATTGGACCTACACACTGAATACTAAACGAAAAACCGTGTTTACCTATTACACCTTTCGTGTTGCAAAAAATATGTCTTTACAGCAGTCAGTACATTACAGATTAACCAGAGACGTGTAGCTTTCACTATGGTTTGTCCAAAAAAACGGACTTGCACACAACGTACCTTTTACAAACAAATGTGACCGGTTTGAGACGAACCACATGTAATGACACACCAAATCTGATCACTAAGCGAGTCGAAATACAGCAAGTCTGTTACACAGCGAATGTTAAACCTTAAGATTATTTGCACTAATGAATGACAACTGTACTTTCCATACAGAAGCGAGAGTCTCATGTGGGCTGCCAGTTGGCTCTGCTGATTTTCATCGGCCATATTCTCCTTCTTGCTGCATCTCTACTTTCAGAAGGAATTCTGTACAGTTTACCTCCCTTTCTGCCTCAGAACAAAAAGCGAAAAGCACAGCACTGAGACAGTATTCTACTTAGAACTTTGAAACTACACAACACTGCCCATGCCTCACACACAATGCTTGGGCCCACAACGGCTGCTAATGTTACAAGATGTGATTTCAGCCAACTGTGGATGGCCGCGAACGCAGCAGAATACGATGGCTGTACTTCTCTTTACACTAGGCTGTACTGCCCTGGTAAACACGCCACGACTCCAGCGCTGCAAAGTGGAGTGCATCTCGACTTGCACTGCTGCCAACTTTGGACTTGCTAGCAAAATGGCTTCCTCGTGGAAGAACGGGGATGTGTGTTTAAAACCTTCAATCGTGCAATCGGATAGATCAGCAAAGTTTCACAAGTGAGAAGATAGTACGACACTTGTATGTGGAACAGATTCTGTAAGGATTCAACGTTCACCTTTTGCATTATAAACAACCCACATACAGAACTTGATAGTATATCCTACAGCAGTCTCCAAATAAATTCTTGCCCTTGTGCTATTAGGTGCTAATTATTTTCAACTGTTTGCGCTGGCTGTACGCTACCATCAGAACTTTAATTTCAAACAGAGCATTACTTACATCTAAATAGGAATTCAACTTCATTAACAATTATTTAACATAATTCCAGTTTATAAGTCACTATGTTTAACCTACTGAAACGGCTTTGCCCTCGCATTTTTTGCGAGTTAATTGCATGCATGAACTCTTGAGTTATTTATGCACCATCCAGGTTGTGGATTCTTTGCAGCTTTTGGAATTAGTGCTTTGCAAGGCTTGTATGTAACACATAAATGAGATACTTCATGACCTTAATTCAAGATGGGAGTGTCATTATGTAAAAATATTATTCATCCAGAAATCCCATCCAACCTTGCTATCTGAATCAGCACTTTGTGTGTCAAAGTGAAAACTTTGTATGTCTCTTCACTTCTGCTGCCACAGTATCTGTGTTCCTCAGGTAAGTTTTCATCTTTGTGTATGTCTCTTTGTGACCTACTAAGTAAATACAATCTTTAATTGATGGCAGTATGTTTGAGCACTGATTTTAATAATTACCAGCAGCAGGAATGTACAGATTACTCAATTCAATTAAACATCTCAATATCCTAGTTTATTGCTGTCAAGGCTAAATATAATTTACAGAAATGCAATTTTTGCAACTGCTAGTACTACTGCTAAATCTACTGCTGCAGCTACAAGTTATAGAACCACAGACATCAGAACTTTATGTGTGCATTTATTGTGACGTGCAGATACTACGTAACTAATTTTTTTTTTCTTCACTACCCACAAGACCAAACTGGCTACTACATCTAAATTATGCTGAACGAGGTGGAGCAGTGGATAGCACAATGGAATCGTATTCAGAAAGACAGTGGTTCAAACCCGCGTCCAGGCATCCCATTTTAGAGGTTCCGTTATTTCTGAAATTCACTTCAGCGAAATGCCGGGATGGTTCCTTTCAAAGTGCAAGGCCTTACTTCCTTTAACATCCTTTGCTAATCTGAGCTTTTGATCCAATCATTATTTTGTACATTTCAGAGAGATGCAACCTCATGACAAGAAAGTGATGCTGTATCAGCTTCCACCAATAGTGCTGCAGAAGGAAATGACATGGAGGCTTCTGGGTGAATCAGACTGAATAGTGGAACAGCTATGGCCACCACAAGCGACATGGAATCAGGAGGATGTGCTACACCCACATCTTCCACACCAACAAAATCTAAGGAGACCGAAGATTGCTATTTTCGTGCAGTGCAACTACTTGCGCAGATACTTTGAAACAAAATGAGAATGGTAATGTGGGCAGTTTCATAAAATATCTGGCATCAGTTTGTGCAATCAATTAGAAGGCATAGAGCAAGACCACTGTAGCACATCAATAACTGTGTGTGTTACGTGTATGCACACTGTTTAAACAAAATTTGATTGCTGTCTTGGAAATAAACTAAACCCTTATTACTTCCTGAGAGAACTGAATGTGAGTGTTTTCACATGACCCTCGGCTGTGTTCAAAATGACTGCTGTCAACTATTGTAATTATGTAGCTCTGCACTACTACCCCCTCCCCACCCCCTCCGTGAACCTTGGACCTTGCCGTTAATGGGAAGGCTTGCGTGATACAGATACAGATAACCATACTGTAGGTGCACCCAGAACACAGGGGTATCTGTTGAGAGGTCAGACAAACGTGTGGTTCCTGAAGAAGAGCAGTAGCCTTTTCAGTAGTTGCAATGGGCAACAGTCTGGGCAATTGACTGAACTGGCCTTGTAACATCACGCAAAATTGTCTTTCTGTGCTTGTACTGCAAACAGCTGAAAGCAAGGGGAAACTACAGCCATAAGTTTTCCTGGGGGCATACAGCTTTGCTGTACGGTTAAATAATGATGACATCCTCTCGGGTAAAACACTACAGAGGTATAATACTTCCTCAATTGGATTTCCGATCAGGGACTGCTCAGGAGAACATCATTATCAGGAGAAACAGAACAGGGGTTTTATGGATTGGAGCGTTGAATGTCAGACCCCTTAACTGGGCAGATAGGTTGGAAAATTTAAAAATGGAAATGGATAGGTTAACGTTAGATATAATGGGAATTAGTTAGTTGATTGGCAGGAGAAACTGAACTTCTGGTCAGGTGAATACAGGGTCATAAATACAGAATCAGATAGGGGTAATGCAGGGGTAGGTTTAATAATGAATGAAAATTAGGAATGCGGATAAGCTACTAAAAACAGCATGGTGAACGCTTTTGCACATTAGTACAGGTTTATATGCCAATTAGCTCTGCACATGATGCACTGAAGAAATGTATGATGAGATAAAAGAAATTATTCGCATAGTTAAGGGAGAAAAAAATTTAGTACTCATTGGGGACTGGAATTCAGTAGTAGGAAAAGGAGGAGAAGAAAAAGTAGTAGGTGAATATGGAGGTTTAAGAATCATGAAAGAAGGTTGTATGTGTGGAAGAGACCTGGAGATACCAAAAGATTTCAGATTCATTACATAGTGTTATGAGAGAGATTTGGGAACCAGGTTTCAAGTTATATGACATTTCCAGGGGCAGATGTGGACTCTGTACACAATTTACTGGTTATGGACTATATATTAAAAATGAAGAAATTGCAAAAAGGTAAGAATTTCAGGAGATGGGTCCTGGATAAACTGAAAAAAAAAACAGAGGTTGTAGAGTGTTTCAGAGAGAGCATTAGAGGACAATTGACAATAACAGGGGAATAGAATACAGTGAAAGGAGAATGGGTAACCTTGAGAGATGAAATAGTGTAGACAGCAGAGGATCCAGTAGGTAGAAAGACGAGGTCTAGTAGAAATCCTTGAGAACAAAAGAGAGACACTGAATTTAACTGATGAAAGGAGAAAACATAAAAATGCAGCAAATGAAGCAGACAAAATGGAATACAAATTTCTCAAAAATGAGATCGACAGGAAGTGCAAAATGGCTAAGCAGAGGTGGAAGGATGTTGAGGCACATATCACTAGGGACAAGACAGGTACTGCCTACAAGAAATTAAAGAGACCTTTGGAGAAAAGGGAACCACCTGTATGAATATCAAGAGTTCAGATGGAAAACCAGGCCTAAGCATAAAAGGAGGAGCAGGAAGGTGGAAGGAATATATAGAGGGTCTGTACAAGGGTGATGTACTCGGGGGCATTATTATGGAAATGGAAGAGGATGTAGATGAAGATGAGGTAGGAGATATGACACTGCGTGAAGAATTGGTCAGAGCACTGAAACACTTAAGTAGAAACAAGGCACCGCAAGTAGACAACATTCCGTTGGAGCTACTGATACCCTTGGGAGAGCCAGCCCTGACAAAACTCTACCATCTGGCGAGCAAGACGTATGAGACAGGCGAAGTATCCTCGGACTTCAAGAAGAATAAAAGAACTCCATATCCATAGAAAGGAGGTGCTGACAGGTGTGTGAACCACCAAACTATCGTTTTAATAAGTCACCATTGCAAAACAGACAAATGAAAAAACTGGTAGAAGATGGCCTCAGGAAGATCAGTTTGGGTTCTGTTCAAATGTAGGAACACACGAGCCAATTCTGACCCCACTACTTACCTTAGAAGCTAGGTTAAGGAACGGTAAACCTACATTTACAACATTTGTAGGCACAGAGAGCTTTTGACAATGTTGACTGGAACAAGCTCTTTCAAATTCTCGTGATAAATACAGGGAGCGAAAGGCTATTTACAATTTGTACAGAAACCAGATGGCAGTTATAGGAGTCGAGGGGAATGAAAGGGCAGCAGTGATTGAGAAGGGAGTGAGACAGGGCTGTAGCTTTGTGGCACAACTTGGCTAGAAGAAGAGGCAAGTCGGTAGGAACATTCTGAGGGATCGACAATCACCTACTTAGTACTGGAGGGAAGCGTGCAGGGTACAAATTGTAGATTGAGACCAAGAGATGAATGCAGGAGGATGTCGGTCGCAGCAGTTACTCTGAGATGAAAAGGTTTGCACAGGATAGAGTAGCACGGAGAGTTGCATCAAACCAGTCTTTGGACTGAAGATCACAACAACAACACCTCTGTACTACCAAATCACAACATATGTGGCCCGCCAGAAGACTGTGTGACATGGCGCACATTTAAGGGTACAACTATCAGGTTACACTCTCTTGTATTAGTGCACGGTGAAGTGCTGTATGCTACACGTGTCCAGAAACGCTGCATTATTTGTAGATCTGAGTAACTCTACGGGAACCAGATTTTAGGAATGCACAAGTGAAATAAAACACAGCTGTGTGCTTTGTGTGTACATGCACCACTGCTCTGGCTTTCAGTGCAGATTTTGAAAGGCAGTTCAGTTAATTTGTTAGTTGCCGCTTGACTCTTAGAGGGATGTGTAGCTGGTTCACATTTCACAGCCACGTTCTTATTACAGCTCCACAAAAGAAGGCCTGAATTGATTGGTGATTACTGTGGACCTCAAAACGAATCTCCTACATTTAGTAAAGTGTATGACACATGAGCAACATCATTACACAGTGTTACTGTATGAAATTCAGCTGTCATCTCTGTAGCCACCGACAACGAACTGTTGTTACTGTTAACGAGGCTACCGTTGCTACCGGCAAGTGTAACAGCAAATAAATGAGAATGCTATATGTACAAAAATAATGACTAGTAAGCACTATTATATTCTATATCTACATACATACTCTGCAATCCACCATACGGTGCGTGGCGGAGGCTACCTCGTACCACAACTACCATCTTCTCTCCCTGTTCCACTCCCAAACAGAACGAGGGAAAAATGACTGCCTATATGCCTCTGTACGAGCCGTAATCTCTCTTATCTTAACTCTGTGGTCTTTCTGCGAAATATAAGTTGGCGGCAGTAAAATTGTACTGCAGTCAGCCTCAAATGCTGGTTCTCTAAATTCCCTCAGTAGCGATTCACGAAAAGAACGCCTGCTTTCCTCTAGAGACTCCCACCCGAGTTCCTGAAGCATTTCCGTAACACTCGCGTGTCAATCCAACCTACCCGTAACAAACCTAGCAGCCCGCCTCTGAATTGCTTCTATGTCCTCCCCCAATCCGACCTGATAGGGATCCCAAACGCTCGAGCAGTACTCGAGAATAGGTCGTATTAGTGTTTTATAAGCGGTCTGTTTTACAGATGAACCACATCTTCCCAAAATTCTACCAATGAACCGAAGACGACTATCCGCCTTCCCCACAACTGCCATTACTTGCTTGTCCCACTTCATATCGCTCTGCAATGTTCCACCCAAATATTTAATCGACGTAACTGTGTCAAGCGCTACACCACTAATGGAGTATTCAAACATTACGGGATTCTTTTTCCTATTCGTCTGCATTAATTTACATTTATCTATATTTAGAGTTAGCTGCAATTCTTTACACCAATCACAAATCCTCTCCAAGTCATCTTGTATCCTCCAAACGTCACTCAACGACACCTTCCCGTACACCACAGCACCATCAGCAAACAGCCGCACATTGCTATCCACCCTATCCTAAAGATCATTTATGTAGTCAGAAAACAACAGCGGACCTACCACACTTCCCTGGGGCACTCCAGATGATACCCTCACCTCCGATGAACACTCACCATCGAGGACAATGTACTGGGTTCTATTACTTAAGAAATCTTCGAGCCACTCTCATATTTGGGGACCAATCCCATATGCTCGTACCTTAGTTAGGAGTCTGCAGTGGGGCACAGAGTCAAACGGTTTCCAGAAGTCAAGGAATAAGGCATCCGTCTGATTTCCTTCATCCACGGTTCGCAAGGTATTGTGTGAAACAACGGAGAGTTGCCTTTCGCAGGAGCGATGCTTTCGAAAGCCGTGCTGATGCATGGACAGCAACTTCTCTGTCTCAAGGAAATCCATTATATTCGAACCGAGAATATGTTCGAGAATCCTGCAACAAACTGATGTTAAGGATATTGGTCTGTAATTTTGAGGATGCATCCTTCTTGCCTTTTTATATACAGACGTCACCTGCACTTTTTCCAGTTGGGCAAGAGATTCGCGATAAATGAAAGCTAAGTAAGAAGCCAATGCATTAGAGTTCTCTTGGGATCCCATCAGGACCTGGCAATTTATTTATTTTCAACCGATTCAGCTGCTTCACAACCCCAGGGATGTCTATCACTACGTCCTCCATACGGGAATTTGTACGAGACTCAAACGGCGGTATGTTTGTACGATCCTCTTGCGTGAAAGATTTCTCAAATGCTAAATTTAAAATTTCAGCTTTCGTTCTGCTGTCACCGTTGCCAGGCCAGACTGATGAGTGAGTGACTGGATGGAAGCCTTCGACCCGCTTACCGATTTTACGTAAGACCAGAATTTCCTTGGGTTTTCAGCAAGATCTTTTGCTAAGGTACAACGGTGGTAGTGGTTGTATGCTTTGCGCATCGCTCTTTTTACAGCAACACGAATCTCTACTAACTTTTGCCTGTCCTCATTCTCCCGATCTTTCTTGTACCGCGAGTGCAACTGTCTTTGCTTCCTGAGCATTCTCCCAATTGCACTGTTAAACCAAGGTGGGTCTTTTCCGCCCGTAACCCACTTTTTCCGCACATATTTGTCCAATGTGTGATTTACAATGTGTTTAAAATTTGCCCATAATTCTTCCACGTCCATCGTACCGGAAGTAAATGAAGTCGATTCATTTACTAAGTGGGATGCTAACAACTGCTTATCCGCACTTTGTAGTAAGAACACTCTCCTAGACTCCTTGACCGACTTTTTAACTTTCGTAACCATAGTCGTAATGACAACATCAGGATCATTAACCCCTGTCTCAACACTGACACCATCGATGATGTCTGGTCTGTTCGTGGCTACCAGATCTAAAATATTTCCATTACGCATTGGCTGTCGATTTAGCTGCTCAAGACAGTTTTCGGATAATGTGTTCCAAAGTAATTCACACCACAGCTTGTCTGTACCACCTGTAATGAATCCATAGACATCCCAGTCTATACTAGGTAGGTTGAAGTCACCTCCGACTAATATAGCACGATCCACGTACTTCTGCGATACAGAGTGTAGAATCCCTCTGAATGATTCTAGAACTGTCACGGTGGAACCTCGTGGCTGGTAATAACACCCAACAATTAACTTTATTTCTCCTTGCCCCGTTAGATGTGTCCAGATAACTTCACAATCACACTCTACTTTGACCTCAGTAGACACAATATTTTTGTCAACCGGAATGAAGACACCACCTCCTACGCTGTCTAATCTGTCTTTCCGATAAACATTCCAACCCTCACTAAATA
This sequence comes from Schistocerca nitens, assembly GCF_023898315.1. NCBI lineage: Eukaryota > Metazoa > Arthropoda > Insecta > Orthoptera > Acrididae > Schistocerca > Schistocerca nitens. The sequence continues at coordinate 1,149,601 of NW_026045998.1, read as the reverse complement.
TTTCAGAGCTTCCTATCTCAGGGTTCAGCCAGGCCTCAGTCCCGAGAATAATTTGCGCGCCACACGCTTCCTGGAGGGCAGTAAATTCGGGAACTTTATTCCGAACACTCTGAAAATTTACTGCTAATATCTTGATAGCTGGAGTGTATTTAAAGTGAGCGCGTCCCGATTTCCCTGCCCGCACGTCGACTGGTGAGTGTTCATCGGGACACCTCGCACTGCTGCCTATCCTAAAAAAAAAAAACCCTGTGCACGCCGCAATTACTCTGCTACCCGAGTAGCCGCTTCCTTTGTGTAGAGCACCCCTGACCTATCTAGGGGCGTCCTACAATTCCCCAACCAATAGGGCAAGAAGGGAACACGTAGGAGGGTTTTCGCAGTTGGGAGTTAAATGATCATTGTAGATGATGAATCTGTGGTAATGACAGTCTCTGACTAGGTATGAGGAAGGCTCTACTTTGTGTTCTGGTAAGAGACGAGCACCGCAGTCCGAAGGTGGCGATCTACGGTTGAGGGGTCATCAGAAAAGATGCGAATGAGGAATATAGGGCCAGAATTGTGACAATTCAGTGGGCTTTTTGGATCTGCGTGTCAGGATTTGGACTCGGCTTCCACACAACTGCCCCCACTGTGATCTCGGGGTCCACCACTGTCAATCGCAAAAATGAGTCAGCAGGAGGTGGGGCGTCGGGGTCAGCTCGGTCACAGTGGATTGTTTTTGAGGAGGGAGGCATGTGGACCTAAGGTGATGGCTGGTAGACATTGCAGGAGGCGGGTCTGGGAATCAGAATCGGTGGATTTTACGATTACCGAGTCTTTGCAGGGTATGAGTTGTGATATGTTGCCTGGGACTATCTTTGTTTTTTTTTTTTTGTTTTTGAGGAAAAGTGTTTTAGCACTGGGGAATCCGAAATCAGAGTGTGAGAGGATTAAGGAATGTGATGTAGGAGACGTGTGGACTGGGATGGGATTTGACCGCATAGGTTCGGGTGTGGGGGGGGGGGGGCAATTGTGGTGGGTGTCGCTGATAGGTGGGGTACCTCTCTTAGGTGGGTTACTGGCATCGTTTGAGGCTGCGGTGTCAGAGGATATTGACTGTGCAGTGGGACAAGATTTTGAATGCCTTTTCTTACTTTTACTACCTTTAGCAGGTGGGTTCAGGCCAATGCAGACGGAGCCAGTGCGGTAACAATTGTGGCACAGCTTGTAGGTGTCGGTCTGTTGTTGCTGGAGTAGGTGGGAGGATGCTGGGAAGCTGCTTCCGAACCCAGACGTAGTCATGACGATGCTGGAAGTGGAGCAGCTGGCTGCTGCAACTGTGAGATACGTGGCACGGTCAGCACTGTTGGCAGCACTGGCAGTGGAGCTGTGGTCCGTGCTGGACTGATGTCGTCTGCAAATGAGCAATTGGTTACGTGTCGGGATGGTGTGTGCCGGTGTGTGGGAATATGTGAGCAGTCGGTTACGTGTCGGGATGGTGTGTGCCGGTGTGTGGGAATATGTGAGCAGTCGGTTACGTGTCGGGACGGTGTGTGCCGGTGTGCTGGAATATGTGAGCAGTCGTTTACGTGCCGGGACGGTGAGTGCCTGTGAGTGGCAATATGTGAGCAGCCGGTTACGTGCCGGGACGGTGTGTGCCTGTGTGTGGGAATATGTGAGCAGTCGGTTACGTGTCGGGACGGTGTGTGCCGATGTGTGGGATTATGTAAGCACTCGGTTACGTGTCGGGAAGGTGTGGGCCTGTGTGTGGGAGTATGTGGGCAGTCGGTTACGTGTCGGGACGGTTTGTGCCTGTGTGTGGGAATATGTGAGCAGTCGGTTACATGCCGGGACGGTGTGTGCCTGTGTGTGGGAATATGTGAGCAGTCGGTTACGTGTTGGGACGGTGTGTGCCTGAGTGTGGGAATATGTGGGCAGTCGGTTACGTGTCGGGACGGTGTGTGCCTGTGTGTGGGACTATGTGAGCAGTCGGTTACGTGCCGGGACGGTGTGTGCCTGTGTGTGGGAATATGTGAGCAGTCGGTTACGTGTAGGGATGGTGTGTGCCTGTGTGTGGGAATATGTGAGCAGTTAGTTACGTGTCGGGACGGTGTGTGCCTGTGTGTGGGAATATGTGAGCAGTCGGTTACGTGTCGGGACGGTGTGTGCCTGTGTGTGGGAATATGTGAGCAGTGAGTTACGTGTCGGGACGGTGTGTGCCTGTGTGTGGCAAAATGTGAGCAGTCGGTTACGTGTCGGGACGGTGTGTGCCAGTGTGTGGGAATATATGAGCAGTTGGTTACGTGTCGGGATGGTGTGTGCCTGTGTGTGGGAATATGTGAGCAGTTGGTTACGTGTCGGACGGTGTGTGCCTGTATGTGGGAATATGGGAGCAGTCGGTTACGTGTCGGGACGGTGTGTGCCTGTGTGTGGGAATATGTGAGCAGTGGGTTACGTGTCGGGACGGTGTGTGCCTGTGTGTGGGAATATGTGAGCAGTCGGTTACGTGTCGGGACGGTGTGTGCCAGTGTGTGGGAATATATGAGCATTTGATTACGTGTCGGGACGGTGTTTGCCTGTGTGTGGGAATATGTGAGCAGTCGGTTACGTGTCGGGACCTTGTGTGCCCATGAGTGGGAATATGTGAGCAGTCGGTTACGTGTCGGGACGGTGTGTGCCGGTCTGTGGGAATATGTGAGCAGTTAGTTACGTGTCGGGACGGTGTGTGGGAATATGTGAGCAGTCGGTTACGAGTTGGGATGGTGTGTGCCGGTGTGTGGGAATATGTGAGCAGTCGGTTACGTGTCGGGTGGTGTGTGCCTGTGTGTGGGAATATGTGAGCAGTCGGTTACGTGTCGGGACGGTGTGTGCCTGTGTGTGGGAATATGTGAGAAGTCGGTTACGTGTCAAGAAGGTGTGTGCCTATGTGTGGGAATATGTGAGCAGACGGTTACGTGTCGGGACGGAGCGTGCCGGTGTGTGGGAATATGTGAGCAGTCGGTTACGTGTCGGGACGGTGTGTGCCTGTGTGTGGGAATATGTGAGCAGTAGGTTATGTGTCGGGACGGTGTGTGCCTGTGTGTGGGAATATGTGAGCAGTCGGTTATGTGTCGGGACGGTGTGTGCCTGTGTGTGGGAATATGTGAGCAGTCGGTTACGTGTCGGGACGGTGTGTGCCTGTGTGTGGGAATATGTGAGCAGTCGGTTACGTGTCGGGACGGTGTGTGCCTGTGTGTGGGAATATGTGAGCATTCGGTTACGTGTCGGGACGGTGTGTGCCGGTGTGTGGGAATATGTGGGCAGTCGGATACGTGTCGGGACGGTGTGTGCCTGTGTGTGGGAATATGTGAGCAGTCGGTTACGTGTCGGGACGGTGTGTGCCTGTGTGTGGGAATATGTTGGCAGTCGGTTACGTGTCGTGACGGTGTGTGCCTGTGTGTGGGAATATGTGAGCAGTCGGTTACGTGTCGGGACGGTGTGTGCCCGTGTGTGGGAGTATGTGAGCAGTCGGTTACGTGTCGGGACGGTGTGTGCCTGTGTGTGGGAATATGTGAGCAGTCGGTTACGTGTCGGGACGGTGTGTGCCTGTGTGTGGGAATATGTGAGCAGTCGGTTACGTGTCGGGACAGTGTGTGCCTGTGTGTGGGAATATGTGAGCAGTTGGTTAAGTGTCGGGACGGTGTGTGCCTGTGAGTGGGAATATGTGAGCAGTCAGTTACGTGTCGGGATGGTGTGTGCTAGTGTGTGGGTATATGTGAGCAGTCGTTTACGTGTCGGGACGGTGTGTGCCTGTGTGTGGGAATATGTCAGTAGTCGGTTACGTGTCGGGACGGTGTGTGCCTGTGTGTGGGAATATGTGAGCAGTCGGTTACCTGTCGGGACGGTGTGTGCCTGTGTGTGGGAATATGTGAGCAGTCGGTTATGTGTCGGGACGGTGTGTGACTGTGTGTGGGAATATGTGAGCAGTCGGTTACGTGTCGGGACGGTGTGTGCCAGTGTGTGGGAATATATGAGCAGTTGGTTACGTGTCGGGATGGTGTGTGCCTGTGTGTGGGAATATGTGAGCAGCTGGTTACGTGTCAGGACGGTGTGTGCCTGTGTGTGGGAATATGTGAGCAGTCACTTACGTGTCGGGACGGTGTGCCTGTGTGTGGGAATATGTGAGCAGTGGGTTACGTTTCGGGAAGGTGTGAGCCTGTGTGTGGGAATATGTGAGCAGCCGGTTACGTGTCGGGACGGTGTGTGCCAGTGTGTGGGAATATGTGAGCAGTCGGTTACATGTCGGGACCTTGTGTGCCCGTGAGTGGGAATATGTGAGCAGTCGGTTACGTGTCGGGACGGTGTGAGCCGGTCTGTGGGAATATGTGAGCTGTTAGTTACGTGTCGGGACGGTGTGTGGGAATATGTGAGCAGTCGGTTACGTGCTGGGACGGTGTGTGCCTGTGTGTGGGAATATATGAGCAGTCGGTTACGTGTCGGGAAGGTGTGTGCCGGTCTGTGGGAATATGTGAGCAGTCGGCTACATGTCGGGACGGTGTGTGCCGGTGTGTGGGAATATGTGAGCAGTCGGTTACGTGTCGGGATGGTGTGTGCCGGTGTGTGCAAATATGTGAGCTGTCGGTTATGTGTCGGGACGGTGTGTGCCTGTGTGTGGGAATATGTGAGCAGTCGGTTACGTGTCGGGACGGTGTGTGCCGGTGTGTGGGAATATGTGAGCAGTCGGTTACGTGTCGGGACGGTGTGTGCCGGTGTGTGGGAATATGTGGGCAGTCGGTTACGTGTCGGGACGGTGTGTGCCTGTGTGTGGGAATATGTGAGCAGTCGGTTACGTGTCGGGACGGTGTGTGCCTGTGTGTGGGAATATGTGGGCAGTCGGTTACGTGTCGTGACGGTGTGTGCCTGTGTGTGGGAATATGTGAGCAGTTGGTTACGTGTCGGGACGGTGTGTGCCCGTGTGTGGGAGTATGTGAGCAGTCGGTTATGTGTCGGGACCGTGTGTGCCTGTGTGTGGGAATATGTGAGCAGTCTGTTACGTGTCGGGACGGTGTGTGCCAGTGTGTGGGAAGATGTGAGCTGTCGGTTACGTGTCGGGACGGTGTGTGCCTGTGTGTGGGAATATTTGAGCAGTCGGTTACGTGTCGGGATGGTGTGTGCCGGTTTGTGGGAATATGTGAGCAGTCGGTTACGTGTCGGGACGGTGTGTGCCGGTGTGTGGGAATATGTGAGCAGTCGGTTACGTGTCGGGACGGTGTGTGCCGGTGTGCGGGAATATGTGAGCAGTCGGTTACGTGTCGGGACGGTGTGTGCCTGTGTGTGGGAATATATGAGCAGTCGGTTACGTGTCGGGATGTTGTGTGCGTGCCGGTGTGTGGCAATATGTGAGCAGTCGGTTAGGTGTCGGGACGGTGTGTGCTGGTGTGTGGGAATATGTGAGCATTCAGATACGTGTCGGGACGGTGTGTGGTAATATGTGAGCAGTCGGTTACGTGTCGAGACGGTGTGTGCCTCTGTGTGGGAATATGTGAGCAGTCGGTTACGTGTCAGGACGGTGTGTGCCGGTGTGTGGGAATATGTGAGCAGTTGGTTACGTGTCGGGATGGTGTGTGCCGGTTTGTGGACATATGTGAGCAGTCGGTTACGTGTCGGGCCGGTGTGTACCGGTGTGTGCGAATATGTGAGCAGTCGGTTACGTGTCGGGACGGTGTGTGCCGGTATGTGGGAAAATGTGAGCAGTCGGTTACATGTCGGGACGGTGTGTGCCTGTGTGTGTGTATATGTTAGCAGTCGGTTACGTGTCGGGATGTTGTGTGCCGGTGTGTGGGAATATGTGAGCAGTCGGTTACGTGTCGGGATGGTGTGTGCCGGTGTGTGGGAATATGTGAGCAGTCGGTTACGTGTCGGGCGGTGTGTGCCGGTGTGTGGGAATATGTGAGCAGTCGGTTACGTGTCGGGACGGTGTGTGCCTGTGTGTGGGAATATGTGAGCAGTCAGTTACATGTCGCGACGGTTTGTGCTTGTGTGTGGGAATATGTGAGCAGTCGGTTACGTGTCGGGACGGTGTGTGCCTGTGTGTGGGAATATGTGAGCAGTTGGTTACGTGTCGGGACGGTGTGTGCCTGTCTGTGGCAATATGTGAGCAGTCGGTTACGTGTCAGGATGGTGTGTGCTTGTGTGTGGGAATATGTGTGCAGTCGGTTACGTGTCGGGACAGTGTGTGACTGTGTGTGGGAATATGTGAGCAGTCGGTTACGTGTCGGGACGGCGTGTGCCTGTGTGTGGGAATATGTGAGCAGTCGGTTACGTGTCGGGACGGTGTGTGCCTGTGTGTGGGAATATGTGAGCAGTCGGTTATGTGTCGGGACAGTGTGTGCCAGTGTGTGGGAATATGTGAGCAGTCAGTTACGTGTCGGGACGGTGTGTGCCTGTGTGTGGGAATATGTGAGCAGTCGGTTACGTGTCGGGACCTTGTGTGCCTGTGTGTGGGAATATGTGAGCAGTCGGTTACATGTCGGGATAGTGTGTGCCAGTGTGTGGGAATATGTGAGCAGTCAGTTACGTGTCGGGAAGGTGTGTGGGAATATGTGAGCAGTCGGTTACGTGTCAGGAAGGTGTGTGCCTATGTGTGGGAATATGTGAGCAGACGGTTACGTGTCGGGACGGTGTGTGTCGGTGTGTGGCAATATGTGAGCCGTCGGTTACGTGTCGGGATGTTGTGTGCGTGCCGGTGTGTGGCAATATGTGAGCAGTCGGTTAGGTGTCGGGACGGTGTGTGCTGGTGTGTGGGAATATGTGAGCATTCAGATACGTGTCGGGACGGTGTGTGGTAATATGTGAGCAGTCGGTTACGTGTCGAGACGGTGTGTGCCTCTGTGTGGGAATATGTGAGCAGTCGGTTACGTGTCAGGACGGTGTGTGCCGGTGTGTGGGAATATGTGAGCAGTTGGTTACGTGTCGGGATGGTGTGTGCCGGTTTGTGGACATATGTGAGCAGTCGGTTACGTGTCGGGCCGGTGTGTACCGGTGTGTGCGAATATGTGAGCAGTCGGTTACGTGTCGGGACGGTGTGTGCCGGTATGTGGGAAAATGTGAGCAGTCGGTTACATGTCGGGACGGTGTGTGCCTGTGTGTGTGTATATGTTAGCAGTCGGTTACGTGTCGGGATGTTGTGTGCCGGTGTGTGGGAATATGTGAGCAGTCGGTTACGTGTCGGGATGGTGTGTGCCGGTGTGTGGGAATATGTGAGCAGTCGGTTACGTGTCGGGCGGTGTGTGCCGGTGTGTGGGAATATGTGAGCAGTCGGTTACGTGTCGGGACGGCGTGTGCCTGTGTGTGGGAGTATGTGAGCAGTCAGTTACGTGTCGGGACGGTGTGTGCCTGTGTGTGGGAATATGTGAGCAGTCAGTTACATGTCGCGACGGTTTGTGCTTGTGTGTGGGAATATGTGAGCAGTCGGTTACGTGTCGGGACGGTGTGTGCCTGTGTGTGGGAATATGTGAGCAGTTGGTTACGTGTCGGGACGGTGTGTGCCTGTCTGTGGCAATATGTGAGCAGTCGGTTACGTGTCGGGATGGTGTGTGCTTGTGTGTGGGAATATGTGTGCAGTCGGTTACGTGTCGGGACAGTGTGTGACTGTGTGTGGGAATATGTGAGCAGTCGGTTACGTGTCGGGACGGCGTGTGCCTGTGTGTGGGAATATGTGAGCAGTCGGTTACGTGTCGGGACGGTGTGTGCCTGTGTGTGGGAATATGTGAGCAGTCGGTTATGTGTCGGGACAGTGTGTGCCAGTGTGTGGGAATATGTGAGCAGTCAGTTACGTGTCGGGACGGTGTGTGCCTGTGTGTGGGAATATGTGAGCAGTCGGTTACGTGTCGGGACCTTGTGTGCCTGTGTGTGGGAATATGTGAGCAGTCGGTTACATGTCGGGATAGTGTGTGCCGGTGTGTGGGAATATGTGAGCAGTCAGTTACGTGTCGGGAAGGTGTGTGAGAATATGTGAGCAGTCGGTTACGTGTCAGGAAGGTGTGTGCCTATGTGTGGGAATATGTGAGCAGACGGTTACGTGTCGGGACGGTGTGTGTCGGTGTGTGGCAATATGTGAGCCGTCGGTTACGTGTCGGGACGGTGTGTGCCGGTGTGTGGGAATATGTGAGCAATCGGTTACGAATTGGGATGGTGTGTGCCGGTGTGTGGGAATATGTGAGGAGTCGGTTACGTGTCGGGTGGTGTGTGCCTGTGTGTGGGAATATGTGAGCAGTCGGTTATGTGTCGGGATGGTGTGTGCCTGTGTGTGGGAATATGTGAGCAGTCGGTTACGTGTCGGGACGTAGTGTGCGTGTGTGTGGGAATATGTGAGCAGTCGGTTACGTGTCGGGACGGTGTGTGCCTGTGTGTGGTAATATGTGAGCAGTCGGTTACGTGTCGGGACGGTGTGTGCCGGTGTGTGGGAATATGTGGGCAGTCGATTACGTGTCGGGACTGTGTGTGCCTGTGTGTGGGAATATGTGAGCAGTCGGTTACGTGTCGGGACGGTGTGTGCCTGTGTGTGGGAATATGTGAGCAGTCGGTTACGTGTCGGGACGGTGTGTGCCTGCGTGTGGGAATATGTGAGCAGTCGGTTACGTGTCGGGACGGTGTGTGCCGGTGTGTGGGAATATGTGGGCAGTCGGTTACGTGTCGGGACGGTGTGTGCCTGTGTGTGGGAATATGTGAGAAGTCGGTTACGTGTCGGGACGGTGTGTGCCTGTGTGTGGGAATATGTTGGCAGTCGGTTACGTGTCGTGACGATGTGTGCCTGTGTGTGGGAATATGTGAGCAGTTGGTAACGTGTCGGGACGGTGTGTGCCCGTGTGTGGGAGTATGTGAGCAGTCGGTTACGTGTCGGGACCGTGTGTGCCTGTGTGTGGGAATACGTGAGCAGACGGTTATGTGTCGGGACGGTGTGTGCCTGTGTGTGGGAATATGTGAGCAGTCGGTTACGTGTCGGGACAGTGTGTGCCTGTGTGTGGGAATATGTGAGCAGTTGGTTACGTGTCGGGACGGTGTGTGCCTGTGAGTGGGAATATGTGAGCAGTCGGTTACGTGTCGGGATGGTGTGTGCTAGTGTGTGGGAATATATGAGCAGTCGGTTACGTGTCGGGACGGTGTGTGCCTGTGTGTGGGAATATGTGAGCAGTCGTTTACGTGTCGGGACGGTGTGTGCCTGAGTGTGGGAATATGTCAGTAGTCGTTTACGTGTCGGGACGGTGTGTGCCTGTGTGTGGGAATATGTGAGCAGTCGGTTACCTGTCGGGACGGTGTGTGCCTGTGTGTGGGAATATGTGAGCAGTCGGTTATGTGTCGGGACGGTGTGTGCCTGTGTGTGGGAATATGTGAGCAGTCGGTTACGTGTCGGGACGGTGTGTGCCAGTGTGTGGGAATATATGAGCAGTTGGTTACGTGTCGGGATGGTGTGTGCCTGTGTGTGGGAATATGTGAGCAGCTGGTTACGTGTCAGGACGGTGTGTGCCTGTGTGTGGGAATATGTGAGTAGTCGGTTACGTGTCGGGACGGTGTGCCTGTGTGTGGGAATATGTGAGCAGTGGGTTACGTTTCGGGATGGTGTGATCCTGTGTGTGGGAATATGTGAGCAGCCGGTTACGTGTCGGGACGGTGTGTGCCAGTGTCTGGGAATATGTGAGCAGTCGGTTACGTGTCGGGACCTTGTGTGCCCGTGAGTGGGAATATGTGAGCAGTCGGTTACGTGTCGGGACGGTGTGAGCCGGTCTGTGGGAATATGTGAGCTGTTAGTTACGTGTCGGGACGGTGTGTGGGAATATGTGAGCAGTCGGTTACGTGCTGGGACGGTGTGTGCCTGTGTGTGGGAATATATGAGCAGTCGGTTACGTGTCGGGAAGGTGTGTGCCGGTGTGTGGGAATATGTGAGCAGTCGGTTACATGTCGGGACGGTGTGTGCCGGTGTGTGGGAATATGTGAGCAGTCGGTTACGTGTCGGGATGGTGTGTGCCGGTGTGTGCGAATATGTGAGCTGTCGGTTATGTGTCGGGACAGTGTGAGCCTGTGTGTGGGAATATATGAGCAGTCGGTTACGTGTCGGGACGGTGTGTGCCGGTGTGTGGGAAAATGTGAGCAGTCGGTTATGTGGTGGGACGGTGTGTGCCTGTGTGTGGGAATATGTGAGCAGTCGGTTACGTGTCAGGAAGGAGTGTGCCTATCTGTGGGAATATGTGAGCAGACGGTTACGTGTCGGGACGGTGTGTGCCGGTGTGTGGGAATATGTGAGCCGTCGGTTACGTGTCGGGACTGTGTGTGCCGGCGTGTGGGAATATGTGAGCAATCGGTTACGAATTGGGATGGTGTGTGCCGGTGTGTGGGAATATGTGAGCAGTCGGTTACGTGTCGGGTGGTGTGTGCCTGTGTGTGGGAATATGTGAGCAGTCGGTTATGTGTCGGGACGGTGTGTGCCTGTGTGTGGGAATATGTGAGCAGTCGGTTACGTGTCGGGACGGTGTGTGCCTGTGTGTGGGAATATGTGAGCAGTCGGTTATGTGTCGTGACGGTGAGTGCCTGTGTGTGGGAATATGTGAGCAGTTGGTTACGTGTCGGGACGGTGTGTGCCCGTGTGTGGGAGTATGTGAGCAGTCGGTTATGTGTCGGGACCGTGTGTGCCTGTGTGTGGGATTATGTGAGCAGTCTGTTACGTGTCGGGACGGTGTGTGCCAGTGTGTGGGAAGATGTGAGCTGTCGGTTACGTGTCGGGATGGTGTGTGCCTGTCTGTGGGAATATGTGAGCAGTCGGTTATGTGTCGGGACGGTGTGTGCCGGTGTGTGGGAATATGTGAGCAGTTGGTTACGTGTCGGGATGGTGTGTGCCGGTTTGTGGGAATATGTGAGCAGTCGGTTACGTGTCGGGACGGTGTGTGCCGGTGTGTGGGAATACGTGAGCAGTCAGTTACGTGTCGGGACGGTGTGTGCCTGTGTGTGGGAATATATGAGCAGTCGGTTACGTGTCGGGATGTTGTGTGCGTGCCGGTGTGTGGCAATATGTGAGCAGTCGGTTAGGTGTCGGGACGGTGTGTGCTGGTGTGTGGGAATATGTGAGCATTCAGATACGTGTCGGGACGGTGTGTGGTAATATGTGAGCAGTCGGTTACGTGTCGAGACGGTGTGTGCCTGTGTGTGAGAATATGTGAGCAGTCGGTTACGTGTCAGGACGGTGTGTGCCGGTGTGTGGGAATATGTGAGCAGTCGGTTACGTGTCGGGATGGTGTGTGCCGGTTTGTGGACATATGTGAGCAGTCGGTTACGTGTCGGGCCGGTGTGTACCGGTGTGTGGGAATATGTGAGCAGTCGGTTACGTGTCGGGACGGTGTGTGCCGGTATGTGGGAAAATGTGAGCAGTCGGTTACGTGTCGGGACGGTGTGTGCCTGTGTGTGGGAATATGTGAGCAGTCGGTTAAATGTCGGGATGTTGTGTGCCGGTGTGTGGGAATATGTGAGCAGTCGGTTACGTGTCGGGACGGTGTGTGCCGGTGTGTGGGAATATGTGAGCAGTCGGTTACGTGTCGGGCGGTGTGTGCTGGTGTGTGGGAATATGTGAGCAGTCGGTTACGTGTCGGGACGGTGTGTGCCTGTGTGTGGGAATATGTGAACAGTAGGTTACGTGTCGGGACGGTGTGTGCCTGTGTGTGGGAATATGTGAGCAGTCAGTTACGTGTCGGGACGGTGTGTGCCTGTGTGTGGGAATATGTGAGCAGTCAGTTACATGACGGGACGGTGTGTGCTTGTGTGTGGGAATATGTGAGCAGTCGGTTACGTGTCGGGACGGTGTGTGCCTGTGTGTGGGAATATGTGAGCAGTCGGTTACGTGTTGGGATGGTGTGTGCCTGTGTGTGGGAATATGTGAGCAGTCGGTTACGTGTCGGGATGGTGTGTGCTTGTGTGTGGGAATATGTGTGCAGTCGGTTACGTGTCGGGACGGTGTGTGACTGTGTGTGGGAATATGTGAGCAGTCGGTTACGTGTCGGGACGGTGTGTGCCTGTGTGTGGGAATATGTGAGCAGTCGGTTACGTGTTGGGACGGTGTGTGCCTGTGTGTGGGAATATGTGAGCAGTCGGTTATGTGTCGGGACAGTGTGTGCCAGTGTGTGGGAATATGTGAGCAGTCAGTTACGTGTCGGGACGGTGTGTGCCTGTGTGTGGGAATATGTGAGCAGTCGGTTACGTGTCGGGACCTTGTGTGCCTGTGTGTGGGAATATGTGAGCAGTCGGTTACATGTCGGGGTAGTGTGTGCCGGTGTGTGGGAATATGTGAGCAGTCAGTTACGTGTCGGGAAGGTGTGTGGGAATATGTGAGCAGTCGGTTACGTGTCGGGACAGTGTGTGCCGGTGTGTGGGAATATGTGAGCAGTCGGTTACGTATCGGGACGGTGTGTGCCTGTGTGTGGGAATATGTGAGCCGTCGGTTACGTGTCGGGACGGTGTGTGCCGGTGTGTGGGAATATGTGAGCAATCGGTTACGAATTGGGATGGTTTGTGCCGGTGTGTGGGAATATGTGAGCAGTCGGTTACGTGTCAGAACGGTGTGTGCCGGTGTGTGGGAATATGTGAGCAATCGGTTACGTGTCGGGACGGAGTGTGCCTGTGTGTAGGAATATGTGAGCAGTCGGTTACGTGTCAGGAAGCTGTGTGCCTATGTGTGGGAATATGTGAGCAGACGGTTACGTGTCGGGACGGTGTGTGCCGGTGTGTGGGAATATGTGAGCCGTCGGTTACGTGTCGGGACGGTGTTTGCCGGTGTGTGGGAATATGTGAGCAATCGGTTACGAATTGGGATGGTGTGTGCCGGTGTGTGGGAATATGTGAGCAGTCGGTTACGTGTCGGGTGGTGTGTGCCTGTGTGTGGGAATATGTGAGCAGTCGGTTATGTGTCGGGACGGTGTGTGCCTGTGTGTGGGAATATGTGAGCAGTCGGTTACGTGTCGGGACGGTGTGTGCCTGTGTGTGGGAATATGTGAGCAGTCGGTTACGTGTCGGGACGGTGTGTGCCTGTGTGTGGTAATATGTGAGCAGTCGGTTACGTGTCGGGACGGTGTGTGCCGGTGTGTGGGAATATGTGGGCAGTCGGTTACGTGTCGGGACTGTGTGTGCCTGTGTGTGGGAATATGTGAGCAGTCGGTTACGTGTCGGGACGGTGTGTGCCTGTGTGTGGGAAAATGTAGCCAGTCGGTTACGTGTCGTGACGGTGTGTGCCTGTGTGTGGGAATATGTGAGCAGTTGGTTACGTGTCGGGACGGTGTGTGCCCGTGTGTGGGAGTATGTGAGCAGTCGGTTACGTGTCGGGACCGTGTGTGCCTGTGTGTGGGAATATGTGAGCAGTCGGTTACGTGTCGGGACGGTGTGTGCCTGTGTGTGGGAATATGTCAGCAGTCGGTTACGTGTCGGGACGGTGTGTGCCTGTGTGTGGGAATATGTGAGCAGTTGGTTACGTGTCGGGACGGCGTGTGCCGGATTGTGGGAATATGTGAGCAGTTGGTTACGTGTCGAGACGGTGTGTGCCTGTGAGTGGGAATATGTGAGCAGTCGGTTACGTGTCGGGATGGTGTGTGCTAGTGTGTGGGAATATGTGAGCAGTCGGTTACGTGTCGGGACGGTGTGTGCCTGTGTGTGGGAATATGTGAGCAGTCGGTTACGTGTCGGGACGGTGTGTGTCTGTGTGTGGGAATATGTGAGTAGTCGGTTACGTGTTGGGACGGTGTGTGTCTGTGTGTGGGAATATGTAAGCAGTCGGTTACGTGTCGGGACGGTGTGTGCCAGTGTGTGGGAAGATGTGAGCTGTCGGTTACGTGTCGGGACGGTGTGTGCCTGTGTGTGGGAATATGTGAGCAGTCGGTTACGTGTCGGGACGGTGTGTGCCGGTGTGTGGGAATATGTGAGCAGTTGGTTACGTGTCGGGATGGTGTGTGCCGGATTGTGGGAATATGTGAGCAGTCGGTTACGTGTCGGGACGGTGTGTGCCGGTGTGTGGGAATATGTGAGCAGTCGGTTACGTGTCGGGACGGTGTGTGCCGGTGTGTGGGAATATGTGAGCAGTCGGTTATGTGTCGGGACGGTGTGTGCCTGTGTGTGGGAATATGTGAGCAGTCGGTTACGTGTCGGGACGGTGTGTGCTGGTGTGTGGGAATATGTGAGCATTCAGTTACGTGTCGGGACGGTGTGTGGTAATATGTGAGCAGTCGGTTACGTGTCGAGACGGTGTGTGCCTGTGTGTGGGAATATGTGAGCAGTCGGTTACGTGTCAGGACGGTGTGTGCCTGTGTGTGGGAAAATGTGAGCAGTCGGTTACGTGTCGGGATGTTGTGTGCCGGTGTGTGGGAATATGTGAGCAGTCGGTTACGTGTCGGGACGGTGTGTGCCGGTGTGTGGGAATATGTGAGCAGTCGGTTATGTGTCGGGACGGTGTGTGCCTGTGTGTGGGAATATGTGAGCAGTCGGTTACGTGTCGGGACGGTGTGTGCTGGTGTGTGGGAATATGTGAGCATTCAGTTACGTGTCGGGACGGTGTGTGGTAATATGTGAGCAGTCGGTTACGTGTCGAGACGGTGTGTGCCTGTGTGTGGGAATATGTGAGCAGTCGGTTACGTGTCAGGACGGTGTGTGCCTGTGTGTGGGAATATGTGAGCAGTCGGTTCCTTGTCGGGATGTTGTGTGCCGGTGTGTGGGAATATGTGAGCAGTCGGTTACGTGTCGGGATGGTGTGTGCCGGTGTGTGGGAATATGTGAGCAGTCGGTTACGTGTCGGGCGGTGTGTGCCGGTGTGTGGGAATATGTGAGTGGTCGGTTACGTGTCGGGACGGTGTTTGCCTTTGTGTGGGAATATGTGAGCAGTAGGTTACGTGTCGGGACGGTGTGTGCCGGTGTGTGGGAATATGTGAGCAGTCGGTTACGTGTCGGGAAGGTGTGTGCCGGTGTGTGGGAATATGTGAGCAGTCGGTTATGTGTCGGAACGGTGTGTGCCTGTGTGTGGGAATATGTGAGCAGTTGGTTACGTGTCGGGACGGTGTGTGCCGGTGTGTGGGAATATGTGAGCAGTCGGTTACGTATCGGGATGGTGTTTTGCCGGTGTGTGGGAATATGTGAGCAGTCGGTTACGTGTCGGGACGTTGTGTGCCGGTGTGTGGGAATATGTGAGCAGTCGGTTACGTGTCGGGACGGTGTGTGCCTGTGCCTGGGAATATGTGGGAAGATGGATGGAGTCATCCGAGTACTACGATAGGAGGGAAGATCCGTTCACTGCCAAAACGTCTTTTGGAATAAACGACAATAACAACTGCCACCTTTGTCAATCGAGTTACGTGGCAGTATTGCAATGGCCTCCTGCCTTGTTACTGACTTTGTGACTTCAGCAGCCTTCAGTCTGAGATGAGAATACTGCAGTTCTGTGACACACACGTATATGATTTTAACACTACCTTGCACGTTCTTTGCACTAACGTATGTTACAAAGGTAATCCTCACTGACTTTCCTTCTTTTGAGTCCAACTTAAAAAAGTCTGTACCACTGTAGTACTCAAGTCTGCTTTCTGTCACTGGAAATCATTCATAGTGAAATCAAATTCCACTATTTGACAGGGGACAACAGTTTATAGACATTTTACCATCATTTGCGTGAAATGTGGCGCCCTCACCCACCCTGTTTTGGTAAGAGTGAGAGGAAAGTTAGCTCATGTGCGGCATAAAACCCAAGAGTTTCAAACAATAGTTTAGAAGTGGAAACTTTTTCTTGCACTGGTGTCAATAGTTGCATGCCCCGTGCTCACCAAGACGATACATAACTTTGTTTATTACCTATATGTGTGACTCGAGGTGGTTGACAATTTTATTATTCATTAATTGAGTAAAACCTGCCAGTCAAGAGGTTTATCTTTTTATAAAGCCAAGACAACTCTGGATTTTGAACTGTGGCCTCCAAATTTGCTGCAAACAGTTGGCATCCTTAAGGATGTGTTTGTGATTCAGATATATTAGCATGTGATATCTGTAGTTATAGGTACAATGACATATTTGTGGTAAATATAAGTAGCGATTTCAAAACATTTCATCTATCATCATCCACTTCATTGTATACATGACTGATGAGTTGTCATCTGTGGAGACACGGAAAGAACGAGTTTACAATTTGTGGCTACAAATATTGATAACAATATAAACATTTCAGTGAATCATTTGTAAGTTAAAGTCATAACAAACAAAATTTCTTCCCAGGCAGTCAAAGAAACAAATTTTTGCCTCTCGATATATTTGTACAGATAAGTGAGGTCTTTATACTAGTTGTAAGCATCCTACGGTTGAGCATGTGCAGTTTTGAATAGCATGCAGAGAATCTAACTTAAATAATAGTTAAACGAGCATTGTGTGTTTTGTTAATTAAAATATCACTCAGTGCTGTAGGCACCTCATATAACCATCATGTCTTCTGAATTCTCTCAAGTTAAGTGAGTACAAAATATATTTCCAATCTCTGAGATGGAAAGTTTTTGGACTATTGGACCTCAGAGTACAGCTTGAATATACAGAAGAGTAAAAATGGGCGAGGAAGCAGACCGACGGGATGGACATAATTACAGCTATAATGGGAATGTGTTACAGATGGGCAGGGCATGTACCCAAGGGAATCAACGGTTGATTTATCAAGGAAGGTTATCTCGCATTCGAAGACACACGGTGAAAATATGGATATGAGGATTCCTGTGGGGGCCGGCCGAAGTGGCCGTGCGGTTAAAGGCGCTGCAGTCTGGAACCGCAAGACCGCTACGGTCGCAGGTTCGAATCCTGCCTCGGGCATGGATGTTTGTGATGTCCTTAGGTTAGTTAGGTTTAACTAGTTCTAAGTTCTAGGGGACTAATGACCTCAGCAGTTGAGTCCCATAGTGCTCAGAGCCATTTGAACCATTTTGATTCCTGTGGGACTCGTATTCAAAAACAAATACCTCTTCATGGGTTATCCAGTCTACACATCTGATCTTCAGCTTTCTTCTGTAGCACCACATTTAAGCAACTACCTTTCTCCTCCTGTCTATGGTATTTGTTGTCCACAGTTAACTTCCATACCTAGTAAAACTCCACAAAAATTCTTTAAAAAAATACTTTCCACTACTCATATTTACAATTACGTGATGTAAACATCTCAGTTTTTTCACTGCCGCACTGCAGTTTTCATGCTCTCTAGTTTGGGCATTGCTGCCAAAATAGCAAAATTCGTCCAGTCCTAGAAGTGTGCCATTTCCCACTCTTAATCCCTTGCGCATTATCTGCTGTAATTTGACTACAACCCTTTACCTTGTTTTACATTTTCCTGTGGTTTCTGTTTACTTGCATTCGGAGTCCTACAAGACATGCTGAGTGATTCAGTTAAGCCCTTCACCCCAATACTTCTGAAGACACTGCAAGTAACTATATTAATTCAACTGAAGCAATGTGTTTACTGTTACCAGACACTGTTTAATTTATTTCCTCGCCATGTTTCAAAGATTTAAACCTCCATTACCAGGTGGGTTGTTTGTATTAATATGATGTTTGTATTCTGTTATGATTTTTGGCTAACCTGAGGCACTGCCTGTAGGGAAACAAATCACTATTTGGAACACGGCTCTGTGGAGATCTCCGACTAAAACGTGGACGTAAATCTAAATGTACAAATAAAACACTTACAATAGAATACCTCTGGTCTTCACAGGCTAGTTTGTGCATCATATACAGCACAATAAACTGACACACTTTCTAAACAAAGACGATATTTGGAAAGTGGTAGATACAAACAACATACAGCAGAAACACTACTTCAAAATACTAAGAACATATAGTAAAACAGACCATTATGTCTGAGTAAGTCTTAAAGTATTGTGCATATCTGTGGTTGAGCACATGAATAGATATTAAGTATTTAAAATTGAACATGACTTCTTTTAAGTTTACATAACTCAAACGTTGTATTCATTTGTGTGTTCAGGTGACCTGTTGAAAACATGAAATGTGATAATTATATTGCTAGAAATGATATAATTACACATAAATAACAATTCGGTTTGGGATTCAGAGATAGAGGATGAAAGGAGTGACAGAAGAAGAGCGAAATTTTGGTCGTCCCAGAGGTATGGGTTTGCTAAGCTTCCATCTGTTGCATGTTATAACCAACTATATTGACAATGATCCATACTGTACTGTCATTTTAAGTAGATCTAATGAGTACTGGGAGTACGCTAGTCAAATGTTCATTTAGAAAATATTAATGAAACACAAATTACGAAATTCGTAGTAAATATGAAGTGGGGCAAAAACGTAGTGTATGTGATACGAGAGAGAGAGAGAGAGAGAGAGAGAGAGAGAGAGATTGGACATGTGCATTGCAAATCTAATGGTGCAGGCTGCTGTTAAGACCAGAGATGACAAACACTTTGGTATATGTTGTCAATTAGGATGGACACAGTCTGTTTTCTTTGATATTTGTACATCTGCGGTGGTTCAAGGATGCACTATTTTCTGCGCAATCGCATTGCATGTGACATGTTTATGCCTTTACGTATCAAGACATTGGCAGTCTGATACCAAATACTACCCACAAATGGTACAGTATAGGTGGTCTTATTTTATGTTTGTTTTGTGTGCTGTGATTCTTTTGCAACTATTTGTGTTTTTCAGGGATTCTGCTACTCTGGTGTTTATTTCAATCTCTTGTTTACATTTATCTTCAGTGTGTTGCAGTTGGGTTGCTGTTCCTCTTAACAACATACCAGAATGCTGCCATTCTGGGGCTGTGGGATGACAAGAGGAGTTGTGGATGGCGGAATGCTGTTGTAGACTTCCAATAAATTTCAATTTTATGTCTACTACTTGTTATTCTAATGGTCAGGTCTAGTAAGTTTACAATGGTGCCTACTTTGTCCTCAACTGTGAACTTAATACCTTTATGTGGGGTGCTGAACAATTAGATAACTCATTGCTAGTTAATTGTGATGTATATGGCACAGAAAGGAGACTCTTGGCGTCCCCCTGCATTAGAAGCACAAAAACACCCTTAACAGACATAATAAATGAGTTCTCATCAGGTTGTCTCCCCGATTGCCTGACGTAAGCAAAAGTCCTTCCCGTGAATAAAAAAGGTGATACAGAAAACATAGGTGACAACAGACCAGTATTATTGCTGTCTTACTTTTCAAGAAAATGATAGAAATTATTATGAAAAACAGACTTATGGGTTATTTTCATAAGTGGTAACTTGGGTGCAAAGAACAATTTGGCTTGAGGTCTGGAGAGTGAACACTAGAAGCTATAGCAAAATTTACAAAAGTGATAGCTAGCTCTAGGTAAAGGAGAACAAGTAACAGATATTTTCCTAGACCTCAGTGAAGCATTTGACACGATTGATCATGAAATACTTCAAGGTAAAATTGAAACACTAGCGATTAATGAATGATTTGGTCTTACCTAGCAGACAGAGTGCAGAGATATCCCAGATCTCAAGTGGCCCTAATTATATGGTGAAACACCTTTCAGATCACCAATATGTCAACAAGAGAGTGTGTCAGGCCAAACACTGTTTGTCATTTCCATTATGACTTCCCACTGTTGGTCACACTAGGATAAACTGTGTTACTTGCTGCTGACAGCATTATAGTAATTACAGATAGGACGACAGAAATATTAGGAGTAAAAAATGAAAAGGACTTGAGTCATTGTGTAACTGGTCAGATAACAATAAACTTCTACACAAATACGAAAGATAATATAACAAAACTTAAAGAATGTGGTGAAACCATAGACTGTGTAGCTGGCACATAATTCTTAGGTATCCATGTCGATCAACTATTAAAATGGTGTTAACATATCCGCATACTAGGACCAAGAATTAGCACAGCATGCAAAGCCTTATGAATATTAACCACAGTGTGTAATGGCTCACGCCAAAAAGTTTAGTGTTAAAAAGCTCGTTTATTCGTTTTCCATGAAGCAGCCGTGTTGCCAGCACAGTGAGTTGAGATGCTCTCCGCTCTGCGGCGCTGCGTTTGCGTTGTGTTTACCAGGGCAGCATGCCGGTGTGCCATCTATCGGCGACGATCAGCAACAGTGCACTCGGGAGCATCACTCGTATTTCTTCGCCTCATTTCCAATTTAGAACTTTGACAGGAAACTCTTAGAGGTAATAAACAATTGCTTGGTGTGTCCTAATGTTTAGTTATAGCTTTTTTACTAATAAAACTGCTGTACGTGCCCCTATCTGTACAAGGTTTGTGGCGAGAATTTCTTACACCCAGGTACAAGTTTGGTAGTGTATTCTACATATTCGGTCAACTCAAGTAATGTTGTACCTTATACAATACTCTTCTAATTCCAATTTTTGAACGGCGTGGTTTAAGAAACCGCGTCAAACGATGTAGCCGAAACTTGGCACACTGCACTCAGTAGCACAATGCAGATGTGTTTGTGAATGCGCGAAACATCTAGCTTTGGATTTGAATGTGCAGCTATGCGTAATTCCTGCAGTTCCCTGTTTTAGTACAGCAGCTGACAGTGCGCATCTCCACATTGCTGTGAGACCAACTTTCACCTCCTGACCAGTTCTCGCAGTTAACGTAGACCGGCATATCTCGATACTACAAGTCATAAGCAGTAATCGTAGTGCCTCCTAACTTACTTTCTCGTACAAATCGGAGGCTCAGTATATTCGATTAGTCATGGAAACACTGCCTAGTAGGCCAGGTTATTTTCGCTCTCCTATTTATTTCGTTCCCCACGCATATTTTTTTTTCCTTTATTGATTTTCAATTCCTCCCGAAGGGGGTGGGCTGGCAGCAGCTTAGTACGCTGCTCTACAGCCTGTTGTTGTTGTTGTTGTGGGGGACGTGAGGTGTATATGGAAGGCGAGGTGGAGTGCATGACGCTCAAGGATCTGGAGGGACTTATAGAATTTGGGGGCAGATATCCAGGCAGGACTGGCATAGCAGAGGATGGGACTGATTAAGGATTTGTAGGTGTGGAGGATGGTAGAGGCGGGCAACCCCCATGTCCGGCCAGAGAGGAGTTTGAGGAGTCGGAGGCGGTCCCGCCCATCCAGTCGATAGTCATTATCTTCAAATCCCACAAATGAAAAAACTCATCCTTAGGTTCAATGAGTGTTATTTGTTTGTTGCTTGTGCATAACTGTAGAGTTGCTCTATTTGAATCTGAAGCACATTTTGATGTGTAATTGATTTGGGAAACAGTTCTAACAATCAATATCCTTTAATTGGTCTTATGATAAGTTAATCTTCCGAATTTGGTACGTTGCGGGACCAGGTCTGGAGAAGACGGCACGAGGTGTAATGGCGGAAAAGACACTTGGCCGGCTGCACGTAGTGTACCGGAGAGGCGCGAGATGGCAGGAGTTGCCGGCCGCAGTACCAACTGCCGCAGACAGATGGCAGGTCGAGTCGCTGCCAGCAAAAGTATGGCCGTCATCACATCTGCACAGGTTAGAGCTGACTGCAGTTCGTGACATGTTCGTTTAAAGTAGGAGATATTGGGTATTTTCGTCTTGAATGAACCAACAATGCTGTGCTTTTAGTTGTACTTTTGAAGGCAAGAAGAGAGGGATGCAGCATGAAGAATAATACGGCTGATGAACATCTGCAGAGCAAACTGGCAGAATAGAAAAGCAACTGCTTTTATGTAACGTAAGTGCAATTTTCAAGCATTAACGTGGATTAGAAAATTTAAGATTCCGCACCGAGTATTGGTGGTTTCATTGGGGAAATTGTAGCGGCGTGGGAATTGGGGAAGCAAACGAGACTCTTCCATTCTTTTGCAGCGTTTGCTCAAGAGATAGGCTTATAGCTGAACAGGAGGATAAATTAGAGCCCTTCAGGCTGATTTGGACAGAGCAAGGGCTGGAACTGAAGAGGTTAAGGGGGGAGGAGGGTAAACAGCGGTGGGAAGTGGTAGCTGGGAACAGGGGCTACAGAAAGAGGAGAGTGTCTGACAGTTTCCCAATTGGCACAACCGATAGATTTGCCTTGCTGCCACAGAAGTAAGGAAGAGGCTCCAGTAGAAGTAGATGTAGTTAGGATGCAACAGAATCTCACTAAGAAAAAAAAAGTACAAAGTAATAGGAAAGTTCTGTTGCTAGGTAGCAGCCATGGAAGAGGTGTGGGCCAGATTTTGCAGGGAAAATTAGGTGACAGGTACCAGGCCACAAACTTTTTCAAGCCAAGTGTAAGTCTTAGCCAGGTGGTAGAGGATATAGGTTCCTTGTGCAAGGGATTCACAAAGCAGGATCGTGTGATGATAGTGGGTGGAGTGGGAAACAGTGTCGATAGGGATCAGAGATACAGTATCGAGTGTGACCTGGTGAAAACAGCCTCGGCAACGACCCGTACCAATGTTGGGCCGGTGGCTGCTTTCATTCGGCACGATCGGTCCCAGTTGAACCGCTCCGTCAGGAGGGTAAATATGGAGTCGGATCAGTTGCGTAGGGTGGCCACTCTGTCAGACATCAGAATGGTTCCTGTCGAGGCTATCGATAAGGGGGGATTCCTCGAGGCATGGCCAACACTCAATAGGAAAGGGAAGAGTAAACTGGCAGGGTTGTTTGCAAAATCCATAAGGGGGGACACTAGTACTCATGGATGTACCTCTTTTTTAGACTAATATCAGTGTCAATGAGGAGTTCAGGCAGGCAGGTGCTAAAGAGGTCCAAAACACACAAAATTCTCACAACAGGAACATAAATAATGATGTTACCATATTTAACCAAAATATTGGTAGAGTAAAGAAAAAAGCAGATTCTCACAAAAGTAAAGTAAACAGTAATGTTACCATTTTTCACGAAAATAACCCGGGATTGAAGAATAAAGTAGATGAGCTCCTGGTTTGTTTAGACGACATTCGATCTGATAATGTAACAGATATACAATGCCTGTCTGAGCATCACATTGTGTCTGATATGGTAAAGGTAAATATCAGTGGTTATAAACTAGCTGCACATATGAGTAGAGAGAACCAGGTGGGAGGAGGGTTGGCCACATATGTCAAAAGTTATCACTGTGTAGAAAGCTTAGATACAAATGAGTTTTGTCTAGAGCAACATATAGAAGCACGTGCCTGTCAACTTAAACTGAAGGAGGGCTCTTTTATAATTGTAACAGTATATAGGTCCCATTCAGGAAACTTTCATTTATTCCTGGAAAACTTGGATGCCTTGTCATGCTATCAATCAGGTACGGAAAAGTAAATTATTATTTGTGGGGACTTCAATGTTGATTCACTGAAAGAGTGTAATAGGAAGAATGACCTGGTAGTCTTGCTCGGTTCTTTCAATTTGACATCTGTCATTAATATTCCCACTTGGGTAGTAAAGGACAGCAGCACATTGATAGATAACAATTTTTTAGACCAAGATATGTTTAAAAACATAAATTATTGTCGTGTTGAGAATGGCCTTTCTGATCTTGATGCTCAGCTAGTTACAGTATATGACATAGCTCCATTCAGTAATTCAAAACTGCCCTCCAAAGGTGTGCGTTCAATGAATGACTCAACAATTAGAAATTTCAGACAAAATCTTCGGCAGTTAGACTGGGATGAGGTGTACAAGGAACCCGATGCTAATTTAAAATATAACTTATTTCATGATACACTTGTAAGAGGATTTGAAAACTGTTTCCCCAAGGAAGTAGTTAAATGTAATTGTAAGAAACCATGCAAAAAACCTTGGCTTACTAAAGGAATAAAAATATCTTGTAACCACAAAAGGGAACTGTATCTAACAACAAGAAAGAGTAATGACCCAGAAACAGCAAAATATTATAAAAACTACTGTGCTACATCAAGAAAAGTTATTAAAAAGTCCAGAAGCATGTGCATCATGTCTGAGACTAATACCTTTGATAACAAAATCAAAAAAATTTGGAATATTATTACAAGGGAGACAGGGCAACCAAGAGTACAGGATGATGGCATCACCATCAAAGAGAATGGAAACTTGATAAACAACAAGCTGGAAGCCGAAAACATGTTGAATATTTAATTTTTAAATGTTGTAGAGAAAAGAGGTCGTACCCACACCATTTGATACAATTGAAATTAAACCAACCTCTCCTTCTGAAATTAGGAAGATAATAAACTTTCTCAGGAATAAAAGCTCACATGGAATTGATGGCATTTGCAGCAGGATAATAAAAGCTTGTTCCCAAGAAATAAGTGAGATTCTTAGCCACATATGTAATAGCAGGGTATTTTCGCAGATAGACTGAAGTATAGGACTGCATAAAAAATGGGCTACGTCTGATGCCAACAACTACCGCCCAATCTCTCTTCTGACTGCCTTATCCAAAATTCTTGAAGAAGTAATGTATTGTAGAGTAGTCTACCGTATCTTCCCTCATCGTCGGCGTTGTCGTTGTTACTGTGAGGCACCGTTACACCAAGTGGAAAGGCGCGCCGATCTTAGAGCACGACATGTGGTAACCTTGACACTGACAACACACAACGGTCACGGTAGCATCTGATTCCAGAATAGCTGCAGTAATTGGGATCTACCAACTACCCGCTCTTGACCAGGTCTCCAAAACTTAACTTGTAACGAGATTGTCATAAAGATCATCCATAAAGGCTTCGTACAACGATAAGAAATGTTACAGTTTATGGAATAATAACAGATACGACCAAACTGTCTCGTTTCTTCTGTTTTATTTAACGTAACTTTGTTCACAGTTCTATTTCGCATTCACCACTCATCCACACTCTGACGTGGAGTATATGCGAGTGCCTGAACCCTAACTCCCAAGTTCCAACAGTTTTGGTTGCTGCACACCAACCGTCAATGATAATGATACAGTATTTTGTAACTGAGTCTTCTAGGTTAGCCACCGCCTTCCACGAATGTTTGTTGGGCGTAAGACAATTACACACTTTTCTCTCCGATCCGCTATTATTAAGAGTTCGCGTGAAAGTTAACGTTTTTCTCCTTTTCATAAATTGGTCCCCGCTCTCCGCGATATAATTAAAAAAAACCGGTCTCAATTCCGCGTCCCTCGTGAGATGCGTACAGATTTATCCCAGAATTGACCGCCCTGTAGGTGTACTCAATTTAATGACCACACTATGGCAGGGCAAAATCGAGCTGAGTGGCGAGAATTTGGAATTGTTGTCGAGAGGTTTTCAAAATTAGTTTCTACCAGTATCCTTTTTTTTGAATTGTTGAATTGGAAGATCCCTGATATCTTGTGGTATGGCATTAAAAAAATTTATGGACTTGTAACTGTAAAAAAAAATACAAAAGTGCTTCTTATACAAGTCCATAAATATTTTTAATGCCATACCCCAACATATCAGGGATCTTCCAATTCAACAATTCAAAAAAAAAAAAAGTAAAAGAATTTCTTCTTGAGCTCAGCATTTATGAAACTGATGAATTTTTAAGGGAGGCAAAGAATATGGTATGACTACACTTTGTGATCAGTTTTTATATGCTTCTATACATGAGTAAGTTTGTCATTGGCTAAATTTACTGTGCAATATCAGTTTGTACCAGAAGTTTCTCTGTTTTGTATTTGTGTGAAGGTACCATAATTATTTGTGTAATATTTATATTGTGTAATATATTTCTTGTTTTTGTAATTATTTGTGTAACATTTATACTGCGTGATATTGACTTTTGTAACGCCTCAGATGATCTCTGAGGTCTCTACAACAATAAAAATCAATCAATCAGTCAATGATAATAGGAAAATAATTTTCCTCGCAGATACACCACACATTTTGAAAAATATGAGGAACCGTTTATTCAATGGGCAGTCAGTCTTCCTTTGAGAAAATGTTGTCGAGGAACGTGATCTGCCTTGTAGTGGGGTACAGATAAATCGTGTAGAACAGTGGCTTGACGTAGGCAGTGGTTTTAAGTTTTTAACTGGCACCACAACTGCGTGAGAAGCGTTTGATACCAAACCATTACGAGAAAATGAAAGTTGTCTCATCTGCTGCCCTAATTAACAGCCAGACTGCAGCAGCCAGTGAGTATGCTGTCAAGACAGAGAGACTGCAGAGAAATACTTTAACCACAGCACGGTTTCTAAAGCACGTTCATGAGTGGTGTTGCCTCATGACATCCAGAGCTCTGAATCGTTCTGATGAACAAACATACAGTGAGGCTCTCTTTCATTTTTACGACACTCTGTGATTATTTCAAAACATGAAAACTGGCCTGAACAGTGTCTGGAAACCAATTCAGTTTGGTGTAGTTTTGACTACTGTAGGTATTTTGCAATTTTAGCACACATTCCTGAATTAGAAGCAATTTAAATTTTTGCTGACACGTCGATTTACGTAAGATGCCTTAGAAAATCTGTTTTCAATGGTCAGCTTCAAAAATCCCGTACCAACACCACGAGAATTGAAATCAGCAGTCTGGGTTACGACTCTTTCTCAGTTCTATACTACTGCCACTGATAATAATGAAAATGAAGACAGCAGTTTCCTGGCAACATTGATGGGGAAGACGAGGATAAGTGTGCTGAGGAAGTAACACTGTGTGAGGTGGTGATGAGCACCAGTCTCTATACTATTTACCTGGCCACACTGTTAGGCAAGTTATGAAACATCATGCACTTTGCAAATTTTTCTTAGAGAGCCCAATAGCGTGCAGAGAAAATGTCTGTTTGTCTGTGAGCTTGCTTTTACATCTGAAGTCTTTTACAGAGACCTCACTTAATGAGCGATCAAGTGAGGTTTTCAGTGTGTTGCAAAGGGCAGAGGTGTACGAGGGTGGTTTGAAAAGTTATCGGAATCACGACGAGAGGTCAGTGCTAGGGCCACGAGTTGGTCACGTGATATTTGTTGGACTGTTGGCTGTAAACACGTGTCACGTCATCGCTCTTGGAAGAGAGCTGTGGCGGTGACGTGGCTGTGTCGTTGTTCCCATGTAGTGATTTGCGAAGATGGAAAAAATCGGGATTCGAGCAGTGATTAAGTACTTCGAAAAGAAAGCTATGAATGCAAAACACATTCGTGCCCATTTCCAGAATACACTGGCGGACTCTGCCCCTTCACTTTCAGCTGTTGCCAAGTGGACAGATGAATTTAAATTTGGTAGGCAGAGCTTAGTGATGGTCGGCCAAGATGTGTCACTACTCCAGAAATCATTGCAAAAGTGCAGAAAATTGTCACGGAGGATCACCAACGGAAAGTGTGTGAAATAGCTCACACTTGCCAGATGTCATCTGAAAGGGTATATCACATTTTAACTGAAGTACTAGAAATGAAAAAAATATCTGGAAGACGAGTGCCACGACTCTTGACGCTCTATCTAAAATGCACGAGAATGGACATATCGGGACAATGTTTGGCCCGTTTTAGGAGAAACGAACAAGATTTTTTTGCAATGGCTTATGACCACAGATGAAACTTGGGTGCTATACTATACCACAGAGACAAAAGAACAGTCAAAGCAGTGGAAACATGCCGATACTCCATCACCAAAGAAAGTAAAGACAGTTCCTTCGGCGGAAGAAGGTTATAGCATCAGTGTTCTGGGATGCAAAGGGGATTCTGTTTGTAGATCATCACCCCACAGGGCAAACTATTACTGGAAAATACTATACTAACCTCCTGGACAAATTGCAACAAAAGATACGCTGAAAAAGCCCAGGTTTAGCAAGGAAGAAAGTCATCTTTCATCAAGTCAACGCGCGCCCCCACACGTGTGCCGTCGCCGTGGCAAAATTACACGAACCGAGGCATGAATTGTTGCCACACCTACCTTATCCACCTGATATGGCTCCATCAGACTTCCATCTCTTCCCCAAACCGAAAATTTTTCTCAGTGGACGAATCTTCAAACGAAGAAGTGATAGCTGGAGTTGACAACTATTTTGCAAGCCTGGAGGAAACACATTTTCGAGATAGGATCAGAGCACTGGAACATTGTTGAATCAAGTGCATTAGTCTACAAGGAGACTACACGGAAAAATAAAAAAAAAGTGTCACTGATGTAACTACTTACTTTCCATTCCATTCCGAGAACTTTTCAAACCACTTTCGTATTTGAGGAGCAACAAGGAGAAATTACTCAAAGGTGAATTGTTCAAAAAAATGGTTCAAATGGTTCTAAGCACTATGGGACTTGACATGTGAGGTCATAAGTCCCCTAGATTTAGAACTACTTAACTCTAACTAACCTAAGGACATCACACACGTCCATGCCCGAGGCAGGATTCGAACCTGCGACTGTAGCAGCGGCGCGGTTCCGGACTAAAGCGCCTAGAACCGCTCGGCCACAGCGGCGTTTTCTCAGCCTGCCACAGTGTAAAGGAGAAAATAATTCGGTTTCTTGGCAACAACAGTTCACCTGCTTCTAAGGGAGGAAATAAAAGATATCAAGGTGTAGTGACACAAGGCAGTAGAAGCATGGCCACGAGAAAATTAGTGCAGAAACTGTGACTTCCGAAATCACTTCTCAGTAAATGATTTGAAAAATTGACATTCAAACCTTTTTCGTTATCAGTAACGTCTTGAGACACAAAATCTGTGTTAACACTTTCTCTTCAAATGGCCTCATTTTTGTTGTACTTACAATGATTTTTATAATACTTTTGTTCAATGTTTCTTTTTCCGAGTGTGGAGTGTTTTTATTATCTCATGTAATATTTGTTACATTTTGCAAGTACATTATGTCCCTGTCAAGGGTTCAGAATGATGAATATATAAATAAAAAGTTCTCCTTCAGCCTGTATCCATATTTGATTTTTGTGATTTGCCATCACCTTGTCTCTTCCTTGTGCTTCATTTGCTTTCTTTAATTTCTTTCTCAGGATTATAATATTTTTTATACGCATGGTGTATCTACATTTCATTTAATATTGCATAGAGGGATAAAGTATTTATTCTTCCAGGAAGAACATTAGCTTGTACTCTATACTCTTTCCTAGTTCAGACTGAAATAGCTCATATACAAAATCTGGTGGTGATTGACAGGTAGGCCAACGCTTTTTGAGGAATACTTCTGTTCAGACATGGTTAAATGTGAAGGTTGTTGTTGTTATTGTTGTTGTTGTGGTCTTCAGTCCTGAATCTGGTTTGATGCAGCTCTCCATGCTACTCTATCCTGTGCAAGCTTCTTCATCTCCCAGCACTTACTGCAACCTACATCCTTCTGAATCTGCTTAGTGTAATCATCTCTTGGTCTCCCTCTACGATTTTTACCCCCACACTGACCTCCAGTGCTACATTTGCGATCCCTTGATGCCTCAGAACATGTCCTAAGAACCGGTCCCTTCTTCTTGTCAAGTTGTGCTACAAACTCCTCTTCTCCCCAATTCTGTTCAATACCTCCTCATTAGTTGCGTGATTTACCCATCTAATTTCAGCATTCTTCTGTAGCACCACATTTTGGAAGCTTCGATTCCCATACATGGCTACACTCCATACAAATACTTTCAGAAACGACTTCCTGACACTTAAATCTATACTCTATGTTAAGAAATATCTCTTCTTCAGAAACGTTTTCCTTGCCATTGCCAGTCTACATTTTATATCCTCTCTAATTCGACCATCATCACTTATTTTGCTCCCCAAATAGCAAAACTCCTTTACTACTTTAAGTGTCTTATTTCCTAATCTAATTCCCTCAGCATCACCCGATTTAATTCGACTACATTCCATTATCCTCGTTTTGCTTTTGTTGATGTTCATCTTATCCTCCTTTCAAGACACTGTTCATTCTGTTCAGCTGCTCTTCCAAGTCCTTTTCTGTCTCTGACCGAATTACAGTGTCATCGGTATGTGAGGGTAATTTCATGGAAATGTCATGCACATTTTGTACTGTAACTGCTATTTGTAATTCTCTTCATACTCTAAGAATTTATATTGAAAACCATGAATATGTGAATGGAAATGCAGTCAACTGGGGTACATATTGTAGTTAGAGTTACTCAGTGCTCTTGACAGTAAAAATATATGCAAATTGACCTTTTGCTATAATATTTTAATATTTAAACTGATAAAGTTACACTGCCATTCTGTCTAAGTTTAGGTCAGTCGTAGACAACACACGATTTTACCTACACAGAATGCTCTTGGTAACTTTTATCCATTCCAAAAGTAAATCAGTGGATCATAAGAAGCCTAAAAAATTGATCTAGTTCAGAAACGCAGGTTTACTTTGAAATTGAAAGATATTTATATAGACCTGAGATTAACAGTTTTTAAGCTAAGAGGGTGTAAATGAACAATAAGAGATTCCTTCTGGATATTCTTAATAAAACGTATTACAAATAATAGTGCACATATTGTCTTCAAGTACAACAACAGTTTCAGTAGTACCATATAGTAAATACATTCCCTCGAACATTTTCAAATCTTGAGTGCAGATGTACACTGCTGTTATGGACCATGCCTCTTTCTGTTAACAAATATTGGGAAAGATTCATCTTTTGTATTATTATACTGTCTTCACAGTACAAAACTCCGTGTTAGCTTTCAAGCCAAAACCTATTTCTTTTTTCCTTTCCTGGTCCTGTAATTGCAACTTATTTTAAATGAGATGTACTTGCCTTATGTACCTCCTGCAGTGACTTCTGTAGCATATGATTTACCTTCACACAGTGTAATGACATATTTATTTGAAAGCTATATTCAAAAATTAATGTAAATTTGTTGACAAATCCATTAGCAAACCTAGAACCATGTTCCCTTATTGGTAGAGACAGAAATGATGTTTATAATTCCTTGTTTTTGGATTTATCTTGATCGCAATGGAAAGGTTGCAGGAACTCGACTTAACCATTCAGTTAATTTTATTCATTTCTGCCCCTTTGTCGTTTTTTTAATTTTTTTTACAGTTCTGTTACTTAGTTTCCAATCCATTTAAACGGCAACAAGTCAGAAGAGCTAATAGGATGAGAAATCTTAGAAACAAAACTGCCACTGTTACCACATAAAACGAAAAATAGTGAGTGGTACAGTACAAAATTATCATGACTGTTAAGAACTTTGACCTGATTGACTGTGCAGAGAAGTTATACTTAGGATGCTCACAATAATAAATTCTGCTTTGTTCCACACAATATTTTATTTTAACACATTTTAAACATATTGTGTAGTCTTGTACTTTCGTAATCATTCTCCTAATGCCATGGAAGAATTTGCAGAAAAAGTTTATGGGATAGACTTGACAAAAAATATAAAGCATGCGTAATCGTATAGGCAAGTTTATCAGTTCTATTTACTAAGATACTGGCTCTGAGCACTATGGGACTCAACTTCTGAGATCATTAGTCCCCTAGAGCTTAGAACTTTGTCAAACCTAACTAACCTAAGGACATCACACACATCCATGTCCAAGGCAGGATTCGAACCTGCGACCTTAGCGGTCTCGCGGTTCCAGACTGCAGCACCTAGAGCCGCAGGCCACTAAGAGACTGCGTATATATAATTGAACTGCAATACTTTATTTTCTATAACAAATGAGGCATTGGGCGAATTTTCGTAGTATCGACAAGCAGGAACAAGAAGTAAGCCGATATAAAGCTTTAAATTATTGACTGATTTTTCTCTTCACTTGCGAACTAATATTGGTTCCTTCTTGTCCTGCTGACTATTGGATAGGACCAATTTAATGCTAATTACGAAAAAAGGTGTCCAAACTCAATACTGCATCAAGAACTTTGAAATCTCCTTTCGCTATTAATAAAGGAGAGCACGTGAAGAACTATGTTTCATGCTCGCCACAACAAATGCTTTTCGACTCATTTACCCTAATTTGTTCAGATTCTTTGTTGCATCTCCTCCGGTAATACGAAAGAATACCTCCCTTCGATTGTGACATTCGGTTCACTAATCGAAGCGATAGGTTTTGCAGGTGCCAGCCAGCCAGCAGCAGCAGAGTGGGGCTTTGACCCCAGTCTTCTTCGTCGCCTCTCCGTCCTTTTCCTTCTGTTTTTCGTCCGCTTACCCGTCCCTTGTTCGCCACTGTTCTTTTTCCTGTCCTGTGTCTTTCTCCTCGTCACAATGTCGACACCCACCACCACTACAACAGCCACCACCACTGCCATCATCTAGACAACCCCCTCCGCCACCGCCGCCGCCGCCACTATCACGTGATGTGCCGCATCACTCCCCCCTCAGTCCATCCCCCCACTCCTCACTCTCCCATTTCCCTCACTTTTTGTCCCCCCATCCCCAGCTCCTCCTTCCCGCGCCCGCTCTGATCCCTCCCCTCCACTCCCTCCCTCTTCTCCTTCCGTTTCTGCGGCCCCCGCCAGGGTGGTCGCCCGGCGGGCTACGGCCCGTGCTCCACTCTCCCCTTCGCCCTCTTCGTCATCTACGTCATCAAACGCCCCAGTGCCACCCCTGCCTCCTCTGCACCTAAAAAGTCTCCGCCCCATCCCCGTCCCGAGCCCATGATGCCATGCGTGTCTCTCCGCCTGTCCCTGCCCCCTCCTCTTCCTCCTCTACCCCCTCCTCCTACCACTACCTACTCTCCCGTCCTGATCCCTCCCTTCTTGAGGCCCAGAACCTCACCCTCTTCATTCGCCAACATTTTCCTGGTGCCCCCATCTCCCTCCTCACTCCTCACCGTGACTCGGTCCTTATCTCCTCCTCCAGCCCTACCCTTCACACCGATATCCTTTCCCGCATCCCCGTCACCCGCTTTGGCCCTAATGCCTCCCTCACCCCTGCCCCTTCCCCACCTCCCTCCCGCCGACCCTCACCGCCGTGATGACTCGGCTCCGTCCGACGATCACAGAGGAGGAGATGTTCGCGGAGCTCGAGGCGCATCCCCGTGTGGATGTGGGTGCACTTCGGCGCATTCACAAATCCGCTGGCCCCACCTGCCTTATGTGTGTTTTTTCCAAACACGCCCCCTCCATAGACCATCTCCTGAAGGAGGGTGCCCTCCTCTTTAACCAACATTACAAAGTTGGCCCCTCCCGTTCCCCTCCTCGATCCCTCTGCTGCCGAAGGTGCTTGTGGTATAATGCACAACCGACATTTGAGTGCCGCCAGGCCCCCACCTGCCTGCACTGTAAGCAAGCACACTTCCTACGGCAGTGCCCTAACCTTCAGTCCCCTCCCTCCTGTAACACCTGTAACCTCCCTCATCCTACGTACTCCCAAAAATGTAAGGCCCGACCCCCTCCTGCCACTCCTGAACTCACAGTCCCTGTCTGCCCTCTGGACGCCCTCACCCCTCCTGGCAATTCCCTTCACCCCCCCCCCTTACCTCTGAGGACATCATCAGATTCCTTACCATCGTCCTCCAAAATGTTCACCCTTTCCAGCACCCCCACACCCTCCAACAGATATCCCTTGCCGCCTCTTCCGTCTTCCACCTAAAAATGTATGCCACCTACTCCCGCAACCAGGCCCATTTCACCTTTTCCCGTCTCGACACCCTCGTTTAAATCCTTGTCATAGCGTGACAGCACCGTATCCTGTTCGACAACATCTGCTCCCTTCCTCCCAACAAGAACCTCTTCCTGCACACCCTTGCCACCCACCACGTGGGTGCCTTCCTCCTAAATGAAACCTTCCTCCAACCCCACCACACCATCCACACTTCGCCCTACCTCCTTCAATGCTCCGATAATCCCCTTCCGATTGCGCGTGGTGGAGTTGCCATTGGTCACCACCGCCAGATCCCCATTCGGCTCCAACCTCTCCTTCCCGACCCCACCGAACACCTGATCCTTAGGCTCTTCTTCCCCGGCCTTACCGTTACCTGCGCCACCATCTATGTCCCCCCTAACGCCCCTATTTCTTTCGACTTCCTCTCCCACATTGACCGTACCTTCTCCTCCTACGTGATCGCCGCTGACCTCAACATCCATAGTCGTTCCACCGCCCAGTTATGGCGGTGGCATCGGTTCCTCTCCTACCTCAAAGGCGATGTCATCTCCATTCCCCAAAACACCCGCCCCAAATCCAACTCCAATCCTCCCCTAACCTCCTTGGCCGCATAGCGGTGGATGTCCTGGACCCCATTGGTAGTGACCATCTCCCTGTCCTCACCGTTTCAGACGGTCATCGCCCCCGCCCCGACGCTCGTAATGACCCTCCCCCAAAGTACGTCAATGGTTATTCCCGTGCTGACTGTAATGTCTGCTGGGATACCCTCTCCACCCAGGTCGATAGCCACCCTTTCACCTACCACCACCCTGACGACGTTACCGATGCTGCCTCCTTTCCCCAGCAGACCTTGTCTGAGACCATGGAGGCCCATGTCCCTACTGTCCCCATCCACCCCCACCGTCCTACCTTACCCCCACAGGCCGTCCTCCTCCTCCGTGAATCCCGCCATCTCTACCATGCCTTCGGCCACCCACGTGACCCGGACACACTACG
The DNA here is from genome assembly GCF_023898315.1 of Schistocerca nitens. Lineage (NCBI taxonomy): Eukaryota > Metazoa > Arthropoda > Insecta > Orthoptera > Acrididae > Schistocerca > Schistocerca nitens. The sequence continues at coordinate 1,115,254 of NW_026045998.1, read as the reverse complement.
CAGCCACCGGCAACTCCAGCGACACATCCGTAACTTGCTCGCGGCGTAGAAATGCCGGGACTGGGGACAGGCATCCACCTGTTTAAATGCTACCCTTCCTATAAACTCGTCCAAGTTCTGGTCAGCCTTCCGTCGCCTTACTGGAAATAAACCCTCCCCCTACTATTCTCTTCTCCATGATGATCACACCTTCCCTGACACCCTTAGTAAGGCCAATCACTTTGCCTCCTACCTCCCCAAAGACTTTTCCATCCCCGATGATTCCCTGTTCGATTACTCCCTCTTACCAGATGTCCGCGATCGAAGTGACACCTGTGTCCCTCCCCTCGCACCTGGTTTCCAGTACTTGGACAACATTGCACACACAGAACTCAATGCTCCTATCACTACACAGGATCTCATTGCTACACTCCGCACAAAATGCAACACCGCTCCTGGTCACGGTCGTGTCACCTTCCTCCACCTTCGTGAAGCTCCTGTCTCTTTTCTCTCCATCCTGGCCAGGCTCTACAATGTACTCCTTACTCCTGTCCACCGGTTACTACCCCGACCTGTGGAAAACCTCCTGTATCCTGATGTTCCTTAAACCTGGCAAACCGCTGTCCGCCATCTCCTCCTACCGTCCCATCAGCCTTACCTCGGTCTTCAGCAAGGTCCTGGAATCTATCCTCACTCGACACATCCACCAGCATCTCCGCCAGTACCGCCTCCTTCCCGTTACCCAGTGTGGCTTTCGGCCGTCCTTTTCTTCCGATGACCTTCTCCTTCACCTCACTCGTCTCCTTTCCAAACAGCTTAATTCCCGTCGCTCCACAATCTTCCTCTCCCTGGACCTCGAACGTGCCTTTGACCGCGTATGGCATTCCAGTCTCCTCTTCAAGCTCCAACCCTTCACACTTCCCATTAACTACGTCCGTCTGATCGGCTCCTTTCTCTCCCACTGTCCTTCCTATGTCACCATCCATAACACATATTCCTACACCTTTTCTCCCTCTGCTGGTGTGCCCCAAGGCTCCGTCCTCTCCCCCTTCTGTACCTTTTGTATATGGCGGACATGCCACCGCCAACACCCTCCTACACCTTCTCCAGTTTGCCGATGAAACCGCCTTCCTTGCCCTCGACCCCACACTGCAGTGTTTCAACACCTTCTCCAATCCCATCTTGACTGGTTCACCGCTTGGTCAACCCAGTGGTTGCTTAAGGCCAATCCCTCCAAATCCCAGGCAATCATTGTAGCAAAACCACCCCTTGCTTCCGCCTCCTCGGTTTATATCTAACCATCTATGGCGGTCGTATGGCCCTCACCCCCACCCTTAAGTATCTTGGCGTCACCCTCGACCGTCGCCTCTCCTGGACCCCCCATCTCTGGACAATCCATGCCAAGGCACGCTCCCGACTCCGTCTCCTCAAGCTCCTTTCCGGCCATACGTGGGGTCTGGACCCCTCCACCATCCTCCACACCTAGAAATCCGTCATTCGCCCTATCCTCTGTTATGCCCACCCGGCCTGAATCTCCACCCTCCCTACCTTTTACAAATCCCTTCAGATCCTTGAACACCATGCTCTCCGCCTTGCCTATCGCATCCGTCTCCCCTCCCCCACACGGATCCTGTACGACCTAATTCCGTTCCCCCACCTCCTCCTTTTCCTCGAACGGATACAGATCCTCCACCCCTCTTCCCCCGGGCTTCCCCTCCCCCTCCTCCCTTACTTCCTCCCCCACATCTCCGCTGCCCTTGGCATCTCTGCTCTCCCCTCTCCCTCTCCCAGCCCCCTCCTCCTCTCTTGGCAGGTCCCCGGACTCGTACACGCTCAGTGGACATTCGCGCGCCGTAGATCATCTCGTTTGTGTGCCTTTGTGTTTGTGTTTAGTGTTCTTTCGCCGTCACGCCACCACCGTCCACCTGTGCCGTCGCAGTCGTCTGTGTTTCGTGCGCCGTGTCAACAGGATTTAGTGTTTTTTCTTTTCTAGTGTGAATGGCTTCGAGTATATTGTTTTCTGTGTCTACAGTTTTTGTCCGCCATTTTTATTGTATTATCTGTACCTCCTTTATGTCATATATTGTATCACTCATGGCTGAAGAGCAGCGTACTATGCTGCTGACAACCCACCTTTGTACAAGGTGTTTAAAATAACAATAAAGAAAAAAAGAATTCTTTGTTGCAAAGTATGTTGCATGTTCCGTATGAAGCCATTGATCAGTTTTAGCAGCGCATTAGACGGTTGAGTGTACTTCTTTATTAGACACGGCAAATGTACTGCGGAAGTCAATGCATTATCAGCTCGCAGTGGGCCGAAATTTGGCTTTACCTACACAGAGATTTATTCTCTGCAGCTCTCGCCTGCCATCTGTCGGCGACAATCCGTACTACTCGAGTCCGGCTTTTCTCCATAGCAGGCGGCTGCTGCTCTCTCGCGTCACTCCTCTACACTACGTGCAGCTGGCCGAGTTAGAATCACAGTCTTCTGCCTGGCTGGATTTCCAAAGCTGAGCTCAACAGACTGGCGCCGTAGGCGAAAGAAGAAATTGTCATTTCAGTACAGGAGTGAGGGAAGACCCAGTTGGTACGAAAGCTGATATTCTTGGCATTCCCGCGGAATTTTGAGTCATAATTCGAAAGTTCCACTGGATGAGACGAAATGCGGGAATAATTTTTGAGTGAATCCCCCTGCTTGGGCTGACAGCATCGTGCTGTTTACATATAGTCCACCTAAACCTGGAGAATAGTCGAAGTAAGGATCTAAAAGTTTGAAAGTATGCTTGAAATTCGATACAAAAAAATAAACGAGATGCAACAAGCGAAAGACGCAATTTGCGGCTGTGATGGAGATGCGTTGCAAGAAGGATATGTATGTGTAGCCAAGCCGTGGTCGATAGATCGACCTAGAAAGTTCCTGGCTGTAGTTGAAAATACGGAAAAATACGGAAAACTATGAGTACATCTCTCCACGCTGTGTACTTCACCCCACCCGCAATGACTCAGATGGCGAAACTATTCGTATTGACCAATTCTTAGGCACGAATTAATGTATCCGAACCCTCCAAAAATTTCACGTTAAGGCCGTGAGATGCGTTGCAAGAAGGATATGTATGTGTAGCCAAGCCGTGGTCGATAGATCGACCTAGAAAGTTCCTGGCTGTAGTTGAAAATACGGAAAAATACGGAAAACTATGAGTACATCTCTCCACGCTGTGTACTTCACCCCACCCGCAATGACTCAGATGGCGAAACTATTCGTATTGACCAATTCTTAGGCACGAATTAATGTATCCGAGCCCTCCAAAAATTTCACGTTAAGGCCGTGAGTGCCGCTCTAGCAACTACAGGGTGTTTCAAAAATGACCGGTATATTTGAAATGGCAATAAAAACTAAACGAGCAGCGATAGAAATACACCGTTTGTTGCAATATGCTTGGGACAACAGTACATTTTCAGGCAGACAAACTTTCGAAATTACAGTAGTTACAATTTTCAACAACAGATGGCGCTGCGGTCTGGGAAACTCTATAGTACGATATTTTCCATATATCCACCATGCGTAGCAATAATATGGCGTAGTCTCTGAATGAAATTACCCGAAACCTTTGACAACGTGTCTGGCGGAATGGCTTCACATGCAGATGAGATGTACTGCTTCAGCTGTTCAATTGTTTCTGGATTCTGGCGGTACACCTGGTCTTTCAAGTGTCCCCACAGAAAGAAGTCACAGGGGTTCATGTCTGGCGAATAGGGAGGCCAATCCACGCCGCCTCCTGTATGTTTCGGATAGCCCAAAGCAATCACACGATCATCGAAATATTCATTCAGGAAATTAAAGACGTCGGCCGTGCGATGTGGCCGGGCACCATCTTGTATAAACCACGAGGTGTTCGCAGTGTCGTCTAAGGCAGTTTGTACCGCCACAAATTCACGAAGAATGTCCAGATAGCGTGATGCAGTAATCGTTTCGGATCTGAAAAATGGGTCAATGATTCCTTTGGAAGAAATGGCGGCCCAGACCAGTACTTTTTGAGGATGCAGGGACGATGGGACTGCAACATGGGGCTTTTCGGTTCCCCATATGCGCCAGTTCTGTTTATTGACGAAGCCGTCCAGGTAAAAATAAGCTTCGTCAGTAAACCAAATGCTGCCCACATGCATATCGCCGTCATCAATCCTGTGCACTATATCGTTAGCGAATGTCTCTCGTGCAGCAATGGTAGCGGCGCTGAGGGGTTGCCGCGTTCGAATTTTGTATGGATAGAGGTGTAAACTCTGGCGCATGAGACGATACGTGGACGTTGGCGTCATTTGGACCGCAGCTGCAACACGGCGAACGGAAACCCGAGGCCGCTGTTGGAACACCTGCTGCACTAGCTGCGCGTTGCCCTCTGTGGTTGCCGTACGCGGTCGCCCTACTTTTCCAGCACATTCATCCGTCACGTTCCCAGTCCGTTGAAATTTTTCAAACAGATCCTTTATTGTATCGCTTTTCGGTCCTTTGGTTACATTAAACCTCCGTTGAAACCTTCGTCTTGTTGCAACAACACTGTGTTCTAGGCGGTGGAATTCCAACACCAGAAAAATCCTCTGTTCTAAGGAATAAACCATGTTGTCTACAGCACACTTGCACGTTGTGAACAGCACACACTTACAGCAGACAGACGACGTACAGAATGGCGCACCCACAGACTGCGTTGTCTTCTATATCTTTCACATCACGTGCAGCGCCATCTGTTGTTGAAAATTGTAACTACCGTAATTTCGAAAGTTTGTCCGCCTGAAAATGTACTGTTGTCCCAAGCATATTGCAACAAACGGTGTATTTCTATCGCTGCTCGTTTAGTTTTTATTGCCGTTTCAAATATACCGGTCATTTTTGAAACACCCTGTAGATCTGTAACGTTACCATATCTAAAGAGCACCTTACCACAAAACTTGATGGGTATGAAGTACATCATTTACAAACAATCAAAAGATGTGGCCACTTATTGCAATTCTGTTAGAAAATTAAAAATAACTAAATGATATACCTGCGATAATGTATGTTACTTCCAATATTTTCCTGCTAAACTTGCCAATGCGAAGTAAAATTAGCAGCGCTTGAATACTGCAGTGTTGCTCGGTGTCGCCAACAGATGTCAGCCCAAGATGCTGCTACAGAAGATATGGCTTTCCTTTTAGCATGGCCATCTAGGGACAAGGCCGCCTTTCCCGCATCCCTGTCACCCGCTTTGGCCCTCATGCCTCTCTCACCCCTGCTCCTTCCCCACCTCCCTCCCGCCAACCCCAACCTCCGCGTCGCCCGCCAACTCTCACCGCCGTGATCACTCGGCTTAGTCCAGTGATCACGGAGGAGGAGGTGTTGGCGGAGCTCAAGGCGCATCCCCATTTGGAGGTGCGTGCGGTTCGCCGCATACATAACGCTGCCGGCCCCACCCGCCTTATGCGGGTTTTTTCTGAGCATGCCCCCTCCATTGACCGTCTCCTGAAGGAGGGTGCCCTCCTTTTTAACCAGCGGTACAAGGTCGACCCCTCCCGTTCCCCTCCTCAATCCCTGCGCTGCCAGAGGTGTCTGCGCTATAACGCGCACCCCACAGCTGAGTGCCGCGAGGCCCCCACCTGCCCGCATTGTCGGCAAGCGCACTTCCTCCGGCAGTGCCCGAACCTCCAATCCCCTCCTTCCTGCAATACCTGCAATCTCCCCCATCCCACCTACTCCCAAAAGTGTAAAGCCCGACCCCCTCCAACCACTCCTGAACTCACCGTCCCTGTCCGTCCCCTGGACGCCCCCACCCCTCCTGGCAATTCCCTTCGTCCCCCCCCCCACCGCTGAGGACATCATCAGGTTCCTAACCATCGTCCTCCAGAATGTTCATCCCTTTCAGCGCCCCCACACCCTCCAGCAGATCTCCCTTGCCGCCCGTTCCGTATTCCAACTCAAGATGTACGCCACCTACTCCAACAACCAGGCCCATTTCACCTTCTCCCGCCTTGACACCCTCGTCTAAATCCCGATCATGGTGCGACAGCAACGTCTCCTTTTCAACAACATCCGCTCCCTACCCGCTAACAGGAACCTCTTCCTGCACACCCTTGCCACCCACCGCGTGGATGCCTTCCTCCTTAATGAAACCTTCCTCCAACCCCACCACACCATTCACACTTCGCCCTACCTCCTCCACCGTTCCGATAATCCCCTCCCAATTGCGCGTGGCGGAGTTGCCATTGGTCACCACCGCCAGATCCCCGTTCGGCTCCAACCTCTCCTTCCCGACCCCACCGAACACCTGATCCTTAGTCTCTTCTTCCCCGGCCTTACCGTTACCTGCGCCACCATCTATGTCCGCCCCAACGCTCCTATTCCCTTCGACTTCCTCTCCCACGTCGATCGTACCTTTTCCTCCTACGTGATCGCCGCCGACCTCAACATCCATAGTCGTACCGCCGCCCAGTTACGGCGGTGGCATCGGTTCCTCTCCTCCCTTCAAGGCGACCTCATTCCCATCCCCCAGCACACCCGTCCCGAATCCAACTCCACTCCTGATGTTATCCTCTCCTCCCCCAACCTCCTTGGCCGCATAACGGTGGATGTCCTGGACCCTATTGGTAGCGACCATCTCCCTGTCCTCCTCACCATTTCAGACGGTCGTCGCCCCCGCCCCGACCCTCGTAATGACCCTCCCCCTCAGTATGTCCATGACTACTCCCGTGCCGACTGGAATGCCTACCGGGATACCCTTTCCACCCAGGTCGATAGCCACCCCTTCACCTACCACCACCCTGCCGATGTTACCCATGCCGCTTCCTTTCTCCAGCAGACCTTGTCTGAGGCCGTGGAGGCCCACGTCCCTACTGTCGCCGTCCACCCCCACCGTCCTACATTACCCCCACAGGCCGTCCTCCTCCTCCGTGAATCCCGTCGTCTCTACCGTGCCTTCCTCCGCACGCGTGACCCGGACACACTACGCCGCCACCGGCAACTCCAGCGACACATTCGTAATTTGCTCACGGCTAAGAAACGCCGGGACTGGCGACAGACATGCACCCGTTTAAATGCTACCCTACCAATAAACTCGTCCAAGTTCTGGTCGGCCTTCCGTCGCCTTACTGGAACTAAGCCCTCCCCTTATTATCCTCTTCTCCATGATGATCACCCTTTCCCTGACTCCCTTAGTAAGGCCAACCACTTTGCCTCCTACCTCTCCGATGTATTTTCCATTCCCGATGATCCGCAGTTCGATTACTCCCTCTTCCCGGATATCCGCGATCGAACTGACACATCTGTCCCTCCCCTCGCTCCTGGTTTCCAGTACTTGGACAACATTGCACACACGGAACTCAATGCCCCTATCACTCCACAGGATCTCATTGCTACACTCCGCACGAAACACAACACCGCTCCTGGCCACGATCGTGTCACCTACCGTCACCTTCGTGAAGCTCCTGTCTCTTTCCTCTCCACCCTGGCCAGACTCTACAATGTAGTCCTGTCCACCGGTTACTACCCCGACCTGTGGAAAACCTCCCGTATCCTCATGTTCCTTAAACCTGGCAAACCGCCGTCAGCCGTCTCCTCCTACCGCCCCATCTGCCTTACCTCGGTCTTCAGCAAGGTCCTGGAATCTATCCTCACCCGCCGCATGCACCAGCATCTCCGCCAGCACCGCCTCCTTCCCATTACCCAGTGTGGCTTTCGGCCGTCCTTCTCTTCCGACGACCTTCTCCTTCACCTCACTCATCTCCTCTCCGAACAGCTTAATTCCCATCGCTCCGCAATCTTCCTCTCCCTGGACCTCGAACGTGCCTATGACCGCGTATGGCATTCCGGTCTCCTCTTCAAGCTCCAAACCTTTGCCCTTCCCATTAACTACGTCCGTCTGATCGGCTCCTTTCTCTCCCGCCGTCCTTCCTATGTCACCATCCATAACGCTGATTCCTACACCTTTTTCCCCTCTGCCGGTGTGCCCCAAGGCTCCGTCCTCTCCCCCCTTCTGTACCTTTTGTACACGGCGGACATGCCGCCGCCGCCAGCCCCCGTCCACCTTCTCCAGTTTGCCGATGACACCGCCTTCCTTGCCCTTGCCCCCACCCTGCAGCACTCCCAACACCTTCTCCAATCCCATCTTGACCGGTTCACCACTTGGTGTAACCAGTGGTTGCTCAAGGTCAATCCCTCCAAAACCCAGGCGATCATTGTAGGCAAAACCACCCCTTCCTTCCGCCTCCTTGATTTCTACATCACCATCTATGGCCGTCCTATCGCCCTCACTCCCACCCTTAAGTACCTTGGTGTCACCCTCGACCGTCGCCTCTCCTGGACTCCCCACCTCCGGACAATCCAAGCCAAGGCACGCTCCCGACTCAGCCTCCTCAAGCTCCTCTCCGGCCGTACGTGGGGTCTGGACCCCTCCACCATCCTCCACACCTATAAATCCCTCATCCGCCCTATCCTTTGTTATGCCCATCCGGCTTGGATCTCCGCCCCTCCTCCCTTTTATAAATCCCTCCAAATCCTTGAACGCCATGCTCTCCGCCTCGCCTATCGCATCCGTCTCCCCTCCCCCACGCGGATCCTGTATGATCTCATCCCCTTCCCCCACCTCCTCCTTTTCCTTGAAAGGATACGGATCCTGTACACCTCCCGTAAACTTGATCCTCCTCACCCGCTCGTGTCCCCGATCCTCTCCCACCCCCGCCCGCTGCCGCGCCTGTATTCCCACGTCCCACCCGGTCTCCATCTCTCCACCCTCCTTACCCTCTCCCAAGGTGGCTTCCGCCAGCTCCCCCTCCCTGATGATGTCCTCCTCCCCTGCATCTACCCCTCCTATCAACTTTGATCCTCCCCCCACCTCCTGTTTCCTTTCCTTCAGGCACCCTCCCTCCCCCCCTTTTCCCTTCCCTTCTCTTTCCTTTCCCCCCTCCCTCCTACCCTCTCCTCCGGGCTTCCCTCCCCCTTCCTCCCTCCCCCTCTCTCCTTTGCCCATGGCATCTCTGCTCTCCCCTCTCCCATTTCCCCTTCCTCCTCCTCCACCTCCTCTCTTGGCAGGTCCCCGGACTCGTACACGCTGAGTGGACATTCGCGCGCCGGAGATCATCGCCATCAGTGTCTAGTGAGTGCCGTCATGTTTAGTGTTCAGTGTTCCCGTCACACTCCATCGTTCACCTGTGCCATCGCCATCTTCAGTGTTAGTGCGTCGTGACAACAGTTTGTAGTGAATTATCGTCGAGTGTGAACGGCTCCGTGTTTGTCTTTATGTGTCTACTGTTTTATTACCCACCGTTATGTCACATTTGTGTATTCTTTCTGTTCTTTCTTTATCTCCTCTACGGCTGAAGAGCGGCGTACCATGCTGCTGACAGCCTGCCTGTTTGTACGGGTTTGAAAACAACAATAAAGAAAAAAAAAAAGTCTAGTTACTAGCGGCACAGACTATCTAACTTTCTTATCTTATTATTTTTCGAGGGCTCGGACACATTAATTCGTGCCTGCGAATTGGTCAATACGAATAGTTTCGCCTTCTGAGTCATTGCGGGTGAAGTACACAGCGTGGAGAGATGTACTCATAGTTTTCCGTATTTTCAACTACAGCCAGGAACTTTCTAGGTCGATCTATCGACCACGGCTTGGCTACACATACATATCCTTCTTGCAACGCATCTCCATCACAGCCGCAAATTGCCGCAAACAAGCGAATTGTTGCATCTTGTTTATTTTTTTGTATCGAATTTCAAGCATACTTTCAAACTTGCTATTTTAGATCCTTACTTCGACTATTCTCCAGGTTTAGGTGGACTATATGTAAACAGCACGATGCTGTCAGCCCAAGCAGGGGGATTCACTCAAAAATTATTCCCGCGTTTCAAATGGTTCAAATGGCTCTGAGCACTATGGGACTCAACTGCTGTGGTCATAAGTCCCCTAGAACTTAGAACTACTTAAACCTAACTAACCTAAGGACAGCACACAACACCCAGCCATCACGAGGCAGAGAAAATCCCTGACCCCGCCGGGAATCGAACCCGGGAACCCGGGCGTGGGAAGCGAGAACGCTACCGCACGACCACGAGATGCGGGCATTCCCGCGTTTCGTCTCATCCAATGGAACTATCGAATTATGACTCAAAATTCCGCGGAAATGCCAAGAATATCAGCTTTCGTACCAACTGGGTCCGTATTAGTCTTCCCTCGCTCCTGTACTGAAATGACAATTTTTTCTTTCGCCTACGGCGCCAGTCTGTTCGTTGAGCTCAGCTTTGGAAATCCAGCCAGGCAGAAGACTGTGATTCTAACTCGGCCAGCTGCACATAGTGTAGAGGAGTGACGCGAGAGAGCAGCAGCCGCCTGCTATGGAGAAAAGCCGGACTCGAGTAGTACGGATTGTCGCCGACAGATGGCAGGCGAGAGCTGCAGAGAATAAATCTCTGTGTAGGTAGAGTAAAGCCAAATTTCGGCCCACTGCGAGCTGATAATGCATTGACTTCCGCTGTACATTTACCATGTCTAATAAAGAAGTACACTCAACCGTCTAATGCACTGCTAAAACTGATCAGTGGCTTCATACGGAACATGATACATATTTTGCAACAAAGAATTCTTTTTTTCGCTATTGTTATTTTAAACACCTTGTACAAAGGTGGGTTGTCAGCAGCATAGTACGCTGCTCTTCAGCCATGAGTGACACAATATATGACATAAAGGAGGTACAGATAATACAATAAAAATGGCGGACAAAAACTGTAGACACGGAAAACAATATACTCGAAGCCATTCACACTAGAAAAGAAAAAACACTAAATCCTGTTGACACGGCGCACGAAACACAGACGACTGCGACGGCACAGGTGAACGGTGGTGGCGTGACGGCGAAAGAACACTAAACACAAACACAAAGGCACACAAACGAGATGATCTACGGAGCGCGAATGTCCACTGAGCGTGTACGAGTCCGGGGACATGCCAAGAGAGGAGGAGGGGGCTGGGAGAGGGAGAGGGGAGAGCAGAGATGCCAAGGGCAGCGGAGATGTGGGGGAGGAAGTAAGGGAGGAGGGGGAGGGGAAGCCTGGGGGAAGAGGGGTGGAGGATCTGTATCCGTTCGAGGAAAAGGAGGAGGTGGGGGAACGGAATTAGGTCGTACAGGATCCGTGTGGGGGAGGGGAGACGGATGCGATAGGCAAGGCGGAGAGCATGGTGTTCAAGGATCTGAAGGGATTTGTAAAAGGTAGGGAGGGTGGAGATTCAGGCCGGGTGGGCGTAACTGAGGATAGGGCGAATGACGGATTTCTAGGTGTAGAGGATGGTGGAGGGGTCCAGACCCCACGTATGGCCGGAAAGGAGCTTGAGGAGACGGAGTCGGGAGTGTGCCTTGGCATGGATTGTCCAGAGATGGGGGGTCCAGGAGAGGCGACGGTCGAGGGTGACGCCAAGGTACTTAAGGGTGGGGGTGAGGGCCATACGACCACCATAGATGGTTAGATATAAACCGAGGAGGCGGAAGCAAGGGGTGGTTTTGCCTACAATGATCGCCTGGGATTTGAAGGGATTGGCCTTAAGCAACCACTGGGTTGACCAAGCGGTGAACCAGTCAAGATGGGATTGGAGAAGGTGTTGAAACACTGCAGTGTGGGGTCGAGGGCAAGGAAGGCGGTTTCATCGGCAAACTGGAGAAGGTGTAGGGGGGTGTTGGCGGCGGCATGTCCGCCATATACAAAAGGTACAGAAGGGGGGAGAGGACGGAGCCTTGGGGCACACCGGCAGAGGGGAAAAAGGTGTAGGAATCAGCGTTATGGATGGTGACATAGGAAGGACGGCGGGAGAGAAAGGAGCCGATCAGACGGACGTAGTTAATGGGAAGGGCAAAGGTTTGGAGCTTGAAGAGGAGACCGGAATGCCATACGCGGTCATAGGCACAGAATTACAATGTCATCGGCGAACCTCAAAGTTTTCACTTCTTCTCCATGAATTTTAATACCTACTCCGAATTTTTCTTTTGTTTCCTTTATTGCTTGCTCAATATACAGATTGAATAACATCAGGGAGAGGTTACAACCCTGTGTCACTCCTTTCCCAACCACTGCTTCCCTTTCATGCCCCGCGACTCTTATAACTGCCATCTGGTTTCTGTTCAAATTGTAAATAGCCTTTCGCTCCCTGTATTTTACCCCTGCCACCTTTAGAATTTGAAACAGAGTAGTCCAGTTAACATTGTCAAAAGCTTTCTCTAAGTCTACAAATGCTAGAAATGTAGGTTTGCCTTTTCTTAATCTTTCTTCTAAGATAAGTCGTAAGGTTAGTATTGCCTCACGTGTTCCAACATTTCTACGGAATCCAAACTGATCTTCCCCGAGGTCCGCTTCTACCAGTTTTTCCATTCGTCTGTAAAGAATTCGTGTTAGTATTTTGCAGCTGTGACTTATAGTTCGGAAATTTTCACATCTGTCAACACCTACTTTCTTTGGGATTGGAATTATTATATTCTTCTTGAAGTCTGAGGGTACTTCGCCTGTCTCATACATCTTGCTCACCAGATGGTAGAGTTTTGTCATGACTGGCTCTCCCAAAGCCATCAGTAGTTCTAATGGAATGTTGTCTACTCCGGGGGCCTTGTTTCGACTCAGGTCTTTCAGTGCTCTGTCAAACTCTTCACGCAGTATCTTATCTCCCATTTCATCTTCATCTACATCCTCTTCCATTTCCATAATATTGTCCTCAAGTACATCGCCCTTGTATAAACCCTCTATATACTCCTTCCACCTTTCTGCCTTCCCTTCTTTGCTTACAACTGGGTTTCCATCTGAGCTCTTGATATTCATAGAAGTGGTTCTCTTCTCTCCAAAGGTCTCTTTAATTTTCCTGTAGGCAGTATCTATCTTACCCCTAGTGAGACAAGCCTCTACATCCTTACATTTGTCCTCTAGCCATCCCTGCTTAGCCATTTTGCACTTCCTGTCGAACTCATTTTTGAGACGTTTGTATTCCTTTTTGCCTGCTTCATTTACTGCATTTTTATATTTTCTCCTTTCGTCAATTAAATTGAAACATTTCTTCTGTTACCCATGGATTTCTACTAGCCCTCGTCTTTTTACCTACTTGATCCTCTGCTGCCTTCACTACTTCATCCCTCAGAGCTACCCATTCTTCTTCTACTGTATTTCTTTCCCCCATTCCTGTCAATTGTTCCCTTATGCTCTCCCTGAAACTCTCTACAACCTCTGGTTCTTTCAGTTTATCCAGGTCCCATCTCCTTAAATTCCCACCTTTTTGCAGTTTCTTCAGTTTCAATCTGCAGTTCATAACCCACAGATTGTGGTCAGAATCTGCATCTGCCCCTGGAAATGTCTAACAATTTAAAACCTGGTTCCTAAATCTCTGTCTTACCATTATATAATCTATCTGATACCTTTTAGTATCTCCAGGATTCTTCCATGTATACAACCTTCTTTTATGATTCTTGAACCAAGTGTTAGTAAAATTCTACAAGGCTGCTTCCTCTTTCATTCCTTCATCCCAATCCATATTCACCTACTATGTTTCCTTCTCTCCCTTTTCCTACTGACGAATTCCAGTCACCCATGACTATTAAATTTTCGTCTCCCTTCACTACTTGAATAATTTCTTTTATCTCGTCATACATTTAATCTATTTCTTCATCATCTGCAGAGCTAGTTGGCATATAAACTTGTACTACTGTAGTAGGCATGGACTTTGTGTCTATCTTGGCCACAATAATGCGTTCACTATGCTGTTTGTAGTAGCTAACCCGCACTCCTATTTTTTTATTCATTATTAAACCTACTCCTGCATTACCCCTATTTGATTTTGTATTTATAACCCTGTAATCACCTGACCAAAAGTCTTGTTCCTCCTGCCACCGAACTTCACTAATTCCCACTATATCTAACTTTAACCTATCCATTTCCATTTTTAAATTTTCTAACCTACCTGCCCGATTAAGGGATCTGACATTCGACGCTCCGATCCGTAGAACGCCATTTTTCTTTCTCCTGATAAAGACGTCCTCTTGGGTAGTCTCCGCCCAGAGATCCGAATGGGGGACTATTTTACCTCCGGAATATTTTACCCAAGAGGACGCCATCATCATTTAATCATACAGTAAAGCTGCATGTCCTCGGGAAAAATTACGGCTGTAGTTTCCCCTTGCTTTCAGCCGTTCACAGTACCAGCACAGCAAGGCCGTTTTGGTTATTGTTACAAGGCCAGATCAGTCAATCATCCAGACTGTTGCCCCTGCAACTACTGAAAAGGCTGCTGCCCCTCTTCAGGAGCCACACGTTTGTCTGGCCTCTCAACAGATACCCCTCCGTTGTGGTTGCACCTACGGTACGGCCATCTGTATTGCTGAGGCACGCAAGCCTCCCCACCAACGGCAAGGTCCATGGTTCATGGGGGGGATCAGAAATAATAGTCTGCCAGTAACATCAATATTTACTGAATATAAGGTTGTAGGTTTGGTACGTGCATCGTGCATATTTTTTATTTTTTTTTTTACATTATAATGTGTTGAACAAAAACAATTTATTGTCGTGAGCATCCTAAATATACATTTAAATCATACTCTACAGTCAATCAGGTCAAATATTTTTACGTCATTATAACTTTGTACACTACCACTCACTATTTTTCGTTGTATCTGCTAACAGGCAGTTTTGTCTCTAAGATTTCTATTTTGTAATTAGATTACCTTTAAAACGTCCTATTACCTCTTCTGACTTTTCTTTGCTGTTCAGATGGATTGGAAACTAAGTAACAGAAATGTAAAATAAGACAAAAGACCAGAAATGAATGAAATTAACTGAATAGTTAAATCAGTTCCTGCAACCTTTCCCATTGGGACCGAGATAAACGCAAAAACAATAAAATGTGTAAGAACTCAAGCTGCAGTGTTCAGACACACAAACTGAAATAATGAGCCTGGAGATGCTCCAGATAGTAGCATGAAATCAGCTGAATTAGGTGTAAACAGCAGTCCCACAGGGAACTTATAAACGTCATGTCTGTCACTACCAATAAGGGAACATGGTTCTAGGCTTGCTGATAGATTTGTTCGTTAAATTTACATTTATCTTTGAGTATGGCTTTCACATAAATATGTCATTACACTGTATGAAGGTAAATCATACGCTGGAGAAGTCACTGCAGCAGATATGTAATGCAAGTATATCTCATTTAAAATAAGTTGCAATTGCAGGATCAAGAAAGGGGAAAAGAAATAGGTTTTGGCTTAAAAGCTAAGGTGGAGTCTTGTACTGTAAAGACAGTGTATTTACAGAAAAGCTGAATCTCGCCCAATACCTGTTAACAGAAAGCAGTGAACATCTACGCTAAATATCTGAAAATGTTTGACGGAATGTATTTAATATATGGTATTACTGAAAGTGTTGTTCTACTCTGAAGACAATGTGTGCACTATTATCTGTAACACGTGTTATCAAAAATATCCTTAACGAATGTGTTATTTTTACATTTACAACCCCTTAGCCTAAAAACTGTTAATAACAGGTCTATATAAATATCTTTAAATTTCAAAGTAAACGTGTTACAGAAATAGAACAATTTATTTAGGCTTCTTATTAACCACCGATTTACTTTTGGAATGGCTTAAAATTACCCAGAGTATTTTATGTAGGTAAAATAATGTGTTGTCCAAGACTGACAGAAACTTAGCCAGAATAGCAGAGCAACTTTATCAGTATAAATATTAAAATATTACAGCAAACAGTCAATTTGTCTATATTTTTACTATAAAAAATGCTCAGTAACTGTAACTACAACATGTGTTGCAATAAGTAACATATTTTGTGGGCAGTATTTTCAAAAAATGGTCTAAAGTGGGCAAAGTTCCCCCAGTTGACTGCATTTCCATTCACATGTTCCCGGTCTTCAACATAAAATGCTAAATTTGGATAATAAATAAAAATAGCAGTTACAATACAAATTATGCACGACATTTACTTGTAATGACATTTACTTTTTACCGTGTTTGGAAACAAGTATTCTTCAAAAAGTATTCTTCAGCAGATTTTGCATATGTGCTATTTCATTCTGAACTAGAAAATAGTATAGAGTACAAGCTAATGTTCTTACTGAGTGAATGTATACTTTTGTCCTCTCTACAATATTATATAAAATATGGGTACATTGTATGTATAAAAAGCTATTAAAATGCAGAGAAAAAAATAAACGGCATAAATGAAGCACAAGGAAGACACAAAGTTGGTGGCAAAGCACAGAAGTCAAATATGTACACAGGTCGGAAGGGTGAAGTTTTTATTTATACATGCCTCAATCTGAAACCTGGAGAGCAACATAGTTTACTTGCAAATAATATATGATATAACAAAAATACTCCATACTCAGCAAGAAACATAGAACAAAAATTTATAAAAATCACTGTGATTTAAACAAAAATGAGACCACTTGAAGAGAAATTGGCAACCAAATGAAGTTTGGATGTCAATTTTTCAAATCATTTACTAAAGAGTGATTTTGGAAATCACAGTTTCTGCAGTAACTTTCTCATGGCCTGCTTCTACTGCCTTGTGTCACTACACCCTGGTATCTTTTATTTCCCTCCCTTGGAACCAGATGAATTCTTGTTGCCAGGAAACTGTGAATTATTTTCTCCTGAGCACTGTGGCAGGCTGGGAAAACTACTTTCTCCTCGACTGATGAACCACGGATGTGGCTGTATCAGAGAGCAACAATTCACCTGTGAGTAATTTCTTCTTGTTGCTTCTCAAACACGCCTGTGCCTTTTGCAACACACTGAAAACCTCACTTGATGGCTCAATAAGTGAGTTATCTGTGAAGGACTTCAGACGTAAAAGCACGTTCACACAGGTACAGAGATTTTCTTTGCACAGTGTGACCACACAAATAGTATTGGGACTGCTGCTCTTCGTCACACACAGTGTTACAAAGTGGCTCACCAACTTCCTCAGCACAGACATCCCCATCTTCACTAGTTCTGCCTGGAAACTACTGCCTTCATTTTCATTATTATCAGTGGCAGTATTAAAGAACTGAGAAAGAGTAATAACCCTCAATGCCGATTTTACTTCTCGTAGCGTTGGTACTGGATTTTTGAAGTGGAGCATTGCTGACAGATTTTCCAAGGTATCTTGTGTAAATCTACTTATTAGCAAAAATTTAAATTTCTTCTCATTCAGGAATGTGTTCTGCAATTCCAAAATACCTCCAGCTGTCAAAACTACACCACACTGAACTGGTTTCCAGGCACTGTTCAGCCCAATTTTCAAGTTTCCAAATAATCACAGAGTGTCGTAAAGATGACAGAGAGCCTCACTGTATGTTTGTTCATCAGAACGACTCAGAGGCATAACTGGAGCTCTGGATGTCATGAGGCAAGACCACTCACGAACGTGCTTTAGAAACCGTGCTGTGGTTAAAGTATTTCTGTGCAGTTTCTCTGTCTTGACAGCGTACTCACTGGCTGCTGCAGTCTGGCTGTTAATTAGGGCAGTAGACGAGCCAACTTTCATTTTCTTGTAATGTTTTGGCCTCAGAAATCCCTCACACAGTTTTGGTGTCAGTTTAAGACTTAAACCACTGTCTACCTCAAGCCACTGTTATACACGATTTATATGTACCTCATTACAAGGCAGATCACGTCCCTCGACAACATTTCGTCAGAGGAAGACCGATTGCCCATTGACTAAGTGAATCCTCGTTTTTCAAAATGTGTGGTGTATCTTTGAGGAAAATTAGTTTCCAATTATCATCACAAAGACACTGGCAGAAACTAATTTTGAAAACCTTTCGACAACAATTGAAAATTCTCGCCATACAGCTCAATTTTGCCCTCCCGTCACTGACGCGATGCAGCGAACATTGTACAAGTGCCTAAGATTCCCTAATAAAGCTTATAATGATGTCTGGCGTGAGAACTGGAAAAAGATGGCCCTGTGTAATGGTAACCAATTGTTTGTTTCCATCTTGAGGTAATACCACCCAGCATAACAACTAATGCATTAGAAGCTATAGTTTTTGCAAGGGCGAGATCTGGTGGAGGTGTCGTATCATTACCAATGGTGCAGCCAATGCTCAATCATCTTCGAATGATGGAGTGATACTAACATCATCCATCATCAGAACAGCATGTTTCTCCACTGGTAAAATGAGTCAAGCTTGTCTTTCAGGGAACTCACAAGCTCCCTCAGCACACCAGGTCTAAATTTTATGCTCTGTAGCGAACATATTGGGGTTCTATCTGAAGGAAATGGTAATTTATTTTCCAGCAGGACTTTGTACCCCATACTACTACAAGGTGGTTTAATTTTTAGCCCTTTCCACTGACCATTTGCTACCTTTACGTGTCCCCTTCACTCATACTGCAAACTGATCTGCACCGAATAAACAGCGCAGACTCGCAAAGAGGCTGTCTTTTTCTAAACCCACTCCTCTCTCACTTTTCTGAGAGAGGATGAGTTTTCTCTTGAAAGCTTCAATTCCAGCCTGAAGCTAGGTTCTTCAGGGTGGTCACTGCATCTTCTGTTGTGTCCAAGTTCGCTGCAGGACTGATGTCATTGGTCACATTCGAAGGCTCTCCAACCTCTGGAACACATATTTGCAATATTACAATCTTCAAACATAAAAAGCATTTAATACTGTAATATGTTTTTAGGTAGCCAGTAATTCTTTCTCAGTAGGCTGTGGTACGTAATTTAAAGATTCGTAAGATGCCAAAATCTTACTTTCAAAGGACTGAAGCAAGTCTATGACAGTCTGAGTGGTAATATTCCAAGTATGCTCTTAATACTATGAAATGGTAACGTAATGTCATATCCTAAAGTGCAATTGTAGATGACCAATTATATTTAATTCTCAACAAACACTACTATAGTGTTTCCAAAAATCTGTAGGCTCTTTGCTAGGCATCACAGGAACCTGACAGCAATAGATTGTAAAAGAGCTTCACTTTACAACACTTCAATAATACCGCAGCACGTGAGAACTGAATACTTAAATTACAAGAGCTGTGAGGCAAGTGTTACTTCCTGATGTGGGTTTTAGTGGAGATTACCTTTAAGTGCAAGTAATTATTATTTAGAATAAAAGATTAAATAATCAGGACCAGACCTAACCACAATATTGGACACCTTAGCACCTGTTGTGCTACATATTACCAATAAAGGCAAAGCTCTGTATACAGAGTCTGAAAAACACAAATGGTATGGGAAACATCACAGGCTTTTAAGGAAACTTTAACCAGCTGTGGTAACAAATCAAAGCATCAGTTTTCCCATTTGTGTATAACATTTAACTGTAAATTAGAAATACGGTATATACAGTGTCCAATGGCAAGCAGCAGAAACGATATAGCATAAAGGTATGAGAAATCACATTACTTTATATTCCATCAGATACCAATACAAGTGGACTGTGTGTCTGAGACATGTGGTCCTGTTCACTAAATTACCTTGTGGTGAAGTATTTTGTTCCCTCCATCAACAGACCCTGGACATGTCAGTTTCAAAAATATACAGCTGTTGCAAATGAAATGTTTTAGTCTTCTTCTGTACACAACTCAGGGTTAAAATGAGTGTACAAAATATAACTTCTAAAGAAGGAACTCTAAGCAACACATTTACAACAACTTTAAAAAGGTATATGCTTACTGTACTCAACTGACAAAGTGTTTCCTACGACAATTACTACGATACTAGTAAGCCTACTTTCTGCAAGCATAATGCTGTGAAGGGAAATTCTGTGTGTCCTACTGACCGAAACAACAAATGTGTGCTGTTAGCAGTCACACGAGATTTTCAGAGTGTCATAATTCAGGAGCAAGTGAAAGCATGACGTATGCATATAGCAACTGAAGCTGTGAGTGTTATTTTCCAGTTACCTGTATCCTCAGTTCGTTTCTCTAGTAGGCCAACAGGTTTCCTCTCGGCAAGAGCCTTACGATCACCAAAAATGGTTGGCACAGCATTTGGTTTACCACTTGGGAACTTTGATTTCAAGTTACTTTTAAGTGCATTACGGGAGTGAACAGTGGTCAATGTGTTACAAATATTTACTATCAAAAACAGCCTCGATCACGATTTATTTATTACAGTGACCGGTTTCGACCATTACTGTGGTCATCTTAAGAGCAATGAGTAAGAACCTCCTTCTGGTGGTAAATCACTACCACCAATCGGTACTCACCGTAATAAACAAATTGTGATCAAGACTGTTTTTGACACTAAATACTGGATTTCAAGGTTGAGCGCACGGTGCAGCGAGTGTAAACATTGGACGATTGAACAGCGGAGAAACGTTGTGTGGAGTGACAAATCACGGTACACAATGTGGCGATCCGAAGGCAGGGTGTGGGTATTACGAATGCCCGGTGCACGTCATCTGTCAGCATATGTAGTGTCAACAGCAAAATTCAGAGGCAGCGGTGTTATATGGTGTGGTCGTGTTTCCCATGGAGTTGGCTTCCACCCCTTGTTGTTTTGCGTGGCACTATCACAGGCCTACATTGATGTTTTAAGCACCTTCTTGCTTTCCACTGTTGAAGAGCAATTCGGGGATGGTGATTGCATTTTTCAACACGATCGAGCACCTGTTTGTATTGCACGGCCTGCGACGGAGTGGTTACACGACAATAACATCCCTGTAATGGACTGGCCTGCACAGAGTCCTGACCTGAATCCTAGGGAACATCTTTGGCACGTTTTGGAATGCGGACTTTGTGCCAGGCCTCACCGACCGACATCGATACCCCTCCTCAGTGCAGCACTCCGTGAAGAATGGGCTGCCATTCCCCGAGAAAACTTCCAGCACCTCATTGAACGTATGCAAGCGAGAGTGGAAGCTGTCATCAAGGCTAAGAGTGGGCGCCAGGAACTTCTAAGTCATTTTCAGGCACGTGTTCGGATACGTTTGATCACATAGTGTAGTATTTGTATCTGAGACTGTTGAATATACAAGATGCCGTATTAAAAGAGTTAATTATAAATATACTGTACTGTTACGACTGACGATACAATTCAACTATGCTATTCTTTTTATTTATTTCAATGTTTGTCGAAACGGTAGGCCTACAAAAAAAAATGGTTCAAATGGCTCTGAGCACTATGGGACTCAACATCTTAGGTCATAAGTCCCCTAGAACTTAGAACTACTTAAACCTAACTAACCTAAGGACATCAGACACACCCATGCCAGAGGCAGGATTCGAACCTGCGAACGTAGCAGTCCTGCGGTTCCGGACTGCAGCGCCAGAACCGCTAGACCACCGCGGCCGGCGGTAGGCCTACACTATTAAATGCAAGTAACAGGTACTTTACAGGGGCACGTCATTATCACGCCAATTATTTTCACAAAATTTACTGAAAATGAGGCACTGTTAATTGATCTTTGAAGTACACATAGCCATTGCCAACAACATACATTAAAACATCCAAATACTGTACTTCCCATCTTCAACAATTGGACCTACACACTGAATACTAAACGAAAAACCGTGTTTACCTATTACACCTTTCGTGTTGCAAAAAATATGTCTTTACAGCAGTCAGTACATTACAGATTAACCAGAGACGTGTAGCTTTCACTATGGTTTGTCCAAAAAAACGGACTTGCACACAACGTACCTTTTACAAACAAATGTGACCGGTTTGAGACGAACCACATGTAATGACACACCAAATCTGATCACTAAGCGAGTCGAAATACAGCAAGTCTGTTACACAGCGAATGTTAAACCTTAAGATTATTTGCACTAATGAATGACAACTGTACTTTCCATACAGAAGCGAGAGTCTCATGTGGGCTGCCAGTTGGCTCTGCTGATTTTCATCGGCCATATTCTCCTTCTTGCTGCATCTCTACTTTCAGAAGGAATTCTGTACAGTTTACCTCCCTTTCTGCCTCAGAACAAAAAGCGAAAAGCACAGCACTGAGACAGTATTCTACTTAGAACTTTGAAACTACACAACACTGCCCATGCCTCACACACAATGCTTGGGCCCACAACGGCTGCTAATGTTACAAGATGTGATTTCAGCCAACTGTGGATGGCCGCGAACGCAGCAGAATACGATGGCTGTACTTCTCTTTACACTAGGCTGTACTGCCCTGGTAAACACGCCACGACTCCAGCGCTGCAAAGTGGAGTGCATCTCGACTTGCACTGCTGCCAACTTTGGACTTGCTAGCAAAATGGCTTCCTCGTGGAAGAACGGGGATGTGTGTTTAAAACCTTCAATCGTGCAATCGGATAGATCAGCAAAGTTTCACAAGTGAGAAGATAGTACGACACTTGTATGTGGAACAGATTCTGTAAGGATTCAACGTTCACCTTTTGCATTATAAACAACCCACATACAGAACTTGATAGTATATCCTACAGCAGTCTCCAAATAAATTCTTGCCCTTGTGCTATTAGGTGCTAATTATTTTCAACTGTTTGCGCTGGCTGTACGCTACCATCAGAACTTTAATTTCAAACAGAGCATTACTTACATCTAAATAGGAATTCAACTTCATTAACAATTATTTAACATAATTCCAGTTTATAAGTCACTATGTTTAACCTACTGAAACGGCTTTGCCCTCGCATTTTTTGCGAGTTAATTGCATGCATGAACTCTTGAGTTATTTATGCACCATCCAGGTTGTGGATTCTTTGCAGCTTTTGGAATTAGTGCTTTGCAAGGCTTGTATGTAACACATAAATGAGATACTTCATGACCTTAATTCAAGATGGGAGTGTCATTATGTAAAAATATTATTCATCCAGAAATCCCATCCAACCTTGCTATCTGAATCAGCACTTTGTGTGTCAAAGTGAAAACTTTGTATGTCTCTTCACTTCTGCTGCCACAGTATCTGTGTTCCTCAGGTAAGTTTTCATCTTTGTGTATGTCTCTTTGTGACCTACTAAGTAAATACAATCTTTAATTGATGGCAGTATGTTTGAGCACTGATTTTAATAATTACCAGCAGCAGGAATGTACAGATTACTCAATTCAATTAAACATCTCAATATCCTAGTTTATTGCTGTCAAGGCTAAATATAATTTACAGAAATGCAATTTTTGCAACTGCTAGTACTACTGCTAAATCTACTGCTGCAGCTACAAGTTATAGAACCACAGACATCAGAACTTTATGTGTGCATTTATTGTGATGTGCAGATACTACGTAACTAATTTTTTTTTTCTTCACTACCCACAAGACCAAACTGGCTACTACATCTAAATTATGCTGAACGAGGTGGAGCAGTGGATAGCACAATGGAATCGTATTCAGAAAGACAGTGGTTCAAACCCGCGTCCAGGCATCCCATTTTAGAGGTTCCGTTATTTCTGAAATTCACTTCAGCGAAATGCCGGGATGGTTCCTTTCAAAGTGCAAGGCCTTACTTCCTTTAACATCCTTTGCTAATCTGAGCTTTTGATCCAATCATTATTTTGTACATTTCAGAGAGATGCAACCTCGTGACAAGAAAGTGATGCTGTATCAGCTTCCACCAATAGTGCTGCAGAAGGAAATGACATGGAGGCTTCTGGGTGAATCAGACTGAATAGTGGAACAGCTATGGCCACCACAAGCGACATGGAATCAGGAGGATGTGCTACACCCACATCTTCCACACCAACAAAATCTAAGGAGACCGAAGATTGCTATTTTCGTGCAGTGCAACTACTTGCGCAGATACTTTGAAACAATATGAGAATGGTAATGTGGGCAGTTTCATAAAATATCTGGCATCAGTTTGTGCAATCAATTAGAAGGCATAGAGCAAGACCACTGTAGCACATCAATAACTGTGTGTGTTACGTGTATGCACACTGTTTAAACAAAATTTGATTGCTGTCTTGGAAATAAACTAAACCCTTATTACTTCCTGAGAGAACTGAATGTGAGTGTTTTCACATGACCCTCGGCTGTGTTCAAAATGACTGCTGTCAACTATTGTAATTATGTAGCTCTGCACTACTACCCCCTCCCCACCCCCTCCGTGAACCTTGGACCTTGCCGTTAATGGGAAGGCTTGCGTGATACAGATGCAGATAACCATACTGTAGGTGCACCCAGAACACAGGGGTATCTGTTGAGAGGTCAGACAAACGTGTGGTTCCTGAAGAAGAGCAGTAGCCTTTTCAGTAGTTGCAATGGGCAACAGTCTGGGCAATTGACTGAACTGGCCTTGTAACATCACGCAAAATTGTCTTTCTGTGCTTGTACTGCAAACAGCTGAAAGCAAGGGGAAACTACAGCCATAAGTTTTCCTGGGGGCATACAGCTTTGCTGTACGGTTAAATAATGATGACATCCTCTCGGGTAAAACACTACAGAGGTATAATACTTCCTGAATTGGATTTCCGATCAGGGACTGCTCAGGAGAACATCATTATCAGGAGAAACAGAACAGGGGTTTTATGGATTGGAGCGTTGAATGTCAGACCCCTTAACTGGGCAGATAGGTTGGAAAATTTAAAAATGGAAATGGATAGGTTAACGTTAGATATAATGGGAATTAGTTAGTTGATTGGCAGGAGAAACTGAACTTCTGGTCAGGTGAATACAGGGTCATAAATACAGAATCAGATAGGGGTAATGCAGGGGTAGGTTTAATAATGAATGAAAATTAGGAATGCGGATAAGCTACTAAAAACAGCATGGTGAACGCTTTTGCACATTAGTACAGGTTTATATGCCAATTAGCTCTGCACATGATGCACTGAAGAAATGTATGATGAGATAAAAGAAATTATTCGCATAGTTAAGGGAGAAAAAAATTTAGTACTCATTGGGGACTGGAATTCAGTAGTAGGAAAAGGAGGAGAAGAAAAAGTAGTAGGTGAATATGGAGGTTTAAGAATCATGAAAGAAGGTTGTATGTGTGGAAGAGACCTGGAGATACCAAAAGATTTCAGATTCATTACATAGTGTTATGAGAGAGATTTGGGAACCAGGTTTCAAGTTATATGACATTTCCAGGGGCAGATGTGGACTCTGTACACAATTTACTGGTTATGGACTATATATTAAAAATGAAGAAATTGCAAAAAGATAAGAATTTCAGGAGATGGGTCCTGGATAAACTGAAAAAAAAACAGAGGTTGTAGAGTGTTTCAGAGAGAGCATTAGAGGACAATTGACAATAACAGGGGAATAGAATACAGTGAAAGGAGAATGGGTAACCTTGAGAGATGAAATAGTGTAGACAGCAGAGGATCCAGTAGGTAGAAAGACGAGGTCTAGTAGAAATCCTTGAGAACAAAAGAGAGACACTGAATGTAACTGATGAAAGGAGAAAACATAAAAATGCAGCAAATGAAGCAGACAAAATGGAATACAAATTTCTCAAAAATGAGATCGACAGGAAGTGCAAAATGGCTAAGCAGAGGTGGAAGGATGTTGAGGCACATATCACTAGGGACAAGACAGGTACTGCCTACAAGAAATTAAAGAGACCTTTGGAGAAAAGGGAACCACCTGTATGAATATCAAGAGTTCAGATGGAAAACCAGGCCTAAGCATAAAAGGAGGAGCAGGAAGGTGGAAGGAATATATAGAGGGTCTGTACAAGGGTGATGTACTCGGGGGCATTATTATGGAAATGGAAGAGGATGTAGATGAAGATGAGGTAGGAGATATGACACTGCGTGAAGAATTGGTCAGAGCACTGAAACACTTAAGTAGAAACAAGGCACCGCAAGTAGACAACATTCCGTTGGAGCTACTGATACCCTTGGGAGAGCCAGCCCTGACAAAACTCTACCATCTGGCGAGCAAGACGTATGAGACAGGCGAAGTATCCTCGGACTTCAAGAAGAATAAAAGAACTCCATATCCATAGAAAGGAGGTGCTGACAGGTGTGTGAACCACCAAACTATCGTTTTAATAAGTCACCATTGCAAAACAGACAAATGAAAAAACTGGTAGAAGATGGCCTCAGGAAGATCAGTTTGGGTTCTGTTCAAATGTAGGAACACACGAGCCAATTCTGACCCCACTACTTACCTTAGAAGCTAGGTTAAGGAACGGTAAACCTACATTTACAACATTTGTAGGCACAGAGAGCTTTTGACAATGTTGACTGGAACAAGCTCTTTCAAATTCTCGTGATAAATACAGGGAGCGAAAGGCTATTTACAATTTGTACAGAAACCAGATGGCAGTTATAGGAGTCGAGGGGCATGAAAGGGCAGCAGTGATTGAGAAGGGAGTGAGACAGGGCTGTAGCTTTGTGGCACAACTTGGCTAGAAGAAGAGGTAAGTCGGTAGGAACATTCTGAGGGATCGACAATCACCTACTTAGTACTGGAGGGAAGCGTGCAGGGTACAAATTGTAGATTGAGACCAAGAGATGAATGCAGGAGGATGTCGGTCGCAGCAGTTACTCTGAGATGAAAAGGTTTGCACAGGATAGAGTAGCACGGAGAGTTGCATCAAACCAGTCTTTGGACTGAAGATCACAACAACAACACCTCTGTACTACCAAATCACAACATATGTGGCCCGCCAGAAGACTGTGTGACATGGCGCACATTTAAGGGTACAACTATCAGGTTACACTCTCTTGTATTAGTGCACGGTGAAGTGCTGTATGCTACACGTGTCCAGAAACGCTGCATTATTTGTAGATCTGAGTAACTCTACGGGAACCAGATTTTAGGAATGCACAAGTGAAATAAAACACAGCTGTGTGCTTTGTGTGTACATGCACCACTGCTCTGGCTTTCAGTGCAGATTTTGAAAGGCAGTTCAGTTAATTTGTTAGTTGCCGCTTGACTCTTAGAGGGATGTGTAGCTGGTTCACATTTCACAGCCACGTTCTTATTACAGCTCCACAAAAGAAGGCCTGAATTGATTGGTGATTACTGTGGACCTCAAAACGAATCTCCTACATTTAGTAAAGTGTATGACACATGAGCAACATCATTACACAGTGTTACTGTATGAAATTCAGCTGTCATCTCTGTAGCCACCGACAACGAACTGTTGTTACTGTTAACGAGGCTACCGTTGCTACCGGCAAGTGTAACAGCAAATAAATGAGAATGCTATATGTACAAAAATAATGACTAGTAAGCACTATTATATTCTATATCTACATACATACTCTGCAATCCACCATACGGTGCGTGGCGGAGGCTACCTCGTACCACAACTACCATCTTCTCTCCCTGTTCCACTCCCAAACAGAACGAGGGAAAAATGACTGCCTATATGCCTCTGTACGAGCCGTAATCTCTGTTATCTTAACTCTGTGGTCTTTCTGCGAAATATAAGTTGGCGGCAGTAAAATTGTACTGCAGTCAGCCTCAAATGCTGGTTCTCTAAATTCCCTCAGTAGCGATTCACGAAAAGAACGCCTGCTTTCCTCTAGAGACTCCCACCCGAGTTCCTGAAGCATTTCCGTAACACTCGCGTGTCAATCCAACCTACCCGTAACAAACCTAGCAGCCCGCCTCTGAATTGCTTCTATGTCCTCCCCCAATCCGACCTGATAGGGATCCCAAACGCTCGAGCAGTACTCGAGAATAGGTCGTATTAGTGTTTTATAAGCGGTCTGTTTTACAGATGAACCACATCTTCCCAAAATTCTACCAATGAACCGAAGACGACTATCCGCCTTCCCCACAACTGCCATTACTTGCTTGTCCCACTTCATATCGCTCTGCAATGTTCCACCCAAATATTTAATCGACGTAACTGTGTCAAGCGCTACACCACTAATGGAGTATTCAAACATTACGGGATTCTTTTTCCTATTCGTCTGCATTAATTTACATTTATCTATATTTAGAGTTAGCTGCAATTCTTTACACCAATCACAAATCCTCTCCAAGTCATCTTGTATCCTCCAAACGTCACTCAACGACACCTTCCCGTACACCACAGCACCATCAGCAAACAGCCGCACATTGCTATCCACCCTATCCTAAAGATCATTTATGTAGTCAGAAAACAACAGCGGACCTACCACACTTCCCTGGGGCACCCCAGATGATACCCTCACCTCCGATGAACACTCACCATCGAGGACAATGTACTGGGTTCTATTACTTAAGAAATCTTCGAGCCACTCTCATATTTGGGGACCAATCCCATATGCTCGTACCTTAGTTAGGAGTCTGCAGTGGGGCACAGAGTCAAACGGTTTCCAGAAGTCAAGGAATAAGGCATCCGTCTGATTTCCTTCATCCACGGTTCGCAAGGTATTGTGTGAAACAACGGAGAGTTGCCTTTCGCAGGAGCGATGCTTTCGAAAGCCGTGCTGATGCATGGACAGCAACTTCTCTGTCTCAAGGAAATCCATTATATTCGAACCGAGAATATGTTCGAGAATCCTGCAACAAACTGATGTTAAGGATATTGGTCTGTAATTTTGAGGATGCATCCTTCTTGCCTTTTTATATACAGACGTCACCTGCACTTTTTCCAGTTGGGCAAGAGATTCGCGATAAATGAAAGCTAAGTAAGAAGCCAATGCATTAGAGTTCTCTTGGGATCCCATCAGGACCTGGCAATTTATTTATTTTCAACCGATTCAGCTGCTTCACAACCCCAGGGATGTCTATCACTACGTCCTCCATACGGGAATTTGTACGAGACTCAAACGGCGGTATGTTTGTACGATCCTCTTGCGTGAAAGATTTCTCAAATGCTAAATTTAAAATTTCAGCTTTCGTTCTGCTGTCACCGTTGCCAGGCCAGACTGATGAGTGAGTGACTGGATGGAAGCCTTCGACCCGCTTACCGATTTTACGTAAGACCAGAATTTCCTTGGGTTTTCAGCAAGATCTTTTGCTAAGGTACAACGGTGGTAGTGGTTGTATGCTTTGCGCATCGCTCTTTTTACAGCAACACGAATCTCTACTAACTAACTTTTGCCTGTCCTCATTCTCCCGATCTTTCTTGTACCGCGAGTGCAACTGTCTTTGCTTCCTGAGCATTCTCCCAATTGCACTGTTAAACCAAGGTGGGTCTTTTCCGCCCATAACCCACTTTTTCCGCACATATTTGTCCAATGTGTGATTTACAATGTGTTTAAAATTTGCCCATAATTCTTCCACGTCCATCGTACCGGAAGTAAATGAAGTCGATTCATTTACTAAGTGGGATGCTAACAACTGCTTATCCGCACTTTGTAGTAAGAACACTCTCCTAGACTCCTTGACCGACTTTTTAACTTTCGTAACCATAGTCGTAATGACAACATCAGGATCATTAACCCCTGTCTCAACACTGACACCATCGATGATGTCTGGTCTGTTCGTGGCTACCAGATCTAAAATATTTCCATTACGCATTGGCTGTCGATTTAGCTGCTCAAGACAGTTTTCGGATAATGTGTTCCAAAGTAATTCACACCACAGCTTGTCTGTACCACCTGTAATGAATCCATAGACATCCCAGTCTATACTAGGTAGGTTGAAGTCACCTCCGACTAATATAGCACGATCCACGTACTTCTGCGATACAGAGTGTAGACTCCCTCTGAATGATTCTAGAACTGTCACGGTGGAACCTCGTGGCTGGTAATAACACCCAACAATTAACTTTATTTCTCCTTGCCCCGTTAGATGTGTCCAGATAACTTCACAATCACACTCTACTTTGACCTCAGTAGACACAATATTTTTGTCAACCGGAATGAAGACACCACCTCCTACGCTGTCTAATCTGTCTTTCCGATAAACATTCCAACCCTCACTAAATATTTCAGAGCTTCCTATCTCAGGGTTCAGCCAGGCCTCAGTCCCGAGAATAATTTGCGCGCCACACGCTTCCTGGAGGGCAGTAAATTCGGGAACTTTATTCCGAACACTCTGAAAATTTACTGCTAATATCTTGATAGCTGGAGTGTATTTAAAGTGAGCGCGTCCCGATTTCCCTGCCCGCACGTCGACTGGTGAGTGTTCATCGGGACACCTCGCACTGCTGCCTATCCTAAAAAAAAAAAAACCCTGTGCACGCCGCAATTACTCTGCTACCCGAGTAGCCGCTTCCTTTGTGTAGAGCACCCCTGACCTATCTAGGGGCGTCCTACAATTCCCCAACCAATAGGGCAAGAAGGGAACACGTAGGAGGGTTTTCGCAGTTGGGAGTTAAATGATCATTGTAGATGATGAATCTGTGGTAATGACAGTCTCTGACTAGGTATGAGGAAGGCTCTACTTTGTGTTCTGGTAAGAGACGAGCACCGCAGTCCGAAGGTGGCGATCTACGGTTGAGGGGTCATCAGAAAAGATGCGAATGAGGAATATAGGGCCAGAATTGTGACAATTCAGTGGGCTTTTTGGATCTGCGTGTCAGGATTTGGACTCGGCTTCCACACAACTGCCCCCACTGTGATCTCGGGGTCCACCACTGTCAATCGCAAAAATGAGTCAGCAGGAGGTGGGGCGTCGGGGTCAGCTCGGTCACAGTGGATTGTTTTTGAGGAGGGAGGCATGTGGACCTAAGGTGATGGCTGGTAGACATTGCAGGAGGCGGGTCTGGGAATCAGAATCGGTGGATTTTACGATTACCGAGTCTTTGCAGGGTATGAGTTGTGATATGTTGCCTGGGACTATCTTTGTTTTTTTTTTTTTTGTTTTTGAGGAAAAGTGTTTTAGCACTGGGGAATCCGAAATCAGAGTGTGAGAGGATTAAGGAATGTGATGTAGGAGACGTGTGGACTGGGATGGGATTTGACCGCATAGGTTCGGGTGTGGGGGGGGGGGGCAATTGTGGTGGGTGTCGCTGATAGGTGGGGTACCTCTCTTAGGTGGGTTACTGGCATCGTTTGAGGCTGCGGTGTCAGAGGATATTGACTGTGCAGTGGGACAAGATTTTGAATGCCTTTTCTTACTTTTACTACCTTTAGCAGGTGGGTTCAGGCCAATGCAGACGGAGCCAGTGCGGTAACAATTGTGGCACAGCTTGTAGGTGTCGGTCTGTTGTTGCTGGAGTAGGTGGGAGGATGCTGGGAAGCTGCTTCCGAACCCAGACGTAGTCATGACGATGCTGGAAGTGGAGCAGCTGGCTGCTGCAACTGTGAGATACGTGGAACGGTCAGCACTGTTGGCAGCACTGGCAGTGGAGCTGTGGTCCGTGCTGGACTGATGTCGTCTGCAAATGAGCAATTGGTTACGTGTCGGGACGGTGTGTGCCGGTGTGTGGGAATATGTGAGCAGTCGGTTACGTGTCGGGATGGTGTGTGCCGGTGTGTGGGAATATGTGAGCAGTCGGTTACGTGTCGGGACAGTGTGTGCCGGTGTGCTGGAATATGTGAGCAGTCGTTTACGTGCCGGGACGGTGAGTGCCTGTGAGTGGCAATATGTGAGCAGCCGGTTACGTGCCGGGACGGTGTGTGCCTGTGTGTGGGAATATGTGAGCAGTCGGTTACGTGTCGGGACGGTGTGTGCCGATGTGTGGGATTATGTAAGCACTCGGTTACGTGTCGGGAAGGTGTGGGCCTGTGTGTGGGAGTATGTGGGCAGTCGGTTACGTGTCGGGACGGTGTGTGCCTGTGTGTGGGAATATGTGAGCAGTCGGTTACATGCCGGGACGGTGTGTGCCTGTGTGTGGGAATATGTGAGCAGTCGGTTACGTGTTGGGACGGTGTGTGCCTGAGTGTGGGAATATGTGGGCAGTCGGTTACGTGTCGGGACGGTGTGTGCCTGTGTGTGGGACTATGTGAGCAGTCGGTTACGTGCCGGGACGGTGTGTGCCTGTGTGTGGGAATATGTGAGCAGTCGGTTACGTGTAGGGATGGTGTGTGCCTGTGTGTGGGAATATGTGAGCAGTTAGTTACGTGTCGGGACGGTGTGTGCCTGTGTGTGGGAATATGTGAGCAGTCGGTTACGTGTCGGGACGGTGTGTGCCTGTGTGTGGGAATATGTGAGCAGTGAGTTACGTGTCGGGACGGTGTGTGCCTGTGTGTGGGAATATGTGAGCAGTCGGTTATGTGTCGGGACGGTGTGTGCCAGTGTGTGGGAATATATGAGCAGTTGGTTACGTGTCGGGATGGTGTGTGCCTGTGTGTGGGAATATGTGAGCAGTTGGTTACGTGTCGGACGGTGTGTGCCTGTATGTGGGAATATGGGAGCAGTCGGTTACGTGTCGGGACGGTGTGTGCCTGTGTGTGGGAATATGTGAGCAGTGGGTTACGTGTCGGGACGGTGTGTGCCTGTGTGTGGGAATATGTGAGCAGTCGGTTACGTGTCGGGACGGTGTGTGCCAGTGTGTGGGAATATATGAGCATTTGATTACGTGTCGGGACGGTGTTTGCCTGTGTGTGGGAATATGTGAGCAGTCGGTTACGTGTCGGGACCTTGTGTGCCCATGAGTGGGAATATGTGAGCAGTCGGTTACGTGTCGGGACGGTGTGTGCCGGTCTGTGGGAATATGTGAGCAGTTAGTTACGTGTCGGGACGGTGTGTGGGAATATGTGAGCAGTCGGTTACGAGTTGGGATGGTGTGTGCCGGTGTGTGGGAATATGTGAGCAGTCGGTTACGTGTCGGGTGGTGTGTGCCTGTGTGTGGGAATATGTGAGCAGTCGGTTACGTGTCGGGACGGTGTGTGCCTGTGTGTGGGAATATGTGAGAAGTCGGTTACGTGTCAAGAAGGTGTGTGCCTATGTGTGGGAATATGTGAGCAGACGGTTACGTGTCGGGACGGAGCGTGCCGGTGTGTGGGAATATGTGAGCAGTCGGTTACGTGTCGGGACGGTGTGTGACTGTGTGTGGGAATATGTGAGCAGTCGGTTATGTGTCGGGACGGTGTGTGCCTGTGTGTGGGAATATGTGAGCAGTCGGTTATGTGTCGGGACGGTGTGTGCCTGTGTGTGGGAATATGTGAGCAGTCGGTTACGTGTCGGGACGGTGTGTGCCTGTGTGTGGGAATATGTGAGCAGTCGGTTACGTGTCGGGATGGTGTGTGCCTGTGTGTGGGAATATGTGAGCAGTCGGTTACGTGTCGGGACGGTGCGTGCCGGTGTGTGGGAATATGTGGGCAGTCGGATACGTGTCGGGACGGTGTGTGCCTGTGTGTGGGAATATGTGAGCAGTCGGTTACATGTCGGGACGGTGTGTGCCTGTGTGTGGGAATATGTTGGCAGTCGGTTACGTGTCGTGACGGTGTGTGCCTGTGTGTGGGAATATGTGAGCAGTCGGTTACGTGTCGGGACGGTGTGTGCCCGTGTGTGGGAGTATGTGAGCAGTCGGTTACGTGTCGGGACGGTGTGTGCCTGTGTGTGGGAATATGTGAGCAGTCGGTTACGTGTCGGGACGGTGTGAGCCTGTGTGTGGGAATATGTGAGCAGTCGGTTACGTGTCGGGACAGTGTGTGCCTGTGTGTGGGAATATGTGAGCAGTTGGTTAAGTGTCGGGACGGTGTGTGCCTGTGAGTGGGAATATGTGAGCAGTCGGTTACGTGTCGGGATGGTGTGTGCTAGTGTGTGGGTATATGTGAGCAGTCGTTTACGTGTCGGGACGGTGTGTGCCTGTGTGTGGGAATATGTCAGTAGTCGGTTACGTGTCGGGACGGTGTGTGCCTGTGTGTGGGAATATGTGAGCAGTCGGTTACCTGTCGGGACGGTGTGTGCCTGTGTGTGGGAATATGTGAGCAGTCGGTTATGTGTCGGGACGGTGTGTGACTGTGTGTGGGAATATGTGAGCAGTCGGTTACGTGTCGGGACGGTGTGTGCCAGTGTGTGGGAATATATGAGCAGTTGGTTACGTGTCGGGATGGTGTGTGCCTGTGTGTGGGAATATGTGAGCAGCTGGTTACGTGTCAGGACGGTGTGTGCCTGTGTGTGGGAATATGTGAGCAGTCACTTACGTGTCGGGACGGTGTGCCTGTGTGTGGGAATATGTGAGCAGTGGGTTACGTTTCGGGAAGGTGTGAGCCTGTGTGTGGGAATATGTGAGCAGCCGGTTACGTGTCGGGACGGTGTGTGCCAGTGTGTGGGAATATGTGAGCAGTCGGTTACATGTCGGGACCTTGTGTGCCCGTGAGTGGGAATATGTGAGCAGTCGGTTACGTGTCGGGACGGTGTGAGCCGGTCTGTGGGAATATGTGAGCTGTTAGTTACGTGTCGGGACGGTGTGTGGGAATATGTGAGCAGTCGGTTACGTGCTGGGACGGTGTGTGCCTGTGTGTGGGAATATATGAGCAGTCGGTTACGTGTCGGGAAGGTGTGTGCCTGTGTGTGGGAATATGTGAGCAGTCGGTTACATGTCGGGACGGTGTGTGCCGGTGTGTGGGAATATGTGAGCAGTCGGTTACGTGTCGGGATGGTGTGTGCCGGTGTGTGCAAATATGTGAGCTGTCGGTTATGTGTCGGGACGGTGTGTGCCTGTGTGTGGGAATATGTGAGCAGTCGGTTACGTGTCGGGACGGTGTGTGCCGGTGTGTGGGAATATGTGAGCAGTCGGTTACGTGTCGGGACGGTGTGTGCCGGTGTGTGGGAATATGTGGGCAGTCGGTTACGTGTCGGGACGGTGTGTGCCTGTGTGTGGGAATATGTGAGCAGTCGGTTACGTGTCGGGACGGTGTGTGCCTGTGTGTGGGAATATGTGGGCAGTCGGTTACGTGTCGTGACGGTGTGTGCCTGTGTGTGGGAATATGTGAGCAGTTGGTTACGTGTCGGGACGGTGTGTGCCCGTGTGTGGGAGTATGTGAGCAGTCGGTTATGTGTCGGGACCGTGTGTGCCTGTGTGTGGGAATATGTGAGCAGTCTGTTACGTGTCGGGACGGTGTGTGCCAGTGTGTGGGAAGATGTGAGCTGTCGGTTACGTGTCGGGACGGTGTGTGCCTGTGTGTGGGAATATTTGAGCAGTCGGTTACGTGTCGGGATGGTGTGTGCCGGTTTGTGGGAATATGTGAGCAGTCGGTTACGTGTCGGGACGGTGTGTGCCGGTGTGTGGGAATATGTGAGCAGTCGGTTACGTGTCGGAACGGTGTGTGCCGGTGTGCGGGAATATGTGAGAAGTCGGTTACGTGTCGGGACGGTGTGTGCCTGTGTGTGGGAATATATGAGCAGTCGGTTACGTGTCGGGATGTTGTGTGCGTGCCGGTGTGTGGCAATATGTGAGCAGTCGGTTAGGTGTCGGGACGGTGTGTGCTGGTGTGTGGGAATATGTGAGCATTCAGATACGTGTCGGGACGGTGTGTGGTAATATGTGAGCAGTCGGTTACGTGTCGAGACGGTGTGTGCCTCTGTGTGGGAATATGTGAGCAGTCGGTTACGTGTCAGGACGGTGTGTGCCGGTGTGTGGGAATATGTGAGCAGTTGGTTACGTGTCGGGATGGTGTGTGCCGGTTTGTGGACATATGTGAGCAGTCGGTTACGTGTCGGGCCGGTGTGTACCGGTGTGTGCGAATATGTGAGCAGTCGGTTACGTGTCGGGACGGTGTGTGCCGGTATGTGGGAAAATGTGAGCAGTCGGTTACATGTCGGGACAGTGTGTGCCTGTGTGTGTGTATATGTTAGCAGTCGGTTACGTGTCGGGATGTTGTGTGCCGGTGTGTGGGAATATGTGAGCAGTCGGTTACGTGTCGGGATGGTGTGTGCCGGTGTGTGGGAATAAGTGAGCAGTCGGTTACGTGTCGGGCGGTGTGTGCCGGTGTGTGGGAATATGTGAGCAGTCGGTTACGTGTCGGGACGGTGTGTGCCTGTGTGTGGGAGTATGTGAGCAGTCAGTTACGTGTCGGGACGGTGTGTGCCTGTGTGTGGGAATATGTGAGCAGTCAGTTACATGTCGCGACGGTTTGTGCTTGTGTGTGGGAATATGTGAGCAGTCGGTTACGTGTCGGGACGGTGTGTGCCTGTGTGTGGGAATATGTGAGCAGTTGGTTACGTGTCGGGACGGTGTGTGCCTGTCTGTGGCAATATGTGAGCAGTCGGTTACGTGTCGGGATGGTGTGTGCTTGTGTGTGGGAATATGTGTGCAGTCGGTTACGTGTCGGGGCAGTGTGTGACTGTGTGTGGGAATATGTGAGCAGTCGGTTACGTGTCGGGACGGTGTGTTCCTGTGTGTGGGAATATGTGAGCAGTCGGTTACGTGTCGGGACGGTGTGTGCCTGTGTGTGGGAATATGTGAGCAGTCGGTTATGTGTCGGGACAGTGTGTGCCAGTGTGTGGGAATATGTGAGCAGTCAGTTACGTGTCGGGACGGTGTGTGCCTGTGTGTGGGAATATGTGAGCAGTCGGTTACGTGTCGGGACCTTGTGTGCCTGTGTGTGGGAATATGTGAGCAGTCGGTTACATGTCGGGATAGTGTGTGCCGGTGTGTGGGAATATGTGAGCAGTCAGTTACGTGTCGGGAAGGTGTGTGGGAATATGTGAGCAGTCGGTTACGTGTCAGGAAGGTGTGTGCTTATGTGTGGGAATATGTGAGCAGACGGTTACGTGTCAGGACGGTGTGTGTCGGTGTGTGGCAATATGTGAGCCGTCGGTTACGTGTCGGGACGGTGTGTGCCGGTGTGTGGGAATATGTGAGCAATCGGTTACGAATTGGGATGGTGTGTGCCGGTGTGTGGGAATATGTGAGCAGTCGGTTATGTGTCGGGTGGTGTGTGCCTGTGTGTGGGAATATGTGAGCAGTCGGTTATGTGTCGGGATGGTGTGTGCCTGTGTGTGGGAATATGTGAGCAGTCGGTTACGTGTCGGGACGGTGTGTGCCTGTGTGTGGGAATATGTGAGCAGTCGGTTACGTGTCGGGACGGTGTGTGCCTGTGTGTGGTAATATGTGAGCAGTCGGTTACGTGTCGGGACGGTGTGTGCCGGTGTGTGGGAATATGTGGGCAGTCGGTTACGTGTCGGGACTGTGTGTGCCTGTGTGTGGGAATATGTGAGCAGTCGGTTACGTGTCGGGACGGTGTGTGCCTGTGTGTGGGAATATGTGAGCAGTCGGTTACGTGTCGGGACGGTGTGTGCCTGTGTGTGGGAATATGTGAGCAGTCGGTTACGTGTCGGGACGGTGTGTGCCGGTGTGTGGGAATATGTGGGCAGTCGGTTACGTGTCGGGACGGTGTGTGCCTGTGTGTGGGAATATGTGAGAAGTCGGTTACGTGTCGGGACGGTGTGTGCCTGTGTGTGGGAATATGTTGGCAGTCGGTTACGTGTCGTGACGATGTGTGCCTGTGTGTGGGAATATGTGAGCAGTTGGTTACGTGTCGGGACGGTGTGTGCCCGTGTGTGGGAGTATGTGAGCAGTCGGTTACGTGTCGGGACCGTGTGTGCCTGTGTGTGGGAATACGTGAGCAGACGGTTATGTTTCGGGACGGTGTGTGCCTGTGTGTGGGAATATGTGAGCAGTCGGTTACGTGTCGGGACAGTGTGTGCCTGTGTGTGGGAATATGTGAGCAGTTGGTTACGTGTCGGGACAGTGTGTGCCTGTGAGTGGGAATATGTGAGCAGTCGGTTACGTGTCGGGATGGTGTGTGCTAGTGTGTGGGAATATATGAGCAGTCGGTTACGTGTCGGGACGGTGTGGCCTGTGTGTGGGAATATGTGAGCAGTCGTTTACGTGTCGGGACGGTGTGTGCCTGAGTGTGGGAATATGTCAGTAGTCGGTTACGTGTCGGGACGGTGTGTGCCTGTGTGTGGGAATATGTGAGCAGTCGGTTACCTGTCGGGACGGTGTGTGCCTGTGTGTGGGAATATGTGAGCAGTCGGTTATGTGTCGGGACGGTGTGTGCCTGTGTGTGGGAATATGTGAGCAGTCGGTTACGTGTCGGGACGGTGTGTGCCAGTGTGTGGGAATATATGAGCAGTTGGTTACGTGTCGGGATGGTGTGTGCCTGTGTGTGGGAATATGTGAGCAGCTGGTTACGTGTCAGGACGGTGTGTGCCTGTGTGTGGGAATATGTGAGCAGTCGGTTACGTGTCGGGACGGTGTGCCTGTGTGTGGGAATATGTGAGCAGTGGGTTACGTTTCGGGATGGTGTGATCCTGTGTGTGGGAATATGTGAGCAGCCGGTTACGTGTCGGGACGGTGTGTGCCAGTGTCTGGGAATATGTGAGCAGTCGGTTACGTGTCGGGACCTTGTGTGCCCGTGAGTGGGAATATGTGAGCAGTCGGTTACGTGTCGGGACGGTGTGAGCCGGTCTGTGGGAATATGTGAGCTGTTAGTTACGTGTCGGGACGGTGTGTGGGATTATGTGA
Source organism: Schistocerca nitens (assembly GCF_023898315.1). Classification (NCBI taxonomy): domain Eukaryota; kingdom Metazoa; phylum Arthropoda; class Insecta; order Orthoptera; family Acrididae; genus Schistocerca; species Schistocerca nitens. The sequence goes on along the minus strand of NW_026045998.1, from coordinate 1,077,116 downwards.
GCAGTCGGTTACGTGCTGGGACGGTGTGTGCCTGTGTGTGGGAATATATGAGCAGTCGGTTACGTGTCGGGAAGGTGTGTGCCGGTGTGTGGGAATATGTGAGCAGTCGGTTACATGTCGGGACGGTGTGTGCCGGTGTGTGGGAATATGTGAGCAGTCGGTTACGTGTCGGGATGGTGTGTGCCGGTGTGTGCGAATATGTGAGCTGTCGGTTATGTGTCGGGACAGTGTGAGCCTGTGTGTGGGAATATGTGAGCAGTCGGTTACGTGTCGGGACGGTGTGTGCCGGAGTGTGGGAAAATGTGAGCAGTCGGTTATGTGGTGGGACGGTGTGTGCCTGTGTGTGGGAATATGTGAGCAGTCGGTTACGTGTCAGGAAGGAGTGTGCCTATGTGTGGGAATATGTGAGCAGACGGTTACGTGTCGGGATGGTGTGTGCCGGTGTGTGGGAATATGTGAGCCGTCGGTTACGTGTCGGGACTGTGTGTGCCGGCGTGTGGGAATATGTGAGCAATCGGTTACGAATTGGGATGGTGTGTGCCGGTGTGTGGGAATATGTGAGCAGTCGGTTACGTGTCGGGTGGTGTGTGCCTGTGTGTGGGAATATGTGAGCAGTCGGTTATGTGTCGGGATGGTGTGTGCCTGTGTGTGGGAATATGTGAGCAGTCGGTTATGTGTCTTGACGGTGTGTGCCTGTGTGTGGGAATATGTGAGCAGTTGGTTACGTGTCGGGACGGTGTGTGCCCGTGTGTGGGAGTATGTGAGCAGTCGGTTATGTGTCGGGACCGTGTGTGCCTGTGTGTGGGATTATGAGAGCAGTCTGTTACGTGTCGGGACGGTGTGTGCCAGTGTGTGGGAAGATGTGAGCTGTCGGTTACGTGTCGGGACGGTGTGTGCCTGTCTGTGGGAATATGTGAGCAGTCGGTTATGTGTCGGGACGGTGTGTGCCGGTGTGTGGGAATATGTGAGCAGTTGGTTACGTGTCGGGATGGTGTGTGCCGGTTTGTGGGAATATGTGAGCAGTCGGTTACGTGTCGGGACGGTGTGTGCCGGTGTGTGGGAATACGTGAGCAGTCGGTTACGTGTCGGGACGGTGTGTGCCTGTGTGTGGGAATATATGAGCAGTCGGTTACGTGTCGGGATGTTGTGTGCGTGCCGGTGTGTGGCAATATGTGAGCAGTCGGTTAGGTGTCGGGACGGTGTGTGCTGGTGTGTGGGAATATGTGAGCATTCAGATACGTGTCGGGACGGTGTGTGGTAATATGTGAGCAGTCGGTTACGTGTCGAGACGGTGTGTGCCTGTGTGTGAGAATATGTGAGCAGTCGGTTACGTGTCAGGACGGTGTGTGCCGGTGTGTGGGAATATGTGAGCAGTCGGTTACGTGTCGGGATGGTGTGTGCCGGTTTGTGGACATATGTGAGCAGTCGGTTACGTGTCGGGCCGGTGTGTACCGTTGTGTGGGAATATGTGAGCAGTCGGTTACGTGTCGGGACGGTGTGTGCCGGTATGTGGGAAAATGTGAGCAGTCGGTTACGTGTCGGGACGGTGTGTGCCTGTGTGTGGGAATATGTGAGCAGTCGGTTACGTGTCGGGATGTTGTGTGCCGGTGTGTGGGAATATGTGAGCAGTCGGTTACGTGTCGGGACGGTGTGTGCCGGTGTGTGGGAATATGTGAGCAGTCGGTTACGTGTCGGGCGGTGTGTGCCGGTGTGTGGGAATATGTGAGCAGTCGGTTACGTGTCGGGACGGTGTGTGCCTGTGTGTGGGAATATGTGAACAGTAGGTTACGTGTCGGGACGGTGTGTGCCTGTGTGTGGGAATATGTGAGCAGTCAGTTACGTGTCGGGACGTTGTGTGCCTGTGTGTGGGAATATGTGAGCAGTCAGTTACATGACGGGACGGTGTGTGCTTGTGTGTGGGAATATGTGAGCAGTCGGTTACGTGACGGGACGGTGTGTGCCTGTGTGTGGGAATATGTGAGCAGTCGGTTACGTGTCGGGATGGTGTGTGCCTGTGTGTGGGAATATGTGAGCAGTCGGTTACGTGTCGGGATGGTGTGTGCTTGTGTGTGGGAATATGTGTGCAGTCGGTTACGTGTCGGGACGGTGTGTGACTGTGTGTGGGAATATGTGAGCAGTCGGTTACGTGTCGGGACGGTGTGTGCCTGTGTGTGGGAATATGTGAGCAGTCGTTTACGTGTTGGGACGTTGTGTGCCTGTGTGTGGGAATATGTGAGCAGTCGGTTATGTGTCGGGACAGTGTGTGCCAGTGTGTGGGAATATGTGAGCAGTCAGTTACGTGTCGGGACGGTGTGTGCCTGTGTGTGGGAATATGTGAGCAGTCGGTTACGTGTCGGGACCTTGTGTGCCTGTGTGTGGGAATATGTGAGCAGTCGGTTACATGTCGGGGTAGTGTGTGCCGGTGTGTGGGAATATGTGAGCAGTCAGTTACGTGTCGGGAAGGTGTGTGGGAATATGTGAGCAGTCGGTTACGTGTCGGGACAGTGTGTGCCGGTGTGTGGGAATATGTGAGCAGTCGGTTACGTATCGGGACGGTGTGTGCCTGTGTGTGGGAATATGTGAGCCGTCGGTTACGTGTCGGGACGGTGTGTGCCGGTGTGTGGGAATATGTGAGCAATCAGTTACGAATTGGGATGGTGTGTGCCGGTGTGTGGGAATATGTGAGCAGTCGGTTACGTGTCAGGACGGTGTGTGCCGGTGTGTGGGAATATGTGAGCAATCGGTTACGTGTCGGGACGGAGTGTGCCTGTGTGTAGGAATATGTGAGCAGTCGGTTACGTGTCAGGAAGCTGTGTGCCTATGTGTGGGAATATGTGAGCAGACGGTTACGTGTCGGGACGGTGTGTGCCGGTGTGTGGGAATATGTGAGCCGTCGGTTACGTGTCGGGACGGTGTTTGCCGGTGTGTGGGAATATGTGAGCAATCGGTTACGAATTGGGATGGTGTGTGCCGGTGTGTGGGAATATGTGAGCAGTCGGTTATGTGTCGGGACGGTGTGTGCCTGTGTGTGGGAATATGTGAGCAGTCGGTTACGTGTCGGGACGGTGTGTGCCTGTGTGTGGGAATATGTGAGCAGTCGGTTACGTGTCGGGACGGTGTGTGCCTGTGTGTGGTAATATGTGAGCAGTCGGTTACGTGTCGGGACGGTGTGTGCCGGTGTGTGGGAATATGTGGGCAGTCGGTTACGTGTCGGGACTGTGTGTGCCTGTGTGTGGGAATATGTGAGCAGTCGGTTACGTGTCGGGACGGTGTGTGCCTGTGTGTGGGAAAATGTAGCCAGTCAGTTACGTGTCGTGACGGTGTGTGCCTGTGTGTGGGAATATGTGAGCAGTTGCTTACGTGTCGGGACGGTGTGTGCCCGTGTGTGGGAGTATGTGAGCAGTCGGTTACGTGTCGGGACCGTGTGTGCCTGTGTGTGGGAATATGTGAGCAGTCGGTTACGTGTCGGGACGGTGTGTGCCTGTGTGTGGGAATATGTCAGCAGTCGGTTACGTGTCGGGACGGTGTGTGCCTGTGTGTGGGAATATGTGAGCAGTTGGTTATGTGTCGGGACGGCGTGTGCCGGATTGTGGGAATATGTGAGCAGTTGGTTACGTGTCGAGACGGTGTGTGCCTGTGAGTGGGAATATGTGAGCAGTCGGTTACGTGTCGGGATGGTGTGTGCTAGTGTGTGGGAATATGTGAGCAGTCGGTTACGTGTCGGGACGGTGTGTGCCTGTGTGTGGGAATATGTGAGCAGTCGGTTACGTGTTGGGACGGTGTGTGTCTGTGTGTGGGAATATGTGAGTAGTCGGTTACGTGTCGGGACGGTGTGTGCCTGTGTGTGGGGATATGTAAGCAGTCGGTTATGTGTCGGGACGGTGTGTGCCAGTGTGTGGGAAGATGTGAGCTGTCGGTTACGTGTCGGGACGGTGTGTGCCTGTGTGTGGGAATATGTGAGCAGTCGGTTACGTGTCGGGACGGTGTGTGCCGGTGTGTGGGAATATGTGAGCAGTTGGTTACGTGTCGGGATGGTGTGTGCCGGATTGTGGGAATATGTGAGCAGTCGGTTACGTGTCGGGACGGTGTGTGCCGGTGTGTGGGAATATGTGAGCAGTCGGTTACGTGTCGGGACGGTGTGTGCCTGTGTGTGGGAATATGTGAGCAGTCGGTTATGTGTCGGGACGGTGTGTGCCTGTGTGTGGGAATATGTGAGCAGTCGGTTACGTGTCGGGACGGTGTGTGCTGGTGTGTGGGAATATGTGAGCATTCAGTTACGTGTCGGGACGGTGTGTGGTAATATGTGAGCAGTCGGTTACGTGTCGAGACGGTGTGTGCCTGTGTGTGGGAATATGTGAGCAGTCGGTTACGTGTCAGGACGGTGTGTGCCTGTGTGTGGGAAAATGTGAGCAGTCGGTTACGTGTCGGGATGTTGTGTGCCGGTGTGTGGGAATATGTGAGCAGTCGGTTACGTGTCGGGACGGTGTGTGCCGGTGTGTGGGAATATGTGAGCAGTCGGTTATGTGTCGGGACGGTGTGTGCCTGTGTGTGGGAATATGTGAGCAGTCGGTTACGTGTCGGGACGGTGTGTGCTGGTGTGTGGGAATATGTGAGCATTCAGTTACGTGTCGGGACGGTGTGTGCTAATATGTGAGCAGTCGGTTACGTGTCGAGACGGTGTGTGCCTGTGTGTGGGAATATGTGAGCAGTCGGTTACGTGTCAGGACGGTGTGTGCCTGTGTGTGGGAATATGTGAGCAGTCGGTTCCTTGTCGGGATGTTGTGTGCCGGTGTGTGGGAATATGTGAGCAGTCGGTTACGTGTGGGATGGTGTGTGCCGGTGTGTGGGAATATGTGAGCAGTCGGTTACGTGTCGGGCGGTGTGTGCCGGTGTGTGGGAATATGTGAGTGGTCGGTTACGTGTCGGGACGGTGTTTGCCTGTGTGTGGGAATATGTGAGCAGTAGGTTACGTGTCGGGACGGTGTGTGCCGGTGTGTGGGAATATGTGAGCAGTCGGTTACGTGTCGGGACGGTGTGTGCCGGTGTGTGGGAATATGTGAGCAGTCGGTTATGTGTCGGAACGGTGTGTGCCTGTGTGTGGGAATATGTGAGCAGTTGGTTACGTGTCGGGACGGTGTGTGCCGGTGTGTGGGAATATGTGAGCAGTCGGTTACGTATCGGGATGGTGTTTTGCCGGTGTGTGGGAATATGTGAGCAGTCGGTTACGTGTCGGGATGTTGTGTGCCGGTGTGTGGGAATATGTGAGCAGTCGGTTACGTGTCGGGACGGTGTGTGCCTGTGCCTGGGAATATGTGGGAAGATGGATGGAGTCATCCGAGTACTACGATAGGAGGGAAGATCCGTTCACTGCCAAAACGTCTTTTGGAATAAACGACAATAACAACTGCCACCTTTGTCAATCGAGTTACGTGGCAGTATTGCAATGGCCTCCTGCCTTGTTACTGACTTTGTGACTTCAGCAGCCTTCAGTCTGAGATGAGAATACTGCAGTTCTGTGACACACACGTATATGATTTTAACACTACCTTGCACGTTCTTTGCACTAACGTATGTTACAAAGGTAATCCTCACTGACTTTCCTTCTTTTGAGTCCATCTTAAAAAAGTCTGTACCACTGTAGTACTCAAGTCTGCTTTCTGTCACTGGAAATCATTCATAGTGAAATCAAATTCCACTATTTGACAGGGGACAACAGTTTATAGACATTTTACCATCATTTGCGTGAAATGTGGCGCCCTCACCCACCCTGTTTTGGTAAGAGTGAGAGGAAAGTTAGCTCATGTGCGGCATAAAACCCAAGAGTTTCAAACAATAGTTTAGAAGTGGAAACTTTTTCTTGCACTGGTGTCAATAGTTGCATGCCCCGTGCTCACCAAGACGATACATAACTTTGTTTATTACCTATATGTGTGACTCGAGGTGGTTGACAATTTTATTATTCATTAATTGAGTAAAACCTGCCAGTCAAGAGGTTTATCTTTTTATAAAGCCAAGACAACTCTGGATTTTGAACTGTGGCCTCCAAATTTGCTGCAAACAGTTGGCATCCTTAAGGATGTGTTTGTGATTCAGATATATTAGCATGTGATATCTGTAGTTATAGGTACAATGACATATTTGTGGTAAATATAAGTAGCGATTTCAAAACATTTCATCTATCATCATCCACTTCATTGTATACATGACTGATGAGTTGTCATCTGTGGAGACACGGAAAGAACGAGTTTACAATTTGTGGCTACAAATATTGATAACAATATAAACATTTCAGTGAATCATTTGTAAGTTAAAGTCATAACAAACAAAATTTCTTCCCAGGCAGTCAAAGAAACAAATTTTTGCCTCTCGATATATTTGTACAGATAAGTGAGGTCTTTATACTAGTTGTAAGCATCCTACGGTTGAGCATGTGCAGTTTTGAATAGCATGCAGAGAATCTAACTTAAATAATAGTTAAACGAGCATTGTGTGTTTTGTTAATTAAAATATCACTCAGTGCTGTAGGCACCTCATATAACCATCATGTCTTCTGAATTCTCTCAAGTTAAGTGAGTACAAAATATATTTCCAATCTCTGAGATGGAAAGTTTTTGGACTATTGGACCTCAGAGTACAGCTTGAATATACAGAAGAGTAAAAATGGGCGAGGAAGCAGACCGACGGGATGGACATAATTACAGCTATAATGGGAATGTGTTACAGATGGGCAGGGCATGTACCCAAGGGAATCAACGGTTGATTTATCAAGGAAGGTTATCTCGCATTCGAAGACACACGGTGAAAATATGGATATGAGGATTCCTGTGGGGGCCGGCCGAAGTGGCCGTGCGGTTAAAGGCGCTGCAGTCTGGAACCGCAAGACCGCTACGGTCGCAGGTTCGAATCCTGCCTCGGGCATGGATGTTTGTGATGTCCTTAGGTTAGTTAGGTTTAACTAGTTCTAAGTTCTAGGGGACTAATGACCTCAGCAGTTGAGTCCCATAGTGCTCAGAGCCATTTGAACCATTTTGATTCCTGTGGGACTCGTATTCAAAAACAAATACCTCTTCATGGGTTATCCAGTCTACACATCTGATCTTCAGCTTTCTTCTGTAGCACCACATTTAAGCAACTACCTTTCTCCTCCTGTCTATGGTATTTGTTGTCCACAGTTAACTTCCATACCTAGTAAAACTCCACAAAAATTCTTTAAAAAAATACTTTCCACTACTCATATTTACAATTACGTGATGTAAACATCTCAGTTTTTTCACTGCCGCACTGCAGTTTTCATGCTCTCTAGTTTGGGCATTGCTGCCAAAATAGCAAAATTCGTCCAGTCCTAGAAGTGTGCCATTTCCCACTCTTAATCCCTTGCGCATTATCTGCTGTAATTTGACTACAACCCTTTACCTTGTTTTACATTTTCCTGTGGTTTCTGTTTACTTGCATTCGGAGTCCTACAAGACATGCTGAGTGATTCAGTTAAGCCCTTCACCCCAATACTTCTGAAGACACTTCAAGTAACTATATTAATTCAACTGAAGCAATGTGTTTACTGTTACCAGACACTGTTTAATTTATTTCCTCGCCATGTTTCAAAGATTTAAACCTCCATTACCAGGTGGGTTGTTTGTATTAATATGATGTTTGTATTATGTTATGATTTTTGGCTAACCTGAGGCACTGCCTGTAGGGAAACAAATCACTATTTGGAACACGGCTCTGTGGAGATCTCCGACTAAAATGTGGACGTAAATCTAAATGTACAAATAAAACACTTACAATAGAATACCTCTGGTCTTCACAGGCTAGTTTGTGCATCATATACAGCACAATAAACTGACACACTTTCTAAACAAAGACGATATTTGGAAAGTGGTAGATACAAACAACATACAGCAGAAACACTACTTCAAAATACTAAGAACATATAGTAAAACAGACCATTATGTCTGAGTAAGTCTTAAAGTATTGTGCATATCTGTGGTTGAGCACATGAATAGATATTAAGTATTTAAAATTGAACATGACTTCTTTTAAGTTTACATAACTCAAACGTTGTATTCATTTGTGTGTTCAGGTGACCTGTTGAAAACATGAAATGTGATAATTATATTGCTAGAAATGATATAATTACACATAAATAACAATTCGGTTTGGGATTCAGAGATAGAGGATGAAAGGAGTGACAGAAGAAGAGCGAAATTTTGGTCGTCCCAGAGGTATGGGTTTGCTAAGCTTCCATCTGTTGCATGTTATAACCAACTATATTGACAATGATCCATACTGTACTGTCATTTTAAGTAGATCTAATGAGTACTGGGAGTACGCTAGTCAAATGTTCATTTAGAAAATATTAATGAAACACAAATTACGAAATTCGTAGTAAATATGAAGTGGGGCAAAAACGTAGTGTATGTGATACGAGAGAGAGAGAGAGAGAGAGAGAGAGAGAGATTGGACATGTGCATTGCAAATCTAATGGTGCAGGCTGCTGTTAAGACCAGAGATGACAAACACTTTGGTATATGTTGTCAATTAGGATGGACACAGTCTGCTTTGTTTGATATTTGTACATCTGCGGTGGTTCAAGGATGCACTATTTTCTGCGCAATCGCATTGCATGTGACATGTTTATGCCTTTACGTATCAAGACATTGGCAGTCTGGTACCAAATACTACCCACAAATGGTACAGTATAGGTGGTCTTATTTTACGTTTGTTTTGTGTGCTGCGATTCTTTTGCAACTATTTGTGTTTTTCAGGGATTGTTTACATTTATCTTCAGTGTGTTGCAGTTGGGTTGCTGTTCCTCTTAACAACATACCAGAATGCTGCCATTCTGGGGCTGTGGGATGACAAGAGGAGTTGTGGATGGCGGAATGCTGTTGTAGACTTCCAATAAATTTCAATTTTATGTCTACTACTTGTTATTCTAATGGTCAGGTCTAGTAAGTTTACAATGGTGCCTACTTTGTCCTCAACTGTGAACTTAATACCTTTATGTGGGGTGCTGAACAATTAGATAACTCATTGCTAGTTAATTGTGATGTATATGGCACAGAAAAGAGACTCTTGGTGTCCCCCTGCATTAGAAGCGCAAAAACACCCTTAACAGACATAATAAATGAGTTGTCATTAGGTTGTCTCCCCGATTGCCTGACGTAAGCAAAAGTCCTTCCCGTGCATAAAAAAGGTGATACAGAAAACATAGGTGACAACAGACCAGTTTTATTGCTGTCTTACTTTTCAAGAAAATGATAGAAATTATTATGAAAAACAGACTTATGGGTTATTTTCATAAGTGGTAACTTGGGTGCAAAGAACAATTTGGCTTGAGGTCTGGAGAGTGAACACTAGAAGCTATAGCAAAATTTACAAAAGTGATAGCTAGCTCTAGGTAAAGGAGAACAAGTAACAGATATTTTCCTAGACCTCAGTGAAGCATTTGACACGATTGATCATGAAATACTTCAAGGTAAAATTGAAACACTAGCGATTAATGAATGATTTGGTCTTACCTAGCAGACAGAGTACAGAGATATCCCAGATCTCAAGTGACCCTAATTATATGGTGAAACACCTTTCAGATCACCAATATGTCAACAAGAGAGTGTGTCAGGCCAAACACTGTTTCTCATTTCCATCATGACTTCCCACTGTTGGTCACACTAGGATAAACTGTGTTACTTGCTGCTGACAGCATTATAGTAATTACAGATAGGACACCAGAAATATTAGAAGTAAAAAATGAAAAGGAATTAAGTCGTTGTGTAACTGGTCAGATAACAATAAACTTCTACACAAATACAAAAGATAATATAACAAAACTTAAAGAATGTGGTGAAACCATAGACTGTGTAGCTGGCACATAATTCTTAGGTATCCATGTCGATCAACTATTAAAATGGTGTTAACACATCAGCATACTTGGACAAAGAATTAGCACAGCATGCAATGCCTTATGAATATTAACCACAGTGTGTAATGCCTCACGCCAAAAAGTTTAGTGTTAAAAAGCTCGTTTATTCGTTTTCCATGAAGCAGCCGTGTTGCCAGCACAGTGAGTTGAGATGCTCTCCGCTCTGCGGCACTGCGTTTGCGGTGTGTTTACCAGGGCAGCATGCCGGTGTGCCATCTATCGGCGACGATGAGCAACAGTGCACTCGGGAGCATCACTCGTATTTCTTCGCCTCATTTCCAATTTAGAACTTTGACAGGAAACTCTTAGAGGTAATAAACAATTGCTTGGTGTGTCCTAATGTTTAGTTATAGCTTTTTTACTAATAAAACTGCTGTACGTGCCCCTGTCTGTACAAGGTTTGTGGCGAGAATTTCTTACACCCAGGTACAAGTTTGGTAGTGTATTCTACATATTCGGTCAACTCCAGTAGTGACTGTACACATTACAACAATGTTCTAATTACAACAATGTTCTAATTCCAATTTTTGAACGGCGTGGTTTAAGAAACCGCGTCAAACGATGTAGCCGAAACATGGCACATTGCACTCAGTAGCACTATGTAGATGTGTTAGTGAATGCGCGAAATATCTAGCGTATTGGATTTGAATGTGCAGCTATGCGTAATTTCTGCAGCTCCCTGTTTTAGTACAGCAGCTGACAGTGCGGATCTCCACATTGCTGTGAGACCAACTTTCACCTCCTGACCAGTTCTCGCAGTTAACGTAGACCGGCATATCTCGATACTAAAAGTCATAAGCAGTAATCGTAGTGCCTCCTAACTTACTTTTTCGTACAAATCGGAGGCTCAGTATATTCGATTAGTGATGGAAACACTGCCGAGTAGGCCAGGTTATTTTCGCTCTCCTATTTATTTCGTTCCCCACGCATATTTTTTTTTCCTTTATTGATTTTCAATTCCTCCCGAAGGGGGTGGGCTGGCAGCAGCTTAGTACGCTACTCTACAGCCTGTTGTTGTTGTTGTGGGGGACGTGAGGTGTATACGGAAGGCGAGGTGGAGTGCACCACGACGCTCAAGGATCTGGAGGGACTTACAGAATTCAACATATAAACGTGCCACGTAGATGCTGTATGCCTACTTTCCACAATTTTCCGCCGTTTTACAATTTAAGTCACCATTTTATCACCTGTTTTTCTTGTTTCTCTTCTTCTTACGTTTTTAACGTCTGTAGGCTGCAGAGCAGTGTACGACGGTGAAGGGGGGGGGGGGGGGATCGAAATGCAGTAAAGGAAAAAAGAAGACTTTATGCCTGCTTGTAGAGGCAATTATACTGCTCGGGAAATAGTCAGTACATTCCATTTCCCTCGTGATGAAGATGCATGGAGAGAATGGATAAGAGCAGTTCACCGTGATAATTTCATCCCTTCAGATCACTCTGTGGTAAGTAGCAGCTTTAGTAAATAAACCTATGAAATGGTTCTGTTTAGTCTGAGTGTTAATTGTGATTTGTAAACATAACCTGTATACATAGGCCAAACTTTTCTCATATTAACGTAACGTAATCCATTATTTTTAACAGATTTGTGAGCTGCATTTCCATGCACACGAAATAGAAAGAAGTACATCGTCATATGATGCTAAGACTGGAAGATTAATTACACGCCTCTTGATCGTCCACGTTTAAGGAAAGGTTAGTTGGTCGTTTACGGACTTTGAGTTAGGTTATATAATTATTGGATGAATCTCTTACACTCTTGGTTTATATGGTAAGGTACTGAGAATTAATATTTGTTTATAGGTGCAATACCAGCACTATTGCCAGAATGTCCTGATTATTTAACTACACCACAAGAAGGAAAATATCATTCTTTTCGTTGAAGGTATTATGTGATAAAATTAATAGTAGCCATTCAAATGAGTGGACCTGTGTCAAAAAGTTGAGTAGTGTGTATTTTCTTTTAATTAGTGAAATGCCATTTTTGAGAGTTCTGTGGTATGTTACAATTAACGCAAATCTCACTTTCACTGTCCATGTCAATGATTAACAGCTTGGTCAAATAGGGAACATAAAGTTTCTAGTAACCGTAAGTACCAAAACACAGTTAGCTAATATTCTTAATATTGTCGAGTTAAAATTTAGCAACAGAGAAGATCAGGAACCTAATGAGAGTATTGATTTCATAACCACTATTTTGAATAATTTATCTGAAAACTTGCCAGATAAACATGAAATTGTAAACGTTATGGAAGAACAGAGTCCATTGCTAAAATGCAAGAAGAAAATTGCAAGATATTCGTGGGATATTTTAGTTTTGTGGTCATTAGTTCATTCTATTTCTCCTCAGTGTTACAAGTTTTTAAGAAGCAGTGGTATAACAACTATGTCTAACCCTGCTACTCTGACTAGAATATGTGGTGGATTTGCTAGTAATACTGCTCTTGAACAAGTTCCTGCACATTTTCTGGGATATATAACTAGGACAGTGAGATTTTTAACTGAAGAAGACTGGGCAGTCTCCTCTCGGTGCATGAAATCCATTTAAAGTCACAAAGGGGGAAACATAGTTGGCCAGGCCTACAATAGTAGTGAATTTGCATCTGCAGCCTACGTATTCGTGGTGCGTGGTTTGGATACACAGTACACCGATGTAGCTCATATTCTGCCGGTCAAAGTCTTGCACGCCCCTGCTCTTTTCACCTTCCTTAAAGATATTGTATCGAAGTTAGAAAGCATGGAGTTTGAAGTTGTTGGTATTGTATCTCATAATAATACCATCAATAAGAAAGCTGTATCTTACTCCAGTGACCAACCCGAACTTAAAATTAAGTACCGACACCCTTCTCCAGGTGCTGGAAGGAGGCCATTTTATTTTCTAATCGATAGTGTGCAGCTATCAAAATGCATAAGAAACAACTGGCTGAATCGGAAAGAAGAGATTATAGAGCTTCCGGATTTTAATTATGAGCTGGGTGATGGTTTTGCGTCTTTCAACAGCTTGAAATCTCTTCATTTGCTGGAAAAGGCAAATTTATTGACATTTGCAAACAAGCTATGTCTTAAATCACTGTATCCCTGAACCATAGAAAGGCAGAATGTAAAACTTGCTCTCCATATTTTTGACCATACAACAGCTATTGCTCTCAGAGAATTAGGCTCTAAACACAATATTGAATACTGCAACTTTCATTGAGATCATTTGCAAGTGGTGGATGCAGTTAATGTAAAAACATTATTAAAAGGTCAAAGGTTATTAAATATGATTCAACAGCCAATAACCAGGAATTCTAAGCACATACTGGAGTTCCTACATCAGTTTGCAAATTGGTTAATAAAGGAAAATTCTCAGGGTTTAATTGGTCTTAGCAGACAAACACATTTAGCTCTTGGGCATACCATTCTCACATAGGTGGATCTGCCTAGGTATTGGCTCAATGAGAAAAAGAGGCAAAACATTCTAACAGGCAAGGTTCAAACTGATGACCTGGAAAGCAGGTTTGGTAAATTTTATCAGATGAGTGGTGGTAATTACCATGTGTCAATTAGACAGATTTTTGAGACAGAAAGAAACTGAGGGTATGAAGCTATGTATCATTAATATTAAAGTCCCAAAAATGGGTGGTGTTGTAATTGCCAAGGATGAAATTTTTTCTACTGAGACAGACATACATGACCTTCCAGGAGTGACATATAATGAAGAGTTAAATGTAGTTGTGGAAGATGTTGATATACAGGAATTGGATGAGTATGTGTGGCCTGTACTCCACTACATAAGTGGTTACTGCTCATATGCAGTCATTAAGAAACTTAAATGTGATTATTTATTTTATTTATTTGCCTTTAGACAACTGTTGTGTTGTGTAGGCATCGTCAGATGGTTATACAAATGATTATACATAAGGTCAGTAGTTACATAGTTATACAGATTGTGGTACTAAAGATTACACAAAAGTTAACATATGGTATATGATTATACAAAAGGTCAGTGTGGTTGTATGACATAAATTACAGTTCCTTTGATCACAATCACATTTATAATAATAGAGAATCATATTTTTTCATCATGTAGGAATTCACTTATGCTATAGAATGCTTTCTCTTTCAACCATGTCTCTACTACCATTTTAAATCTATTCTCATGCAATTCCCTCATTCCATGTGATGTATTTTTGTAAAATGTTTTGCCAGCATTTAAAAAATTATTTTGGATTTAACTCAAACGTGTCCAAGGAATGTCTAATAAGTTCCTATGTCTGGTTTCATATGAGCGCACATCTGACCTGCTTTCCTACATGTGGGAATTCTCTTTGGCATGCATAAGTGCTTTAAGTATGTATAGACTGGGAACTGAAAGAATTTTGTGCTCAATGAAGCACTGTCCGCAAGAAGTTAAATTGCTCACACCAAAAATACATCTAATGGCTTTCTTCTGCCAGAGGAAAACATCTTTTGCCCCAGCAGAGTTTCCCCAAAGAATTATTCCATAATGCAGATGAGTATGAAAATAGGCATGGTATGCCATAAGTATGCACTCCTTACTGACACAATGCTTCAGTTTCCTAAGGAGATACAGAAATCTTTCCAACCTACTGCACAGCTTTTCTGTGTGAGTATTCCAGCACAATTTGGTATCAAGACAAGTGCCTAGCAATTTTACTGAATGTCTGATTTCATTAGGTACATCATTAATATCTCTATTTAACGACAGTCTATTTTCATGGAACAAGTGAGCTGCCATTTCCTTCATAGATTTGTTCATTTGTTTGACAACATCCACATCATTATGTGACATGATAAAAGTTGTGTCATCAGCATACATTACAGATTAATATGGTAATGTGTTGGGCAAGTCATTCACATACACAATGAATAAGAAAGGTCCCAGTACAGACCCTTGTGGGACTCCATATTTTACCTTGAGAAGGTCAGATTTGTTGTTTGAATTTATATAGATCATTTGGTTTGTGTTTGTCAAATATGATTTCAGCAGTAATAGTTCTGTTTCAGTTATTCCATATTTTTCTAGTTTCTTAATTAAAATGCTATGTGAGGCAGTGTCAAATGCCTTGGTTAAATCAAATAAAATGACAATTAAATGGACACCCTAGCTGCAAACAGGCGTTGATGTACTTCATTGGGGACATGTTGAAATTGTGTGCGCCGACCGGGACTCGAACCCGGGATCTCCCGCTTACATGGCAGACGCTCTATCCATCTGAGCCACCGCGGGCACAGAGGATAGTGCATCTGCAGGCACTTATCCCTTGCACGCTCCCCGTGAGATGCACATTCCCAACATGTCCACACCACTACATTCGTAGTGCGCCTAATAGATGTTTGCCCATCATACTCATTACTCGTGGCAGATTAATCTACCAAGTCCCGTACGAGTTCAGGCATAGCGTGTGCGTTCGCACAAGAAGGTCAATGGCCGGGAAGCCATATTTTTTTAACTATATATGACAGTAGTATCTGTTCCCGAAAGAACAGTTACCGTGGATGACCATGCAGCTTTGCTAGAAATGAAATGATAATTAAATGGACACCCTAGCTGCAACATGTCCCCAATGAAGTACATCAACGCCTGTTTGCAGCTAGTGTGTCCATTTAAATATCATTTCATTTCTAGCAAAGCTGCATGGTCATCCACGGTAACTGTTCTTTCGGGAACAGATACTACTGTCATATATAGTTAAATCAAATAAAGTTGTATAGGTATGTTCCCTTTTTTCAAAACCTTGTAATATTGATAAGACAACTTCCTGAACTGCTTTTATTGTTGATAGCCCAGTTCGGAATCCATACTGAGCCTTATTGAGACGGTTGTGACACTCAAAAAAATCGTTTAATTGGACTTTCAGTAATTTTAGATAATATTGGTACTATTGCTATAGGTCTGTAATTTTGGTGTGAATTTCTGTCTCCCTTTTTGTATATGGGCAATACAATTGTCAGTTTAAGGCAGTCTGGAAATGTTTCCTCAGTAAACATCCTATTGATTAAGTAAGACAGTGGAATGCATATAGTGTCATATTTTCTTTATGGTAAAATTAGAAAAACCATGGATGTCCTCAGTTGTGGAGTTGTTTAGTGATCTGACTACATCCAGCATATCCTTAAGATAAATTGTTCTCCATTCAAATTTTGGCAAGTTGCCTGTTAACTCTGTTTCCTGCAATTTGGGAAGTCTGTCCTCACTATCATCTAAATTACTTTCATCTGTCATAGCTAATTCTCCAGAATTTATGAAACTATTATTTAGTTCAACTGCACTTAGAGGAACAGGTAAATTTTCTGTAGTTAGCCCTGTTTCTGCTTTAACTGTTTTCCATGCTTCTTTATATTTGTTGCTGGACTGATAACTATAGTTATCATTAGCTTTTTTCTTTGCAGAAATGATTTCTTTTCTGTACAGCTTTTTTGAATTGGCATATCAATTGCCACATCATATTCCCCAATCTGTAATGTGCTATTGCAACTCATCAAGACACTTCAGTAGTACAACAAATGTGGCTGTAATCACTAGATGCTGCAGAAAACAGTTCTCCTCTAACAAACTTCTGTCTAAACCTGACAAGAACCAGCATTTTCTGTCAGAACTATCTAAAGATATAGGAAATTGAACAGTTAAACTTTTAGGAGTCCATATTGACTCCAAGTTGACCTGGGAAGAACACATTATTCACATCTGCAAAAAATTGTCGAAGGTATCACATCTATAATGGAAACTGAGAGATTTATGTACTATAGAATATTTAAGATTGACCTATTTTGCACTGCTCCAGTCCCACATTTCTCATGGACTGCTGGTGCGGGGCCACTCTACACATTAAGCCATCTATTGACGATACAAAGAAAATCTTGGTACTAAATGCTTTTCATTTCTTGACTGTGAAAATGATGTAAGCTTACTGAATTTATAATTCGATGAAATGTAAACACTTCAGATGGCTGGCTGGCAGATATCTGGTGCAACTCAAGTAATTGTCTTTTCTTTCTCATTTTCCCGAAATTTTTGACAAGAATAGGATATGAATCTAAGATCCAGTCAGCATAGTAAGTGAATAGAGTAAACAGTATATGCTTTTATAGATATCAAATTTTTACTACTCAAAGATACACAGACGGTCCTTTGCAAATGTCAGATCAACAGTGAACAGTGCGAACCTCAACCCCACCTGTTATATATGTTTTCAAACAGTTGTTTGATAGTATTGCTCTATTTAGATATTACAATTAAAAATGATCAAAAGTCAATTTTCCCTCTTATTATTTTCAGACATTCAGTTTTGGGTAACAGCAAAACAGAGCAATGTGCCACAATGGAGTTTTAGTATATGCTAATTACAAGACAATGTAACAGTTTCAGATGCTTCTACTAACTTATCGATTTTTATGTGTTTGATGTGTTACTGTTTCATAATCATTTAGATATTATATCATCTAGAATGAAAGATTACTGGTCCTAACATAATAATTATTTTGTAAATTGGAATCTTGCCACAAATGAGCAGAGAGTTGTGGTATCAATGTGCGTGATACCCTTTCTAATGTTTTCTCTTACACATCAACACTTTCAAATATTATTGTGTGTCACCGGTCTATTCACGAAATGGAGAACTGGTAATGAGAATAAATATAAAGGTAAAAAATAAGGTTTCCTGAGCATAAGCGAATACAGAGGATACATAGTAAACTGTACTGCCTACATAGTTACCTGGTAATCAGCATCTTACTGCCACATGTATTCTGTGAATAAAAATATATTTTATACATCCAGGACTTGTAATTTTGGACTATATGATTTCTCACTCACACAGTTTCTTTTCTCGCACTGTAGAAGCTAATTGTCTCCTCTATCATATCATATGTCATTTATTGTTAATCCTTGAAAAATTGCACACAAACTGGATGACTCTTTCTGTCAACCAGAGCACTTGCGTAAAATAACACGCGTATGTGATTAACGACACAGTGTGAAACATCGGGTAGACAACACACAACGAAACACGTAAAGATTAACCGAAACTGTAGAACCAGCTACAATAATGTATGGGAAAAGTAAAATTTCATATCTTCTGACCCAGTAATTTTGATGTGTTTCTTTGTACACAGTTCCATAGTTTTTAACTAATTCTGGTTGCGCCAGTGTCCTATATGTGGTCTCCTTTACAGATGAACCATACTTTCTTACTGATTAAAAGAAAGCATTTAAATTACAAATATTTACACACAATTCAGCAAAAAAAATTATATAACGGTATCAGGTGCCATGCATCCTGCATTTTCGGTGTTACAACCGGAGTGCCTAATAAGGAAATCACCGCCTTAACAATTAACACAACTGCTGACAGTGGATGCAGTACACTGATCAGCAGATTACTGCAGACTGAGATGGTCACTCCTTTGGAACAAAAAGGTAGACACACCTGGAGCTGAGAACAAGGCTGGTCGTATGTGGGTGCCGAGTTATTTTGAGCTAGATGTAACATAGTGATGTGTAGAGTAGCATGATGTCTATGTTCGTGCCCCGTTTAGTGCACTTTTTGTTACAAAAACGAACTGCAAGGTAAATTCAGAAAGCACATACAGGATAAAAGACATGTACCTCATTTGTGCATAACATATATTGTACGTAACTACAAAAAATGCAGTGGGCGAATGGTATACTGCCTTTTAACCACATACAATAAATAATTCTACTTTGTTTCATGATAAATAGTTGAGAATGTCTAACTGGTATTATTACATGAGTTTAATATGTCACTTTTTGTTTACATTTTATGCTTAATATAAGAATTTGAGTATTATATTATTTTGCTGTCTTGTCATATTTACTGTTACCACTATAAATGCATAGACAAATCCATGAAAAAGTAAAGAATCACGACTCACGCCCCATCCTCACAGCTTTACTTCTGCCAGTACCTCGTCTCCTACCTTCCAAAGTTAACAGAAGCTCTCCTGCGAACCTTGCAGAACTAGCACTCCTGAAAGAAGTGATATTGCGGAGACATGGCATAGCCACAGCCTGGGGAATGTTTCCAGAATGAGATTTTCACTCTGCAGCGGAGTGTGCGCTGATATGAAACTTCCTGGCAGATTAAAACTGCGTGCCGAACCGAGACTCGAACTCGGGACCTTTGCCTCTCGGGGGCAAGTGCTCTACCAACTGAGCCACCCAAGCACGACTCACGCCCTGTCCTCACAGCTTTACTTCTGCCAGTACCTCGTCTCCTACCTTCCAAAGCTGTGAGGACGGGCCGTGAGTCGTGCTTGGGTGGCTCAGTTGGTAGAGCACTTGCCCGCGAGAGGCAAAGGTCCCGAGTTCGAGTCTCGATCCGGCACGCAGTTTTAATCTGCCAGGAAGTTTCATATCAGCGCACACTCCGCTACAGAGTGAAAATCTCATTCTGGAAACATTCCCCAGGCTGTGGCTATGCCATGTCTCCGCAATATCACTTCTTTCAGGAGTGCTAGTTCTGCAAGGTTCGCAGGAGAGCTTCTGTTAACTTTGGAAGGTAGGAGACGAGGTACTGGCAGAAGTTAAGCTGTGAGGATGGGAGTCCTTGTTTTCGCCCGAACGAACTAGCCCAGTTCTGAGGCAGCGTGTTGAGCTGACATGTGTTGGCAACACCGAGCAACACTACATTACTCAAGCGCTGCGTATTTTACTTCGCATTGGCAAGTTTAGCACGAAAACGTTGGAAGTAAGACACATCTTTGCAGGTATATCAATTTCTTATTTACAGTTTGCTAGCAAAATAGGAATAAGTGCCAACGTCTTTTCATTATTTGTGAAGGATATACTTCATACCCACAAAGTTTCTTGGTAAGGCGTTCTTTAGATATGATAACTTGGAATGATGTGTCTCCGCACTAAAGGATTACCCTTTAGTCCTGCGTTACCTACCGCCACCTCAAACACTGCCCTCCCTCCTTCCTTTCCCTCCTTGCCACCCTCTACAATGTCATCCTTGCCACTGGCTTCTATCCCGACCTGTGGAAAACCTCCCGTATCCTGATGTTCTCCAAACCCAATAAGCCTCCATCTGATGCCTCTTCCTATCGTCCTATCTGTCTCACATCGGTGTTCAGCAAGCTCTTGGAATCCATCCTTTCCCGGCGCATCGATCTCCACCTCCACCAAAACCACCTCCTCCCAAACACCCAATGTGGCTTTCGACCTTCCTTCTCTGCTGATGACCAACTCCTCCGCCTCACTCATCTCCTCTCCCTCCAGCTTAACTCCCGTCGCTCCGCCATTTTTGTCTCACTTGACCTCGAAAAGGCCTACGACCGTTTCTGGCATCCCGGTCCCCTGTTTAAATTCCACACCTACGCCCTTCCTATCAACTACATCCGTCTGGTGGCCTGCTTCCTCTCCCACCGCCCATCCTATGTTACCATCCATAATGCCACTTCCCACACCTTCTACCCCTCTGCCGGTGTGCCCCAGGGCTCTGTCCTCTCCCCTATCCTCTACCTTCTGTACATGGCAGATATGTCCCAGCCCCCCCCCCCCCTCCAGTACACCTCTTGCAATATGCTGATGACACCGCATTCGTCGCCCTCGCTCCTACCCTCCAACGGTCCCAACGCCTTCTCCAGAATCACCTTGACCTTTTTGCTGCATGGTGTAACCAATGGCTCCTGAAACTCAATCCTTCCAAGACCCAGGCAATCATCGTTGATCGTACCACTCGCTCCTTCCGGCTCCTGGATTTCTCCCTTACTGTCTGCGCACGTCCTGTCCGCCTCACCCCCACCCTCACCTACCTTGGCCTCACCATTGACCGTCACCTCACCTGGATACCTCATCTCCGCTCCATCCAATCCAAAGCCCGCAACCGCCTCCGACTCCTCAAACTCCTCTCTGGCCGGACGTGGGGGTTGCACCCCTCTACCATCCTCCACACCTACAAATCCTTAATCCGTCCCATCCTCTGTTACGCCAGTCCTGCCTGGATATCTGCCCCCCCCCCCAAATTCTATCAGTCCCTCCAGATCCTTGAGCGTCATGCACTCCGCCTCGCCTTCCGTATCCGCCTCCCGTCCCCCACGAGGATCCTCTATGATCTCATTCCTTTCCCCCATCTCCTCCTATTCCTCGAACATATCCGCATCCTCTACACCTCCCGCCGTCTTGAACCCCCTCACCCCCTGGTTGCTCCTCTCCTCTCCCATCCCCGCCCCCTGCCACGTCTTCACCGTTGTGTCCCCCCTACCCTCCATCTCTACACCCTCCATCTCCTTTCCCAAGGTGGCTTCCGTCAACTCCCCCTCCCTGATGATGCCCTCTCTCCCTCCATTTATCCTTCCTATCAACTCTGATCCTCACTCCCCCTCCTTTCCTCTGTCCTTTCCCTGGGCTCCCTCTTCCCCCCCCCCCTTCCGTCCTGTTTTCTCCCCACTAAACCTCTCCCTACCTCCCTTCTCCCCCCCCCAGTCCTTTTGTATTCCCCTCCTCTGCCTACCCCACTCCCTGTCGCGTCTTCCCCCCACCCCTGTTCTGGGTCCTTATCCTCCATCAGCTCCTTTCCCGGTTCCCCCCTTTGCTTTTACTCTCCTTTCCCCCCCTTTTTTTTGTTTTCCCATCTTCTGTCCAGTTTCCCCCCACCTGCTCTCGACTGTGGTGTCACATCTGCCAACTTTTTAGTGCAGTGTTCCAGTGACTATTCAGTGTTGTTTGTCTTTCTCGTGTTGCGAACAGAAACCATGCTGTCGCTAGGTGTGAATTTTATGTCTTTTGCGAACAGGATCCAGACTGTCGCCGTGTTTTTTAATTGTCTCTTGTTTTTCCCTGTCTGCTTCGTATGTATTTTTATTAGCATCATCATCCCTCTGTTGTTGTTTTAAGTTCCACGATTTCTTTTCGCCTTGTTACTCTCTAAGTCTCCAATTTTATCACCTGTTTTGTTATTATTTGTTCTCTTGATCTTTGTCACAAAATCTGTCGGCTGAAGAGCGGCATACTAAGCTGCTGCCAGCCCGCCCCCTTCGGGGGGGAATTGAAATTCAATAAAAAAAAAAAAAATGTGTATCACCATCTATGGCCGTCCTATCGCTCTCACTCCCACCCTTAAGTACCTTGGCGTCACCCTCGACCGTCGCCTCTCCTGGACTCCCCACCTCCGGACAATCCAAGCCAAGGCACGCTCCCGACTGTCTCCTCAAGCTCCTCTCCGGCCGTACGTGGGGTCTAGACCCCTCCACCATCCTCCACACCTATAAATCCCTCATCCGCCCTATCCTTTGTTATGCCCATCCGGCTTGGATCTCCGCCCCCCCTCCCTTTTATAAATCCCTCCAAATCCTTGAACGCCATGCTCTCCGCCTCGCCTATCGCATCCGTCTCCCCTCCCCCACGCGGATCCTGTATGATCCCATCCCCTTCCCCCACCTCCTCCTTTTCCTTGAAAGGATACGGATCCTGTACACCTCCCGTAAACTCGACCCTCCTCACCCACTCGTCTCCCCGATCCTCACCCACCCCCGCCCGCTGCCGCGCCTGTATTCCCACGTCCCACCCGGTCTCCATCTCTCAACCCTCCTTACCCTCTCCCAAGGTGGCTTCCGCCAGCTCCCCCTCCCTGATGATGTCCTCCTCCCCTGCATCTACCCCTCCTATCGACTTTGATCCTCTCCCCCCCACCTCCTGTGTCCTTTCATTTAGGCACCCTCCCTCCCCCCCTTTCCCTTCCCTTCCCTTTCCTTTCCCCCCTCCCTCCTACCCACTCCCCCGGGCTTCCCCTCCCCCTTCCTCCCTCCCCCTCTCTCCTTTGCCCGTGGCATCTCTGCTCTCCCCTCTCCCATTTCCCCTTCCTCCTCCTCCACCTCCTCTCTTGGCAGGTCCCCGGACTCGTACACGCTCAGTGAACATTCGCGCGCCGGAGATCATCGCCATCAGAGTCTAGTGTGTGTGCTTCGTTTTGTGTTTCGTGCAGTTACACCTCAACTGTTCACATGTGCCGTCACCGTTCTCCGTGTTTTGTGCGCCGTGTCTACAAGTGTTAGCATTTTTATCGTCCAATGTGAACGGCTTCTTGTTTATTGTTTTTTGTATCTCCATTTTTTGCCCGCCGTTTTTTGTATTCTCTGTATCACCTCTGTCATGTCATTGTTCCACTTAAGGCTGAAGAGCAGTGTACTATGCTGCTGACAGCCCGCCTGTATAGGTGATTAAAATTACAATAAAGAAAAAAAAAATGTGTATTATCATTTGGGTAAGAGATGGAATCAATTTTTGAGTGGCTCGGAGAAGTATTCTCCGAGCACATGCTCTAAATGCAATAGTATCGGCGGCGTAAGGGTTCGTGTTTTAACAGCACAGCGCGCAGTTGGAATTGATACGTCACCGGAATTGCTGTGCCCATAATTTTCCATTCGTTAGCCGTACTTGCGACTACAGCCTGGAACTTCCTCGGTCGATAAATCATCTATCATCTATGTGCTTGGCTACACACACACATACATACACGAAACTCAAAACGGTTAACATTTCTTAACTTCGCCTTTCGAAGCAGCAGGAAAATCCGTTATGGAAAACCTATATCGAGTTTACAGTAAAGCAGCCCATTTTCCCGTTTACATTTCTTCTCTGCCCAACCCGCAACTTTATCGATTTGTTCGCTGCATATTAGCTGAGTTTTTGTGTCGAATTTCAAGCATACTTTCCAACTTACTGTTATAGGGTCTTACTTCGAGTGTCTCCAGGTTTATGTGCTTCACGTAAAAACTCTTCCCACGTTTCGTATTACCCAGTGGAAGTCCAGGCAAGCAGAAGACGGCAAGAGATGTAATGGCGATGCTAACCCAGCCAGCTGCACGTAGTGTAGAGTCGTGACGCGAGAGGGCAGCAGAGTAGCCGGACCCGCGTAGTACGGACTACCACCGACAGATGACAGGTGCGAACTGCAGTGCATAAATCTATGTAAAGGGAAATTATGGCCAACTTGCCAGTGAGCGACATTTTCGAACGACTGCGCCGATGGTGATACATTAAGCGAGTACTGACTTGACCCGGGGTCAAGACATCTCCCCTCCACACTGTCTGAGCACTGTAGCTAGCGACCAATAAGGAGCCACCAGACGACTACCAATGAAAAAGTGCTGTGCATCAGGCGCGCGCGCGCGAAATTTTGTGTTAGTCACTACTCACTATTGTGTTTGTATCGAGGCCAACGAGCCCGTTGCCCTCGGTTTGTATGTGTATGCGTTTCCTGCGTCAGCGTGTCCTCCGTACTGTATTTTGGAAATGATTTCGTTCGAAGATAGTGTTGTGTACAAGCGAAAGGCTGAAGTATTTGTAAGTACCATATTTAATATGAATTTTCTGCACTTAATGTTTTTTTTAAGCGTTGAAACTCATTGCTTTCAATGATAATGCTGTCGGCGAACGAAAGGCAGAGTGAAATAGTTAATACTATTTCTCAAGTGGGTGTATTCTCTGCTTGCTTTTTGAAGCTATTAATCCAGACTGCTCACTAGACAGTTGTTATTGGCAACTTGGTAATGTTGGCTACTTAAGATTATAGAATTATGGGGATCAAATAATACATTAAAGATAAGGGTATTGGTAGGGTAAAAATAAAATAAGCACGATCGGGTAAAAATAGCTATTACTAGAGTACATTATGGAAGGAAATAAGATGAAGGTACAGCCAACTTGTTTACCTGATCAGAAATCCTCATTTAAAAATCTTGCTGTGGACTCCAGTAATTTAAATGGTGTGATAGTAAGCAGGAGATTTAATAACTGTATGAAACAGCGTGCGCAAATCCTAATATAAAACAGCGGTATACCTATTTTGACAGATTTTCATTTCTCGGTACTGGAAAATTACCATTTAATACATGTTTCTGTACGAATTTGGTTGTTATGTTTCTTGTTACCCACATAGACTTTTAATGATCCTTTAAAAGAAGGCTTTTTTCGTAGGCCATTTTTTCTTTATGTTTCACATATATGTGAAACATGTGTATGTGTAAGAAGTTTCATAATCAGCTAAAACTTATTAACATTGTGTACTGGAATTATAAAACACATTTGTATACGAAACTGTGAGTTGTTTTTTTTCCATTGTTTGGAAAGGTGGAGGAAAAGTGGAGTAAACAGAAGGCAATCATATCTTGAGCAGCTGACTGCGTCCTAAGTTCAGATTAATTACAAATAGTGTTTGCTTTTTTTTTAAATTAGTAACTTTTTTGTTTACTCTCTGTATTTCAATTTGGAAATCATTAGACTGTCAGTAGTGTTGAATGCCTAGAAATTACATTAAACTGCAACCTTCAAGAGAAAGACACAGAGTATGCTGTGGTAGTTTAAAATTAATGCCAGGTGTAAAAAAAGCTGTTACTCAACTGTAATTTAAACATACCACTGGTATCTGAGAGTAATACTAAAAAGTTCTGAATACACAAAGATCTGTTCTCAGTAAAGATGAATATACTTGCTTGGCTACATGGGCCTTCCTGTAACTTCATTCAAGGTAAAACAGTTTGTTGCTGAGTTTGTTCAGGTACTACAGAAAGCATATTTACCAGTGAAAAGAAGTTTTGCCAGTAAGGATTGCTTTTCAGATTTTACCAAACACCCAGCTCTAATCACCCAGAAACTTCAGAAATTTTAAATAATCTATAGGAGCACACCAACATGTCCATTTGTCTTTCCCTTAAAAACATTTCCCTTAAGATTTGGAATTGGAACTATCAGACTGAAGTGTCTAGAAAAATTTGTTTAGGCCAAAACTATTAGTTTAAATACTGTTTGTAACATTAATGGACATAGTTAATATTTCCTATGTATAAAAATCTACCCTTTTCCTCAAAGCTTATACTACATTAATTTGTTTGACATAGATATGTCTAATAGACCATTATATGAATTCTTTTTATCTTGCCTCATACTTTTATTGTCCTGTCACCTGTGTAGGCACTTTCTTCAATTTAGTCACTAGGTCTTTTTTTGTGCCCCCCAAGTATTTTTTCTTTTTTCAGTGAAATGTTTGTGTGAATATGAAACATTTTTAACCATATTCTGACGAGTACAAAAGCTTTTCACCCAAAATTTCGAAAGTTTAAATATTATTTTGTTTTTACCCCTCCCTACCCAAGGTAAAATGTGTACTTGTTGGTGGTTTTTATGAAATTGTGGTCTGGTCTACCATGTGTCTACATACCTGCTGCACTTCTTATATCAAATGTATGTTACTGTAGGGAGGAAAATTCTGACATAATTTAAATGAAGGCAAGTACAGAAGTGATAGTAATACATGCTCTTCTCTCTTAACAGGAAATTCTCCCGCAGTGGAAAACACGTGTGTTGGAGCTGCACAGAAATGATTGTAATGTGCAAGAAATTAAATCTTTAAACATCCTCGTTGATGTTAAATCAAGGGAGGAGTTTGGACAGTGGTTGGCACAGTTTGAAAACATAACAAAAACAACTTGTACAATAAGGTGCACTGAACCTGCATCAGGAAAGTATGTTGTTTGCAAACAAAGGCTGGTCTGTCACCACAATACTCACAGTATAAAAGTTCACGGTTCAGTGCAAAGGGCAACAAAAAACACTGACTGTCCGTCAAAAGTGACAGTGACAATTCATGCCGTGCATGATAGATCCAGAGGTAAGTCTGTAGAGAAAGCAATGCTCTACAAGGAAATGCCGTGTGAGGTTAACTTGGTGTTGGGTCATAACCACAGTGTTGAGAGTGCTTGCTGCTGCTTTAAGATTTAGACAACCACCAAGTGATGTCAAAGAAAAATTAATATCCCTGTTTGAAAGAGGTCATTCACCAGCCACTGCTCTTGAGTCAATAAAGGTTGAAATACAGCTGAATTGTTCAGATTACCATTTAGTCCTTGCAGACAGAAGCAGGTGTCCTGATTACAACTTTTGCCACTATTTGTTCAACAAAGTTTTTAAGGCAAATTATGGGCCAACAGACTTGAACAAAGAAGGAAAGCAGCTGTTACAACAGAGGTTAGAGGAATACAACAGTGAAGTTGGAGCTGTGTGTGCCAAGATGATTCAGTAAGATGATGATTATATAGTATGGTAAGAGTATATTTACAAATTTGTAGTGTGATGAAAACTTTATGCATATACATTTAGCTACTATTAATATTTGTATAATTGTTTTTCAGCATTTGCTCACCACTGATGCGAAAAGTCCATACTCGTGTAAAAGCTGCTTCCAAACTTGTATTTATGGATTCCACCGGTTCTCTGGATCACGACAGCAGCAGAGTGTTCGTTTTACTTACTCACAGTGAGTGTGGAGGTTTACCACTAGGAGTTCTGATTGTGTCTTCAGAAAGCTGCGGAGTTATAGAAATGGGACTAGAGTTGCTGAAAGAGATAGTGGGGGAAAATATTTTGGGGGAAACATCAATGGCCCAAGTGTGTTTCCGACTGACGACAGCCAGTCAGAACAAAATGCAATTAGAAGGTGCTTCCCAAACACAAAAGCTTTGTCGTGTATATTCCACGTCCTGCAGGCAGTGTGGCGCTGGCTTCTCAAAGCAAAAAATGCTATACCACAGCAAAAACAGTGCGAGTTCTTCCAGAATTTCAAAAAAATAATGTTTGCGCAAACAAAAAATGAAGCAGTGGTAAACTATAATGTAACAAGAGCGAACATCGGTGAAAATAATCAAAATTTATTGAAATACTTGGAAGGGTATTGGGATAGGAGAGGACTGTGGACCCTTTCACGTCGGCGAGGTATGCTTGTAGAAGGGCACAACACAAATAATATAACTGGGGCCTTCACGAGAATTTTAAAGGACAGGATTTTTGAGAGGGTGCGTGCCTTCAATATGGTTCAGATGGTGGACTTTTTTCTCACAAAGGTGAATTTGTATTTTCAGAGGAGACTTCTTGATGCTGCTAATGGAGCAAGTCCTAAGTCTTTCTGTAGGCCTACAAAGGCTCCTTCACAGGAGATTCTAGCAAAAATCAGACAAGTCAATGAGGATGTTCTGCTCGTTCCCAGTGAAGAAAGGCAGAATCATTATTACATTGTTAATATGGCTGTTCCTGTTTGCACTTGTTGCCAAGGCAATACAGGGAAGATCTGCAAACATATAGACTGGGGAACTACAGGGAGGTGACGGATAGTGACAGTGTACGTAGACTGTATTATTTTATCGCTACAGATGAGGAGCCTCCTCAAGGGTGGCTAGAGCCTCTGTATTGCTCTCAGAATGCAGGGGCTTCGAGTTCTTCGGAACGTTTGGAGCAAATGGACACAGGTTTGCTCTGTGAAAGCCAAGCAGAGATGCCAGAGACACTTCACCCGGAGACAGTTCCAGACAATACAAATAATGATTTAATCGACGAGATAAAAGCTCGTCTCATAGATTTTTCAAATAAATCCCCTGAGGAAATGAGGAAAGGCCTTGAAGTCATGTGCGAAAAATTGAGAAAGCTTGCATCTTATTTGGCAAATTTTGGTGAAGGTAAGTAAAACATACTTTTATATAAATGTTATGGCAAGTAATTCAATATTGTATGAATTCTAATTTTTGTTACAGGAAAATCTAGAAAAAATCGCGGTAACTATATTCCCGTTCAGTCCACTGCAATAAGCAGAAGAAAAAACAAGTTGGCAGGTCGCAGATGTCATCCGGGGGGAAGACAAAGACCACACTCTAAGCAAAGCGAGGAATTTGTAAAGACAGTAGAAATTTCTGAAATGGTAAGTATTACATTTCTAAAGTCATGTATGGCATTTTGAAATTTATCTAGCAACTTTCCTTTCCCCAAAGGGCATATTAAGGAATAAAGTAATAATTATTTATTTAACATTTTTAAGTTTGAGGGAGCACTGCTGGACATACAGTGCTATTGGCTAACTTGCATAAATTTAATACTGTGTGCTGATGGTGGCGTAAAGACCGAAACAATCCACAAAAGAAATAAGAAATTGCAACTGAAAACTGCCTCCAGACTGACCTCACATCCAGTATTGATAAAGGCTATGGCATGCAAGTTTCTGGCACCATCTTTAAAGTAATTCTTATTTTATCTGATGGTAGCTCTGTTAGTATAATTAAAGAAAAAGAAAATACTTAATTATGATTTGATGTGACTGTCACGTGGAATAATTTGTAGACATTGCTATTGAAAAAACTGAAGTCACTCCACACCTTGAACTTGGTGTGGATAATTCCATTACACAGCAAGCCAGCTGAATGATACACTGCAAATCAGTCATAAAGTGTTCACACATTCTGTTTCATTCAGAAAAAAAATTGATGTGTGCACAGGATGTTCCCTTCTGTGCAAGCAGCGTTGCATATTTCCATTGGCTTGTGACTTTCTCATGCAAATGTGAATGTTCCAACATAGTTCACAACACGTCTTGTTCCAAAGCAGTGGCATTAGTACATTATGGAATAATTGCTGATGGGTAAAAGTGCTCATATCTCGTGTTAACACAACTTCCTGATTGGCAGTTGCCTCAAGTTCCCCATTAGCTTAAAATCTCAGTCCTGACTATAACACCATCTAGGCAGAAAAATTACATCTGGTATTATCACCCATATTAATATACTCACGTTCAAACTGTTTGCTAATCTTGTTTAGATGTTAGGTTATTAACATCATGGCATTTCGTTTCTTTGGTCCAGTATGTCTTGCACGTACAGTAAAATTCTCATTACATGACATCTTAATTGTAACAATTAACTAGGCCTATATTTTTTATTATTAGTTATCTAAGTGTTTTTTAAGGTGTGGCATATACATATTATGACTTTAAGTAGCTAATTACAATATAAAGATGTAAATACACACAAATGTGGAGCCACTTTGAGTTTCCTTCCGTCATTGAATATTTCGGTACAGAAATGGATAAGAAAAGCCATGTTACATAAACATTTTTCCCCAACATTAACCCAGTATTAGTGCAACAAACTTAGTAACCCATAATTTAGAAATAAAGGTTTTCAGTAATGTTAATGTGGATTTTAATTTCTTTTCAGGCTACCTTTCCACCACCAGCTACGCAGTCGTCCCAGTCAGCTTCAGACTTTTGAAGGTGCGCGACTGTTTACTGCAGCATAGTGTGTAGGATTTTCTTAATCTGAGATCCAACGTAATGGAACTATTAAGGGAATGATTGTAGTAAGTTTTTTCTTAAAGCTCAGGCCTAGCCTGACTGCTGAAATATATTAAGTTTTTTTGTTGTAGCTAGGGTCTGACCCGATTATTCCCGGCGGGGTCAGGGATTTTCTCTGCCTCGTGATGACTGGGTGTTCTGTGATGTCCTTGGGTTAGTTAGGTTTAAGTAGTTCTGAGTTCTAGGGGACTGATGACCATAGATGTTAAGTCCCGTAGTGCTCAGAGCCATTTTTTAATCCGATTATTGAAATAAGTTTTTTGTTACAGCTCAGACCAAACTTACTATTGAAATATAGAAGTTCTTCTTTAAATTGGGATATCCCAACAATGTGGATACTTATTGTGTATGTTGCACAAGTTTCTGGGAAATGTGAATTATCTTTTCTTAAAATGTAAACTACATTTTATATTCTGCATATGACTTTATTTACATCTGTTCCTTCAGGTTACATGTAGCTTATTTAATTTGTCATATTATGTCTGCTTTCTGAAGTAGTTCTGTCAGCTGATAATGAAAAATGTTTCCTGCATTTTAATATATATTGGCAATAATATACTGTAATATTGGCAGGAACGAACTGTTATTTTATTAATTGGTATTAAAACTTTATTTTAGAAGATTAAGTGAAGACATTTTGCAGTGTTAATATAAGCATTACATTTAAATAGGAATTATGAACAGATTGCCCCCATTTACACCAAGGTTGGCATAAAGGAATTGCTTATGATGATAGCTTCCTCTGGCATGTAGAGTCTGAACAAAAATTTTCCATCTCAAATTAACTAAAAGGGAAGTAAATTATTCTTTTGCTGGGAGAACACACTTTCAGGCAACCATCCTAAACCAAACAAAAAATGCATTAATGTTGTAAAAAACTTAATTTTTTCATTAAATGCCCAGCCAACTAGTCAGACTGCATGTCTTCATATCACAGTTTGTGACTTCATTCTGAAAATGAAAGGACAATGAATCTCTTTAAACTTTTATTTGAATAGCAGATAGAAAGCTGAACTAGGTAAGTGTACTCGCCATTAATGTTTACGTTCAGCTTTTGGTGACGCAATGTTCTGCTTCTGGTAAGTGAAGACAAAGGGGAAAAGCAAAGGAGTGTGGAAAAATTGTGAGATATGTGAGTAAGTAATAAGACAGAATCAGGGTCCAAAGGGACCTATGATTGTGTGGTAAACAACCTGCAGAAGAGGGTTGGCATGAGTAGGTGGATGAAAGACTGATTCTTGTAATTTAACTGTGTGTTTCAAATCACTGCCTGGTCTACAGAGAGCTATTAACTGGACAGGAGAGAGTAATGATTTGTTTAATTTTGTATATGTATTAATGTCCAACTGCATGCATCGATGACAAAGACTAAGAATATGGATATAGCACTGGCACACATTTACTAAATTCAAGAAACCAATTTAAGAAAGGTATTGACTATAATGATTACAATTTGTACACAACTGCCACAAAACAAACACTGACAGTAAAACACAATTTGGGGTTATTCACATTACAGCATTTTAAAAAAATGATACTGTATTGCTATACAGACTGTTGTGTTATTTAAACTAATTGGGATTTCATGTAATGTACTGTAGTGTTTCTGTCCTAACCCATACCAAGCTCACTTAGACCTAGATGTCTGGTGCTCTTAAAACCCCACTCAGTGCTGCCTTCAAATTGCCAGCAAGCTTATACATACATCTCTCACTGCCATTTGACTAGTGGAGTTATGTTCAACTTTAGTGGTATTACCATCAACAAAAATGCAGAGAATGCAATCATATGTCCAAATTAATTTGTGATTTGTTGCACATCACTACAATGTATAATGCAAAGTAATCCCTGGAACATATTACTAATGAACTGACAGGCTATTTAGTTCACAAGATAGTCCTTTAGGACTTCAGCATAGTAAAATCTTGCTCTTTTCATAGAGATTGCCTATTAAGGACTAAAAACTGAACCATGTAATGTCTAAGTAACTTTGATTTTCTAATTTTGCAATTACACACACGCACAGAGACAGAGAGAGAGAGAGAGAGAGAGAGAGAGAGAGAGAGAGAGAGAGAGAGAGAGAGATGCACACCACACATTTACGGATTGCATGGTGTTTGTGTGATCCATATCTGAGGAGGAGATCATGCTCATCCACCACTGCCAGATATCAGCTTTCAGGTAAGTGACGCACTGTATTTCCTTTATGTATATACATATACAATCTTCAGTCATTATCTTGTGACATTAAGGTGCACAGGAAACAACAGTATGTATCAGGAAAGAAACTGGAATGAGTTACAACAGGGCAGGTATGCCAGTTTGCCCAGGAAAATGCATCTCGGTCATTGTCTTCCTAATGAAACTCCTCCACCACACTTGTCAAACAGGGTGCTTCAAGCTGTTGAGATATCTCACTTCAAAAAAACTTAGTAAAACATTTATCATAACCTAAATAGGTGTGGGTCACTCAGGGGACCATATTATACAAAGTCTTTTTCTTCATGAATGTTTCCCACAAACTATCATGCATGGAGGATAAATTCCATTCACTAACGATGGTACTAAGTAATCCCAAATAAAAATCCAAGCCAGCTGACAGAGAAATCAAATAAATGTCTCAAAGATGGTTAAAATTCATCACATAAACACAAAGTGGCCCTAAACATAAAGAAAACTAACTGTATGAACTTCCATTCAAATAAAAACCATAGTGAGGTTTGACTAATAGTTAACAAAGATCGATTAAAACAAGTGAGAGTAAATTTGTGGGCATTAATGTGTTGCCAGCTGGAACAAGGAGAACATGTGAACATTTTAGCAGAGCACATGTTACACTACTCTGAGAATTCTCAAAGTGATCTACTTTGTAAACAAACATTCAAACATCAGTTATGTGATAATATTTTAGGATACCAGAGCTTGGAATGTATAGATTGTCTTCAAGGCATACACAAACAGAAAAAAGCACTACTGCCCACAGAAAAATCTTTAACTGTATGGAGTAATACTAGACAAATTTTTCCAGATAGATGTAATTTTTAAATCTGAGACAATATGTGGAACAAGCAACTGAAAGTATATTTCCACATTTTCTGTCGTTCTTAAAATTATATGTAGTATAATACAGTTAAAACAAATATTAGGGTCCATTTTTAGATTCAAAGTTGAGGTAAAAATAGAAAGTGGAAGACAAAAGATGGACAAATGTAAAACCTCCATATCATTTAACAGCAATGGGGTATAAAAAAAAGCTGACACCCAACACCTTAATCTGTACTGCACACTGTCTGGCATATTTATTTTTAAATCTGAAAGTTGTTACCATTTGAAAAGTCTTAGCCTATTTTGTTTTGCTAAGATCCAACGTAACTGGTGTTATCGTAACAAGTTTCTTTACACTTAAACTAATTTAGTAAAATTCTTTAATTTGTATAAAAATAACACAAGTAAGACTTTTGGACCCGTATGAATGTAGTTTTATGAGCTTAGCCTGAACTATTACATGAGCACATCTTATTTTCTGATTCGACTAAAAAAAATGTATTGAAGGTAAGTACATTCTACGCTTCTTTATAATGATTCCATCACAACACGCGTATAGTAAGCATATTTTACTGTGCCTTAAAAGCCTTTGAGGTCTGGTACTGGCAATTTACCTAATGTATCATGGCTGACTGTGCTACATTCAACTTCTATTGGGGCAAACAGATATATTAACAAACTGGAAGATTACGTCATTTGTTAATGTGTCCATGTTTCATCCTACGTGCATGAAAATGATGTACAGTCCTAGAAACAATTAAAGAGGAAAGAGTCAGTTAAATAGTAACATTTAATACTGTAAAAAGGTCATGAAAGAGCAATACACTAATTAGATGCTGCCATGGAATCATTTTTAGCAAAATTGGGATAAAAAGTATTGTATTATATTCTACTCGTTTTTATCCAGGATAATGCCCCAAAAATCCCCATAGGTACTGTTGCATACTTACATATGTTGACCTCTCATACATATGTTGTGTGTGCTTCGGAAAATTTTTTTTTTTGTGTAGGATGGATAGAAGCAGTAAAGAAAGACACCAACAAAATAGGTGTTACAGAAGAAATAATACATGACAGGAATAACTTTAGGCCACTTATAGAAAACGCAAGCTATAAAGAAGATGCGCCAAAACCTCGACCCAAGAGAGTGTGGACAGATGAGCAGAGACGAGCAGTTGGCGAGAAAATGAAGAAGTACTGGGAAGAACGGAAGAAAAAGAAACACCATAAGTCTTAAGTTGTATGCGGCCCATAACTGGCCAAATTCATAATAATAATAATAATAATAAATGTATGAGTAATACACCAAAATACTGGTCAGCAGCTGTGAAACTCTATGTATGGTTTTATTGAGCCTTGGTCAGTCTTTTCTGAAGAGATTACTTTTGCACAGTAAAAAGTTGAGTCATAAGATCAAAACATCTGCAATACAAACGCAACTTCGAAAAATACTTTTTTAAATGGGCACCTAAAAAAAAGAAAGTAAATTTAAGAAAACTTTGACCATATTTCATAAATGTCTGACAATAGAATGATGTTCTTATAGATCCAGATGTCTCAGTTTTCTCATAATAAACCAGCTCATAACTCTGTGCCATAATGACGTGTCACACCACAACACCCTTATGTTGCGAGTGAAGGCGCACAGGTGGGATCGGACACTTCCATTGACCTCTAGTTTCTTACAGTTTGCGGTTTTCTGTAATTAGGCTGGCATTCCTGATTATGGCACATGTTGTTACATAGTACTGATGAATATGTGGTTGTCCACAGGTATTTCAAATACTCATTTTCAGTGCAGTAGCCCTAATGTTAGTTAATAAATTTGTTGTATACCTTTGACCAAATGTGTGGGAATCATTTACACCAATAATGTTCTGTGGCATCCTTTGCACTCTTATAGACTCAAAACTAGTAATCTACACTCCTGGAAATGGAAAAAAGAACACATTGACACCGGTGTGTCAGACCCACCATACTTGCTCCGGACACTGCGAGAGGGCTGTACAAGCAATGATCACACGCACGGCACAGCGGACACACCAGGAACCGCGGTGTTGGCCGTCGAATGGCGCTAGCTGCGCAGCATTTGTGCACTGCCGCCGTCAGTGTCAGCCAGTTTGCCGTGGCATACGGAGCTCCATCGCAGTCTTTAACACTGGTAGCATGCCGCGACAGCGTGGACGTGAACCGTATGTGCAGTTGACGGACTTTGAGCGAGGGCGTATAGTGGGCATGCGGGAGGCCGGGTGGACGTACCGCTGAATTGCTCAACACGTGGGGCGTGAGGTCTCCACAGTACATCGATGTTGTCGCCAGTGGTCGGCGGAAGGTGCACGTGCCCGTCGACCTGGGACCGGACCGCAGCGACGCACGGATGCACGCCGAGACCGTAGGATCCTACGCAGTGCCGTAGGGGACCGCACCGCCACTTCCCAGCAAATTAGGGACACTGTTGCTCCTGGGGTATCGGCGAGGACCATTCGCAACCGTCTCCATGAAGCTGGGCTACGGTCCCGCACACCGTTAGGCCGTCTTCCGCTCACGCCCCAACATCGTGCAGCCCGCCTCCAGTGGTGTCGCGACAGGCGTGAATGGAGGGACGAATGGAGACGTGTCGTCTTCAGTGATGAGAGTCGCTTCTGCCTCGGTGCCAATGATGGTCGTATGCATGTTTGGCGCCGTGCAGGTGAGCGCCATAATCAGGACTGCATACGACCGAGGCACACAGGGCCAACACCCGGCATCATGGTGTGGGGAGCGATCTCCTACACTGGCCGTACACCACTGGTGATCGTCGAGGGGACACTGAATAGTGCACGGTACATCCAAACCGTCATCGAACCCATCGTTCTACCATTCCTAGACCGGCAAGGGAACTTGCTGTTCCAACAAGACAATGCACGTCCGCATGTATCCCGTGCCACCCAACGTGCTCTAGAAGGTGTAAGTCAACTACCCTGGCCAGCAAGATCTCCGGATCTGTCCCCCATTGAGCATGTTTGGGACTGGATGAAGCGTCGTCTCACGCGGTCTGCACGTCCAGCACGAACGCTGGTCCAACTGAGGCGCCAGGTGGAAATGGCATGGCAAGCCGTTCCACAGGACTACATCCAGCATCTCTACGATCGTCTCCATGGGAGAATAGCAGCCTGCATTGCTGCGAAAGGTGGATATACACTGTACTAGTGCCGACATTGTGCATGCTCTGTTGCCTGTGTCTATGTGCCTGTGGTTCTGTCAGTGTGATCATGTGATGTATCTGACCCCAGGAATGTGTCAATAAAGTTTCCCCTTCCTGGGACAATGAATTCAGGGTGTTCTTATTTCAATTTCCAGGAGTGTATGTGTAATTTAAAAAATAAACACGTACCATTTAATTAATATTTCTCTGTGGACACATAAATTTTAAAAATTAATAAAAATACCGCAATAATTTGATTTTATGCGTTAGACATGGCTTGTGAAAGCCAGCAACGACTGTGGAAACAATGGCTTTGTTTATAGATAACTGCTACCACACGATTTTTACTTTTATTTATATTTTTCACGACGCGTTTCGAGAAATAATTCTCATTTTGAAGTGCATTGTTCTGTATACTATGCCATTTTTTCGTGGTGTTTGTGTGGGGTTCTGGTTCTTCTGTTGTCCTTAAATTATTCTGTGGTCCAATTTTCTGAGCACAATACAGGCATACGTAAAAAAAATAACAAACGCACATATATGGTTACAAGCGAAAACACCACGAAAAAATGGCACAGGATGGTGAAGAATGCAATTGATAATGGTTATTATTTAGCACAACGCTTCGTGCAAAATATAAAGAACAGAAAAAATTGTGACTGGTAGCTTAGTTATTTATAAACAAACTCTTAGCGGAACAAAATTTGTGATTTGTCACGTTTTCTTAAGCTGACAGTTTTATTGTTCTATAGTAGAATGATTATTATATTTCACTGTGTTAATACAAAATTAAGAGTAAATTACATTCAAAGTTTATAGTAACAACCACACCAAAAGCTTTACGTTCTACGCAATAAATCGACAGTTCTCCGATTTTACGGCGGATAATCATCACTAAGGCACAACATATTCGTACTTGTAATCTTAGCACACTATTCATAAAGAAGCACCTACAATTTCCACGAAGAAATATAACTTTCACAGAAAAAAAAAAAAACAAGTTTTCACAACTAAATATAAATATCCACGCCTTTGTATGTACTTTCCTACTAGGCTACAACAAACATCAGCTGTTCCCAGCCCGGCAATACAGCTTTTATAAGGCGCTATCTGATTGGATACTCGGTTTCGCCCACTTCTGAACACTCATTGGTCGCTAGCTTGGCGCTCAGACGGAATGGTAGACCCCGGGTCAAGTCAGGAGTTGCGATACATTAACTGCTGCAGCGTGTTTACTGAAGGAGTACACTTAGCTCTCCATTGCACTGCTAAGACTAATCAGTGGCTGCAAAAGGAACATGTCGGATATTTTGCAACAAAAAATCTCAACAAATTAAAGCTAAATGAGTCGAAAAGCATTTGTTGCTGGGAGCACAACAGTTTTTTGCCTGCTATTCTTTATTAGTAGCGAAAGCAGATATCGCAGTTCTTGATGCGGTATCGAGTTTGAACACCTGTTTCGTAATTAGCATTAAATCGGTCCTATCCAACTGTTAGTAAGTCCAATACTAGGTCGCAAGTGCAGGGAAAAAGAAGTCGCTAATTTAAAGCTCTATATCAGCTTACCTCTTGTTTCTGCTACTTCGTAGTACGAAAATTCACCCAATGTCTCTTTTGTTATATGAAATGAAGCATTGCGCGGTACCCTAGTAAATAGAATTGACAAACGTGGCTTTATGATTAGGCATGCTTTATATCTTTGTCAGCCCTATCCCACAAAATTTTTTCTGCAAATTCTTCATGGCATTAGGAGAATGATTACAAAAGTACAAGAGAATACAATTTGTTTCCAATGTGTTGAGGTAAAACTAGTCGTATGATCAAAAGTAGGCTGTAGGGAACTGTAACAACTGTACTCTTATTAGTATACTACAAATTTTTGGCCAGGTTCCATCAGAAATAATGTTGTTGTTGTTGTTGTGGTCTTCAGTCCCGAGACCGGTTTGATGCAGCTCTCCATGCTACTCTACCCTGTGCAAGCTTCTTCATCTCCCAGTACCTACTGCAACCTACATCCTTCTGAATCTGCTTAGTGTATTCATCTCTTGGTCTCCCTCTACGATTTTTACCCTCCACGCTGCCCTCCGAGGCTAAATTTGTGATCCCATGATGTCTCAAAACATGTCCTACCAACCGATCCCTTCTTCTAGTCAAGTTGTGCCACAAACTTCTCTTCTCCCCAATCCTATTCAATACCTCATTAGTTGTGTGATCTACCCACCTTATCTTCAGCATTCTTCTGTAGCACCACATTTTGAAAGCTTCTATTCTCTTCTTGTCCAAACTATTTATTGTACATGTTTCACTTCCATACATGGCTACACTCCATACAAATACTTTGAGAAACGACTTCCTGACACTTAAATCTATACTCGATGTTAACAAATTTCTCTTCTTCAGAAACGATTTCCTTGCCATTGCCAGTCTACATTTTATATCCTCTCTACTTCGACCATCATCAGTTATTTTGGGCCCCAAATAGCAAAACTCCTTTACTACTTTAAGTGTCTCATTTCCTAATGTAATTCCCTCAGCATCACCCGATTTAATTTGACTACATTCCATTATCCTCGTTTTGCTTATGTTGATGTTCATCTTATATCCTCCTTTCAAGACGCTATCCATTCCATTCAACTGCTCTTCCAAGTCCTTTGCTGTCTCTGACAGAATTACAATGTCATCGGCGAACCTCAAAGTTTTCACTTCTTCTCCATGAATTTTAATACCTACTCCGAATTTTTCTTTTGTTTCCTTTATTGCTTGCTCAATATACAGATTGAATAACATCAGGGAGAGGTTACAACCCTGTGTCACTCCTTTCCCAACCACTGCTTCCCTTTCATGCCCCGCGACTCTTATAACTGCCATCTGGTTTCTGTTCAAATTGTAAATAGCCTTTCGCTCCCTGTATTTTACCCCTGCCACCTTTAGAATTTGAAAGAGAGTAGTCCAGTTAACATTGTCAAAAGCTTTCTCTAAG
Organism: Schistocerca nitens; assembly: GCF_023898315.1. Classification (NCBI taxonomy): domain Eukaryota; kingdom Metazoa; phylum Arthropoda; class Insecta; order Orthoptera; family Acrididae; genus Schistocerca; species Schistocerca nitens. The sequence goes on along the minus strand of NW_026045998.1, from coordinate 1,037,851 downwards.
TCTACAAATGCTAGAAATGTAGGTTTGCCTTTTCTTAATCTTTCTTCTAAGATAAGTCTTAAGGTTAGTATTGCCTCACGTGTCCCAACATTTCTACGGAATCCAAACTGATCTTCCCCGAGGTCCGCTTCTACCAGTTTTTCCATTCGTCTGTAAAGAATTCGTGTTAGTATTTTGCAGCTGTGACTTATTAAACTGATAGTTCGGAAATTTTCACATCTGTCAACACCTACTTTCTTTGGGATTGGAATTATTATATTCTTCTTGAAGTCTGAGGGTACTTCGCCTGTCTCATACATCTTGCTCACCAGATGGTAGAGTTTTGTCATGACTGGCTCTCCCAAGGCCATCAGTAGTTCTAATGGAATGTTGTCTACTCCGGGGGCCTTGTTTCGACTCAGGTCTTTCAGTGCTCTGTCAAACTCTTCACGCAGTATCTTATCTCCCATTTCGTCTTCATCTACATCCTCTTCCATTTCCATAATATTGTCCTCAAGTACATCGCCCTCGTATAAATCCTCTATATACTCCTTCCACCTTTCTGCATTCCCTTCTTTGCTTAGAACTGGGTTTCCATCTGAGCTCTTGATATTCATACAAGTGGTTCTCTTCTCTCCAAAGGTCTCTTTAATTTTCCTGTAGGCAGTATCTATCTTACCCCTAGTGAGACAAGCCTCTACATCCTTACATTTGTCCTCTAGTCATCCCTGCTTAGCCATTTTGCACTTCCTGTCAATCTCATTTTTGAGACGTTTGTATTCCTTTTTGACTGCTTCATTTACTGCATTTTTATATTTTCTCCTTTCGTCAATTAAATTGAATATTTCTTCTGTTACCCATGGATTTCTACTAGCCCTCGTCTTTTTACCTACTTGATCCTCTGCTGCAATCACTACTTCATCCCTCAGAGCTACCCATTCTTCTTCTACTGTATTTCTTTCCCCCATTCCTGTCAATTGTTCCCTTATGCTCTCCCTGAAACTCTCTACAACCTCTGGTTCTTTCAGTTTATCCAGGTCCCATCTCCTTAAATTCCCACCTTTTTGCAGTTTCTTCAGTTTCAATCTGCAGTTCATAACCAACAGATTGTGGTCAGAATCCGCATCTGCCCCTGGAAATGTCTTATAATTTAAAACCTGGTTCCTAAATCTCTGTCTTACCATTATATAATCTATCTGATACCTTTTAGTATCTCCAGGATTCTTCCAGGTATACAACCTTCTTTTATGATTCTTGAACCAAGTGTTAGTAAAATTCTACAAGGCTGCTTCCTCTTTCATTCCTTCCTCCCAATCCATATTCACCTACTATGTTTCCTTCTCTCCCTTTTCCTACTGACGAATTCCAGTCACCCATGACTATTAAATTTTCGTCTCCCTTCACTACCTGAATAATTTCTTTTATCTCGTCATACATTTCATCTATTTCTTCATCATCTGCAGAGCTAGTTGGCATATAAACTTGTACTACAGTAGTAGGCATGGGCTTTGTGTCTATCTTGGCCACAATAATGCGTTCACTATGCTGTTTGTAGTAGCTAACCCGCACTCCTATTTTTTTATTCATTATTAAACCTACTCCTGCATTACCCCTATTTGATTTTGTATTTATAACCCTGTAATCACCTGACCAAAAGTCTTGTTCCTCCTGCCACCGAACTTCACTAATTCCCACTATATCTAACTTTAACCTATCCATTTCCCTTTTTAAATTTTCTAACCTACCTGCCCGATTAAGGGATCTGACATTCCACGCTCCGATCCGTAGAACGCCATTTTTCTTTCTCCTGATAACGACGTCCTCTTGAGTAGTCCCCGCCCAGAGATCTGAATGGGGGACTATTTTACCTCCGGAATATTTTACCCAAGAGGACGCCATCATCATTTAATCATACAGTAAAGCTGCATGTCCTCGGGAAAAATTACGGCTGTAGTTTCCCCTTGCTTTCAGCCGTTCGCAGTACCAGCACAGCAAGGCCGTTTTGGTTAATGTTACAAGGCCAGATCAGTCAATCATCCAGACTGTTGCCCCTGCAACTACTGAAAAGGCTGCTGCCCCTCTTCAGGAACCACACGTTTGTCTGGCCTCTCAACAGATACCCCTCCGTTGTGGTTGCACCTACGGTACGGCCATCTGTATCGCTGATGTACGCAAGCCTCCCCACCAACGGCAAGGTCCATGGTTCATGGGGGGGATCAGAAATAATAGTCTGCCAGTAACATCAATATTCACTGAATATAAGGTTGTAGGTTCGGTACGTGCACCGTGCATAATTTTTTTTTACATTATAATGTGTTGAACAAAAACAATTTATTGTCGTGAGCATCCTAAATATACATTTAAACCATACTCTACAGTCAACCAGGTCAAATTTTTTTACCAGTCATTATAACTTTGTACACCACCACTCACTATTTTTCGTTTTATCTGCTAACAGAGGCAGTTTTGTCTCTAAGATTTCTATTTTGTAATTAGATTACCTTTAAAACGTCCTATTACCTCTTCTGACTTTTCTTTGCTGTTCAGATGGATTGGAAACTAAGTAACAGAAATGTAAAATAAGACAAAAGACCAGAAATGAATGAAATTAACTGAATGGTTAAATCAAGTTCCTGCAACCTTTCCCATTGGGACCAAGATAAACGCAAAAACAATAAAATGTGTAACGCATGCTGCAGTCTTCAGACATCGAAATTGAAATACTGAGCCTGGAGATGCTGCTGATAGTAGCATGAAATTAGCTGAATTAGGTGTGAACAGCAGTCTCACAGGGAACTTATAATCATCATTTCTGTCACTACCAATAAGGGAACATGGTTCTAGGCTTGCTGATAGAATTCTTCACTAAATTTACATTTATCTTCGAGTATGGCTTTCACATAAATATGTCATTACACTGTATGAAGGTAAATCATACGCTGGAGAAGTCACTGCAGCAGATATGTAATGCAAGTATATCTCATTTAAAATAAGTTGCAATTGCAGGATCAAGAAAGGTGAAAAGAAATAGGTTTTGGCTTCAAAGCTAAGGTGGAGTCTTGTACTGTAAAGACAGTGTATTAACAGAAAAGCTGAATCTCGCCCAATACCTGTTAACAGAAAGCAGTGAACATCTACGCTAAATATCTGAAAATGTTTGATGGAATGTATTTAATATATGGTATTACTGAAAGTGTTGTTCTACTTTGAAGACAATGTGTGCACTATTATTTGTAACACGTGTTATCAAAAATATCCTTAACGAATGTGTTATTTTTACATTTACAACCCCTTAGCCTAAAAACTGTTAATAACAGGTCTATATAAATATCTTTAAATTTCAAAGTAAACCTGCATTACTGAAGTAGAACAATTTATTTAGGCTTCTTATTAACCACCGATTTACTTTTGGAATGGCTTAAAATTACACAGAGTATTTTATGTAGGTAAAATAATGTGTTGTCCAAAACTGACATAAACTTAGCCAGAATAGCAGAGCAACTTTATCAGTATAAATATTAAAATATTACAGCAAACAGTCAATTTGTCTATATTTTTACTATAAAAAATGCTCAGTAACTGTAACTACAACATGTGTTGCAACAAGTAAGATATTTTGTGGGCAGTATTTTCAAAAAATGGTCTAAAGTGGGGCAAAGTTCCCCCAGTTGACTGCATTTCCATTCACATATTCCCGGTCTTCAACTTAAAATGCTAAATTTTGATAATAAATAAAAATAGCAGTTACAATACAAAATATGCACTACATTTACTTGTAATGACGTTTACTTTTTACCGTGTTTGGAAACAAGTATTGTTCAAAAAGTATTCTTCAGCAGATTTTGCATATGTGCTATTTCATTCTGAGGCTAGAAAAGAGTACAGAGTACAAGCTAATGTTCTTACTGAGTGAATGTATAGTTTTTTCCTCTCTACAATATTATATAAAATATGGGTACACTGTACGTATAAAAAGCTATTAAAATCCAGAGAAAAAAATAAACGACATAAATGAAGCACAAGGAAGACACAAAGTTGGTGGCAAAGCACAGAAGTCAAATATGTACACAGGTCAGAAGGGTGAAGTTTTTATTTATATATGCATCAATCTGAAACCTGGAGAGCGACATAGTTTACTTGCAAATAATATATGATATAATAAAAAAACTCCATACCTAGAAAGAAACGTAGAACAAAAATTTATAAAAACCACTATAATTTAAACAAAAATGAGACCACTTTAAGAGAAAATGGCAACCAAATCAAGTTTGAATGTCAATTTTTCAAATCATTTACTAAAGAGTGATTTTTGAAATCACAGTTTCTGCAGTAACTTTCTCATGGCCTGCTTCTACTGCCTTGTGTCACTACACCCTGGTATCTTTTATTTCCCTCCCTTGGAACCAGATGAATTCTTGTTGCCAGGAAACTGTGAATTATTTTCTCCTGTACACTGTGGCAGGCTGGGAAAACTACTTTCTCCTTCACTGATGCAGGCACGGCAGTGGCTACATCAGAGAGCAACAATTCACCTGCGAGTAATTTCTTCTTGTTGCTTCTCAAACACATCTCTGCCTTTTGCAACACACTGAAAACCTCACTTGATGGCTCAATAAGTGAGGTATCTGTGAAGGACTTTAGATGTAAAAGCACGTTCACACACGTACAGAGATTTTCTTTGCACAGTGTGACCACACAAATAGTATTGAGACTGCTGCTCTTCATCACACACAGTGTTACAAAGTGGCTCACCAACTTCCTCAGCACAGACATCCCCATCTTCACTAGTTCTGCCTGCAAACTACTGCCTTCATTTTCATAATTATCAGTGGCAGTATTAAAGAACTGAGAAAGAGTAATAACCCTCAATGCCGATTTTACTTCTCGTAGTGTTGCTACTGGATTTTTGAAGTGGAGCATTGCTGACAGATTTTTCAAGGTATCTCGTGTATATCTACTTATTAGCAAAAATTTAAATTTCTTCTCATTCAGGAATGTGTTCTGCAATTCCAAAATACCTCCAGCTGTCAAAACTACACCACACTGAACTGGTTTCCAGGCACTGTTCAGCCCAATTTTCAAGTTTCCAAATAATCACAGAGTGTCCTGAAGATGACAGAGAGCCTCACTGTATGTTTGTTCATCAGAACGATTCAGAGCTCTGGATGTCATGAGGCAAGACCACTCATGAACGTGCTTTAGCAACCATGCTGTGGTTAAAGTATTTCTCTGCAGTTTCTCTGTCTTGACAGCATACTCACTGGCTGCTGCAGTCTCGCTGTTAATTATGGCAGTAGCCGAGCCAACTTTCATTTTCTCGTAATGGTTTGGCATCAGACTTCACTCACACAGTTTTGGTGCCAGTTTAAGACTTAAACCACTGTCTACCTCAAGCCACTGCTATACACGATTTATATGTACCTCATTACAAGGCAGATCACGTCCCTCGACAACATTTCGTCAGAGGAAGACCGATTGCCCATTGACTAAGTGAATCCTCGTTTTTCAAAATGTGTGGTGTATCTGTGAGGAAAATTAGTTTCCAATTATCATCACAAAGACACTGGCAGAAACTAATTTTGAAAACCTTTCGACAACAATTGAAAATTCTCGCCATACAGCTCAATTTTGCCCTACCCGTCACTGACGCGATGCAGCGAACATTGTACGAGTGCCTAAGATTCCCTAATAAAGCTTATAATGATGTCTGGCGTGAGAACTGGAAAAAGATGGCCCTGTGTAATGGTAACCTATTGTTTGTTTCCATGTTGAGGTAATACCACCCAGCATAACAACTAATGCATTAGAAGCTATAGTTTTTGCAAGGGCGAGATCTGGTGGAGGTGTCGTATCATTACCAATGGTGCAGCCAATGCTCAATCATCTTCGAATGATGGAGTGATACTAACATCATCCATCATCAGAACAGCATGTTTCTCCACTGGTAAAATGAGTCAAGCTTGTCTTTCAGGGAACTCACAAGCTCCCTCAGCACACCAGGTCTAAATTTTATGCTCTGTAGCGAACATATTGGGGTTCTATCTGAAGGAAATGGTAATTTATTTTCCAGCAGGACTTTGTACCCCATACTACTACAAGGTGGTTTAATTTTTAGCCCTTTCCACTGACCATTTGCTACCTTTACGTGTCCCCTTCACTCATACTGCAAACTGATCTGCACCGAATAAACAGCGCAGACTCGCAAAGAGGCTGTCTTTTTCTAAACCCACTCCTCTCTCACTTTTCTGAGAGAGGATGAGTTTTCTCTTGAAAGCTTCAATTCCAGCCTGAAGCTAGGTTCTTCAGGGTGGTGACTTCATCTTCTGTTGTGTCCAAGTTCTCTGCAGGACGGATGTCACTGGTCACATTCGAAGGCTCTCCAACCTGTGGAACACATATTTGCAATATTACAATCTGCAAACATAAAAAGCATTTAATACTGTAATATGTTTTTAGGTAGTCAGTAATTGTTTCTCAGTAGGCTGTGGTATGTAATTTAAAGATTCGTAAGATGCCAAAATCTTACTTTCAAAGGACTGAAGCAAGTCTATGACAATCTGAGTGGTAATATTCCAAGTATGCTCTTAATACTATGAAATGGTAAAGTAATGTCATATCCTAAAGTGCAATTGTAGTTGACCAATTGTATTTAATTCTCAACAAACACTACTGTAGTGTTTCCAAAAATCTGTAGGCTCTTTGTTAGGCACCACAGGAATCTGACATGAATAGAATGTAAAAGAGCTTCACTTTACAACACTTCAATAATAACGCAGTACGTGAGAACTGAATACTTAAATTACAAGAGCTGTGAGGCAAGTGTTACTTCCTGATGTGGGTTTTAGTGGAGATTACCTTTCAGTGCAAGTAATTATTATTTACAATAAAAGACTAAATAATCAGGACCAGACCTAACCACAACATTGGACACCTTAGCACCTGTTGTGCTACATATTACCAACAAAGGCAAAGCTCTGTATACAGAGTCTGAAAAACACAAATGGTATTGGAAACACCACAGGCTTTTAAGGAAACTTTAACCAGCTGTGGTAACAAATCAAAGCATCAGTTTTCCCATTTGTGTATAACATTTAACTGTAAATTAGAAATACGGTATATACAGTGTCCAATGGCAAGCAGTAGAAACGATATAGCATAAAGGTATGAGAAATTACATTACTTTATATTTCATCAGATACCAATACAAGTGGACTGTGTGTGTGAGAGATGTGGTCTTGTTCACTAAATTACCTTGTGGTGAAGTATTTTGTTCCCCCCATCAACAGACCCTGCACATGTCAGTTTCAAAAATATACAGCTCCTGCAAATGAAATGTTTTAGGCTTCTTCTGTACACAACTCAGGGTTTAAATGAGTGTACAATATATAACTACTAAAGAAGGAACTCTAAGCAACACATTTACAACAACTTTAAAAAGGTATATGCTTAATGTACTCAACTGACAAAGAGTTTCCTACGACAATTACTACGATACTAGTAAGCCTACTTTCTGCAAGCATAATGCTGTGAAGGGAAATTCTGTGTGTCCTACTGACCGAAACAACAAATGTGTGCTGTTAGCAGTCACACGAGATTTTCAGTGTCATAATTCAGGAGCAAGTGAAAGCATGATGTATGCATATACCAATTGAAGCTGTGAATGTTATGTTCCAGTTACCTGTATTCTCAGTCCGTTTCTCTAGTAGGCCAACAGGTTTCCTCTCGGCAGGAGCTTTACGATCACCAAAAATGGTTGGCACAGCATTTGGTTTACGTTTTACCACTCCACCCAGTCTGTCGGTTCAAACTGGTCTGGAGCAAAGTGATTCTGGTAAACACAAACAGTACTATCAGTGAATTTAGTTACCAACTTCGTTATTTAAGCGATATAAAAATTTCAAGACTGTACTTTATAACTATATTTTGTAACATAAAATATATGAATGTGTAATATCAATAGAACTCAGTACATGCTACTCATAACTACATAAAGTGCAAGAAGTCAGAGACCTATGAGTTAGGTACAGTAGCTATACACAAACATTGTAACACTCAGATTCTATCTACAAACTAACTGAAAAAATTTCATTTTACACGATACGTCTAACATCTTTTAGGGAATGTATCTTCATTGAAGTTTAATTTTCATTAGGTTTAGGTTTCCTGTGTAACAACAAATATTGTACGATGCACGTTGTCTACGCCTGCCTACACTGTGTGATCAAAAGTATCCGGACACCACCAAAAATATCAGTTTTTCATATTAGGTGCATAGTCCTGCCACCTACTGCCACTGTTTCCGATGTGATGGTGAAGTGGAAACGTGAAGGGACACGTACAGCACAAAAGCGTACAGGCCGACCTCTTATGTTGACTGGCAGAGACCGCCGACAGTTGAAGAGGGTCTGTCCAAACTGTCACGCAGGAATTCCAAACTGCATCACAATCCAATGCAAGTACTATGACACTTGGGAACTTTGATTTCAAGTTACTTTTAAGTACATTATGGGAGTGAACAGTGGTCAATGTGTTACAAATATTTACTATCAAAAACAGTCTCGATCACGATTTATTTATTACGGTGACTGGTTTCGACCACTACTGTGGTCATCTTTAGAGCAATGAGTAAGAACCTCCTTCTGGTGGTAAATCACTACCACCAATCGGTACTCACCGTAATAAACAAATTGTGATCAAGACTGTTTTTGACAGTAAATACTGGATTTCAAGGTTGAGCGCACGGTGCAACGAGTGTAAACATTGGACGATTGAACAGCGGAGAAACGTTGCGTGGACAGACAAATCACGGTACACAATGTGGCGATCCGAAGGCAGGGTGTGGGTATTCCGAATTCCCGGTGCACGTCATCTGCCAGCATATGTAGTGTCAACAGCAAAATTCTGAGGCAGCGGTGTTATATGGTGTGGTCGTGTTTTCCATGGAGTGGGCTTCCACCCCTTGTTGTTTTGCGTGGCAGTATCACATGCCTACATTGATGTTTTAAGCACCTTCTTGCTTTCCACTGTTGAAGAGCAAGTCGGGGATGGTGATTGCATTTTTCAACACGATCGAGCACCTGTTCATAATGCACGGCCTGTGACGGAGTGGTTACACGACAATAACATCCCTGTAATGGACTGGCCTGCCACAGAGTCCTGACCTGAATCCTAGGGAACATCTTTGGCACGTTTCGGAATGCAGACTTCGTGCCAGGCCTCACCGACCGACATCGATACCCCTCCTCAGTGCAGCACTCCGTGAAGAATGGGCTGCCATTCCCCGAGAAAACTTCCAGCACCTCATTGAACGTATGCAAGCGAGAGTGGAAGCTGTCATCAAGGCTAAGAGTGGGCGCCAGGAACTTCTAAGTCATTTTCAGGCATGTGTCCGGATACTTTTCATCACATAGTGTAGTATTTGTATCTGAGACTGTTGAATATACAAGATGCCGTATTAAAAGAGTTAATTATAAATATACTGTACTGTTACGACTGACGATACAATTCAACTATGCTATTCTTTTTATTTATTTCAACGTTTGTCGAAACGGTAGGCGTACACTATTAAATGCAAGTAACAGGTACTTTACAGAGGTACGTCATTATCACGCCAGTTATTTTCACAAAATTTACTGAAAATGAGGCACTGTTAATTGATCTTTGAAGTACACATAGCCATTGCCAACAACATACATTAAAACATCCAAATACTGTACTTCCCATCTTCAACAATTGGGCCTACACACTGAATACGAAACGAAATACCGTGTTTACCTATTACACCTTTCGTGTTGCCAAAAATATGCCTCTATAGCAGTCAGTACATTACAGATTAACCAGAGACGTGTAGCTTTCACTATGGTTTGTCCAAAAAAACGGACTTGCACACAGCGTACCTTTTACAAACAAATGTGAACGGTTTGAGACGAACCACATGTAATGACACACCAAATCTGATCACTAAGCGAGTCGAAATACAGCAAGTCTGTTAGACAGCGAATGTTAAACCTTAAGATTATTTGCACTAATGAATGAAAACTGTACTTCCCATACACAAGCGAGAGTCTCACGTGGGCTGCCAGTTGGCTCTGCTGGTTTTCATCGGTCATATTCTCCTTCTTGCTGCATCTCTACCTTCAGAAGGAATTCTGTACAGTTTACCTCCCTTTCTGCCTCAGAACAAAAAGCGAAAAGCACAGCACTGAGGTAGTATTCTACTTAGAACTTTGAAAATACACAACACTGCCCATGCTTCTCACACAATGCTTGGGCCCACGACGGCTGCTAATGTTACACGATGTGATTTCAGCCAACTGTGGATGGCGGCCAACGCAGCAGAATACGATGTCCGTACTTCCCTTTATACGAGGCTGTACTGCCCTGGTAAACACGCCACGACTCCAGCGCTGCAAAGTGGAGTGCATCTCGACTTGCACTGCTGCCAACTTTGGACTTGCTAGCAAAACGACTTCCTCGTGGAAGAACGGGGACGTGTGTTTAAAACCTTCAATCGTGCAATCGGATAGATCAGCAAAGTTTCACAAGTGAGAAGATAGTACGACACGTGTAGGTGGAACAGATTCTGTAAGGTTTCAACGTTCACCTTTTGCATTATAAACAACCCACATACAGTACTTGATAGTGTATCCTACAGCAGTCTCCAAATAAATTCTCGCCCTTGTGCTATTAGGTGCTAATTATTTCCAACTGTTTGCGCTGGCTGTACGCTACCATCAGAACTTTAATTTCAAAAAGAGCATTACTTACATCTAAATAGGAATTCAACTTCATTAACAATTATTTAACATAATTCCAGTTTATAAGTTACTATGTTTAACCTACTGAAACGGCTTTGCCCTCGCATTTTTTGCGAGTTAATTGCATGCATGAACTCTTCAGTTATTTATGCACCATCCAGGTTGTGGATTCTTTGCAGCTTTTGGAATTAGTGCTTTGCAAGGCTTGTATGTAACACATAAATGAGATACTTCATGACCTTAATTCAAGATGGGAGTGTCATTCTGTAAAAATATAATTCATCCAGAAATCCCATCCAACCTTGCTATCTGAATCAGCACTTTGTGTGTCAAAGTGAAAACTTTGTATGTCTCTTCACTTCTGTTGCCACAGTATCTGTATTTCTCAGGTAAGTTTTCATATTTGTGTATGTCTCTTCGTGACCTAATAAGTAAATACAATCTTTAATTGATGGCAGTATGTTTGAGCACTGATTTTCATAATTACCAGCAGCAGGAATGTACAGATTACTCAATTCAATTAAACATCTCAGTATCTTAGTTTGTTGCTGTTAAGGCTAAATATAATTTACAGAAATGCAATTTTTGCAACTGCTAGTACTACTGCTAAATCTACTGCTGCAGCTACAAGTTATAGAACCATAGATATCAGAACTTTATGTGTGCATTTATTGTGACGTGCAGATACTACGTAACTAATTTTTTTTTTCGTCACTACCCACAAGACCAAACTGGCTACTACATCTAAATTATGCTGAACGAGGTGGAGCAGTGGATAGCACAATGGAATCGTATTCAGAAAGACAGTGGTTCAAACCCGCGTCCAGACATCCCATTTCAGATGTTCCGTTATTTCTCTAAATCACTTCAGCGAAATGCCGGGATGGTTCCTATCAAAGTGCAAGGCCTTACTTCCTTTAACATCCTTTGCTAATCTGAGCTTTTGATCCAATCATTATTTTGTACATTTGAGAGAGATGCAACCTCGTGACAAGAAAGTGATGCTGTAGCAGTTTCCACCAATAGTGCTGCAGGAGGGAAATGACGTGGAGGCTTCTGGGTGAATCAGACTGAATAATGGAACAGCTATGGCCACCACAAGCGACGTGGAATCAGGAGGAATTGCTACACCAATCCACACCAACAAAATCTAAGGAGACTGAAGATCGCTATTTTCGTGCAGCGTAACTACTTGCGCAGATACCTTGAAACAAAATGAGAATGGTAATGTGGGCAGTTTCATAAAATATCTGCCATCAGTTTGTGAAATCAATTAGAAGGCATAGAGCAAGACCACTGTAGCACATCAATAAACTGTGTGTGTTACCCGTATGCACACTATTTAAACAAAATTTGATTGCTGTCTTGGAAATAAACTAAACCCTTATTACTTCCTGAGAGAACTGAATGTGAGTGTTTTCACATGACCCTCGGCTGTGTTCAAAATGACTCCTGTCAGCTATTGTAATTATGTAGCTCTGCACTACTAACCCCCCCCCCCCCCCCACGTGAACCTTGGACCTTGCATCTGTATCAAGCAACATACTGTAGGTGCACACCCACAAAAGAGGGGTATCTGTTGAGAGGTCAGACAAACGTGTGGTTCCTGAAGAAGAGCAGTAGCCTTTTCAGTAGTTGCAATGGGCAACAGTCTGGGCAATTGACTCAACTGGCCTTGTAACATCACGCAAAATTGTCTTTCTGTGCTTGTACTGCAAACAGCTGAAAGCAAGGGGAAACTACAGCCATAAGTTTTCCTGGGGGCATACAGCTTTGCTGTACGGTTAAATAATGATGACATCCTCTCGGGTAAAACACTACAGAGGTATAATACTTCCTGAATTGGATTTCCGATCAGGGACTGCTCAGGAGAACATCATTATCAGGAGAAACAGAACAGGGGTTTTATGGATTGGAGCGTTGAATGTCAGACCCCTTAACTGGGCAGATAGGTTGGAAAATTTAAAAATGGAAATGGATAGGTTAACGTTAGATATAATGGGAACTAGTTAGTTGATTGGCAGGAGAAACTGAACTTCTGGTCAGGTGAATACAGGGTCATAAATACAGAATCAGATAGGGGTAATGCAGGGGTAGGTTTAATAATGAATGAAAATTAGGAATGCGGATAAGCTACTACAAACAGCAGGGTGAAAGCTTTTGCACAGTAGTACAGGTTAATATGCAAACTAGCTCTGCACATGATGCATTGAAGAAATATATAATGAGATAAAAGAAATTATTCACATAGTTAAGGGAGAAAAAAATGTAATACTCATTGGGGACTGGAATTCAGTAGTAGGAAAAGGAGGAGAAGGAAAAGTAGTAGGTGAATATGGAGGTTTAAGAATCATGAAAGAAGGTTGTATCTGTGGAAGAGACCTGGAGACACCAAGAGATTTCAGATTGATTATACAGGGCATTACAAAAAGGTACGACCAAACTTTCAGGAAACATTCCTCACACACAAATAAAGAAAAGATTTTGTATGGACATGTGCCCGGAAACGCTTAATTTCCATGTTAGAGCTCCTTTTAGTTTCGTCAGTATGCACTGTAATTCCTCGATTCACCGCCAGTTGGCCCAAACGAAGGAAGGTAATTTTGACTTCGGTGCTTGTGTTGACATGCGACTCATTGCTCTACAGTACTAGCATCGAGCACATCAGTACGTAGCATCAACAGGTTAGTGTTCATCACGAACGTGGTTTTGCAGTCAGTGCAACGTTTACAAATGCGGAGTTGGCAGATGCCCATTTGATGTACGGATTAGCACGGGGCAATAGCCGTGGCGCGGTACGTTTGTATCGAGACAAATTTCCAGAACGAAGGTGTCCCGACAGGAAGACGTTCGAAGCAATCGATCGGCGTCTTAGGGAGCACGGAACATTCCAGCCTACGATTCGCAACTGGGGAAGACCTAAAACGACGAGGACACCTGCAACGGACGAGGCAATTCTTCGTGCAGTTGATGATAACCCTAATGTCAGTGTCAGAGAAGTTGCTGCTGTACAAGGTAACGTTGACCACGTCACTGTATGGAGAGTGCTACGGGAGAACCAGTCGTTTCCGTACCGTGTACAGCGTGTGCAGGCACTATCTGCAGCTGATTGGCCTCCACGGGTACACTTCTGCGAACGGTTCATCCGACAATGTGTCAATCCTCATTTGAGTGCAAATGTTCTCTTTACGGGTGAGGCATCATTCCGACGTCATCAAATTGTAAATTTTCACAGTCAACAGGTACGGGCTGACGAGAATCCGCACGCAATTGTGCAATTACGTCATCGACACAGATTTTCTGTGAACGTTTGGGCAGGCATTGTCGGTGATGTCTCGATTGGGCCCCATGTTCTTCCACCTACGCTCAATGGAGCAGTTATGATTTCATACGGGATACTCTCCCTGTGCTGCTAGAACATGTGCCTTTACAAGTACGACACAACATGTGGTTCGTGCACGATGGAGCTCCTGCACATTTCAGTCCAAGTGTTCGTACGCTTCTCGACGACAGATTCGGTGACCGATGGATTGGTAGAGGCGGACCAATTCCGTGGCCTGCTCGCTCTACTGACCTCAACCCTCTCGACTTTCATTTATGGGGGCATTTGAAAGCTCTTGTATACGCAACCCCGGTACCAAATGTAGACTCTTTGTGCTCGTATTGTGGACGGCTGTGATACAATACGCCATTCTCCAGGGCTGCATCAGCGCATCAGGGATTCCGTGCGACGGAGGGTGGATGCGTGTATCCTCGCTAACGGAGGACATTTTGAACATTTCCTGTGACAAAGTGTTTGAAGTCACGCTGGTACGTTCTGTTGCTGTGTGTTTCCATTCCACGATTAATGTGATTTGAAGAGAAGTAATAAAATGAGCTCTAACATGGAAAGTAAGCGTTTCCGGACACATGTCCACATAACATATTTTCTTTATTTGTGTGTGAGGAACGTTTTTGTAACACCCTGTATGGTGGTAAGACAGATTTGGGAAACAGGTTTTAAGTTCTATGACATATTCCAGGGGCAGATGTGGACTCTGTACGCAATTTACTGGTTATGGACTATATATTAAAAATGAAGAAATTACAAAATGGTAGGAATTTCAGGAGTTGGGAGCTGGATAATCTGAAAAAATCAGAGGTTGTAGAGTGTTTCAGAGAGAGCATTAGAGGACAATAAAAGGGGAATGGAATACAGTAGAAGGAGAATGGGTAGCTTAGAGGGATGAAATAGTGAAGGCAGGAGAGGATCAAGTAGGTAAAAAAAGACGAGGGCTAGTAGAAATCCTTGGGTAACAGAAGAAATATTGAATTTAATTCATGAAAGGAGAAAATATAAAAACGCAGTAAATGAAGCAGGCAAAAGGGAATACAAAAGTCTCAAAAATGAGATCGACAGGAAGTGCAAAATGGCTAAGCAGGGATGGCTAGAGGACAAATGTAAGGATGTAGAGGCTTATCTCACTAGGGGTAAGATAGATACTGCCTACAGGAAAATTAAAGAGACCTTTGGTGAAAGGAGAACCACTTGTATGAATATCAAGATCTCAGATGGAAACCCAGTTCTAAGCAAAGAAAGGAAAACAGAAAGGTGGAAGGAGTATATAGAGGGTCTATACAAGGGCGATGTACTCGGGGACATTATTATGGAAATGGAAGAGGACGTAGATGAAGATGAGGTAGGAGATATGACACTGTGTGAAGAATTGGTGAGAGCACTGAAACACCTAAGTAGAAACAAGGCACCGCAAGTAGACATCATTCCGTTAGAGCTACTGATACCCTTGGGAGAGCCAGCCCTGACAAAACTCTACCATCTGGCGAGCAAGACGTATGAGACAGGCGAAGTATCCTCAGACTTCAAGAACAATATAATAATTCCGTATCCATAGAAAGCAGGTGCTGACAGGTGTGTGAACCACCAAACTATCGTTTTAATAAGTCACCATTGCAAATCAGACAAATGAAAAAACTGGTAGAAGATGGCCTCAGGAAGATCAGTTTGGGTTCTGTTCAAATGTAGGAACACGCGAGCCAATTCTGACCTCACTACTTACCTTAGAAGCTAGGTTAAGGAACGGTAAAGCCCGTCTCACACGGAGCAAGGTTCGCCGCAAGTTTGCGAGATGGCGTGCATGCCTGCCGGCTTGCAGGCAAGGGAGCCGGCAATATTCCATGCCGAAGCTCTCCCACGGTGCAAGATCGGCTGCTAGTTGTGTTGTATCGAACGAAGATGGCTGCTTCAGGTACAGATGTTCTGAGCAAACTGGCATTATTAGCTCTTTTGGTGCTAAACGATGCAGAAATACATGCTACTGAGAGAAGAAGAAAGGAAGAATGGACGAAAAACTGGATGAAGAGGAGAAACGCTGGGAAAGGTGTGCTCTCCATGCTTCATAAAGAGTTGAGGTTAGTTCGCATAATACCTACTTTCCTTTGAAAAATATCACCATTTCATTACTGTTTGACTTTATAAATATACAAATAATGACTGTTATATACGACTTTATTTTATAGGATAGAAGATCGCACATCCTTTGCAAATTTTATTCGAATGGATGTATTGGCATTTGAAGAACTGCTTCGAATGGTTTCGCCTTTGATTCAGAAGAAAGACACTGTAATGCGTCAGGCAATTACGGCGCGGGAAAGGTAAGTGCATTATTATATGTTCGAAACAGAAAGTTAATTTTTATTTATAATCCATTGTAATTTTACGATCAATCTGAGACATGTTTAATATGCGTCTCTAGGCTTGCTGTCACACTGCGTTTCCTAGCGACCGGAAACACTTACAAAGATTTGGCCATTCTACACAAATAGCAAACAACACGCTCTCCCGTATGATACCAGAGACTTTGACGGCCATAGCAAGCGTGTTAGGAGATAATGCGACACAGGTAAGCTCAAGATAAATGCTATAAGTATTTGCTACGATTTTCTACTTGGTACGGCACGACTGTGAAGTAAAATGTAATTTGCAGTGTCCACGTGATCCTGCCGAGTGGAAAGTAATAGAAGATGGGTTCCACAGCCTCTGGCAATTCCCGCATTGCATTGGAGCACTTGATGGGAAACATGTCAAGTTTAGGCCTCTGCGCTCTGATGGTTCATCATTCAGAAACTACAAAGGTCACGACAGCATAGTTCTTTTAGCTCTAGTAGATGCTAATAATAAATTTTTGTTTGTGGACATTGGCAGAAATGGAAGAATGAATGATGGTGCAATATTCAGAGAGAGTGCCTTGTTCATGAAACTCATGGATGGTTCATTAAATTTGCCACCAAGTCTCCACTTCCAGGTAGTGACATCTGTGTTCCCTACATGTTTGTGGCAGATGATGCTTTTGCGTTAAAGGAAAATTTAATGAAACCATATCCTGAACGTGACATGACACCTGAAAAAAGAATTTTTAACTACAGAATTTGTAGAGCACGTAGAGTTGTGGAAAATGCCTTTGGCATAATGTCAAACAAATTCAGAATTTTGCTGCAGACTATTCCACTATCTGTTTCCAAAGTAGAGCTCATTACAAAAGTGTGTTGCTTGCTACATAATTTTGTACTTGCCAGAAACTCTCAAGGATATATCCCTCCAAATGTAGATGAATTACCATGTCTTCCTGGCATTGCTACTCAGGGTGCAAATCATAGTGCAGCCAGTGCAAGAGAAGTGAGACAACATCTGACATGGTATTTCAATACTGTTGGCAGAGTTCCATGGCAGGAAAGGTGTGTTCAGGAAGGTAACAGATAATGGTTTACTATGTTTCTGAAACATTACCTTATTCATTGTTTCATTTTCAGTCCTTTCGCATATTGACAATGATTTTGTGTGTGATATATATATATATATTATATATATATATATATATATATATATATAGAGAGAGAGAGAGAGAGAGAGATATATAAATTTATATGTATCTCAAGCAATGATTGGAACCTGTGCAAGACCTTGCAAAAATCTGATCTTATTTTGTATAACAGCTCCACAATTAATTACCTGGGACATGTAGAGAGCCACTATTATGAAATATTATTTTTCTTTGATGGTTATGAAGAAGGTATGGAAAGACCTACTAAACATTTATGTATCCCAAATTAACAGTTTTGGAAGATAATTTTGTGCTGACTGTATTTGTGGTAGTAAGGTACTGCACAATATTTTTTTCTGATTGATAGCACTTGGATGTATATGCTTATTTTTATTTTACTTATTTATTTATTCATTCATTGAAGGATCATCTAACAATTATCTGGTATTTGTCACCATAATACAATGGAAAGACATAGTTTGTAAATATACATATATGTGTACATATAAGTATGCTTTTGGGATAGGACAGCTGGTTGGTTGTGGCCTTGACACAACCTTGATGAGGGGTAACATAAATCAGGATGGCCAAATAGGGCCTGCTCCAACCTCTAAAATATGAGGTTACTATTTTAACAGTTGGATTGGCTCATCTGTTTAGCCCCTATTGTACAATGTTCTTTGATTTAAGTACTGTCTGTTCCAGATAACTTATAATACAAATGTGGTTTTACTGTTCACTTTTGGACACGGAACAGCATTTAGTGATAACTCTGGATCACAAATTTGCTGCTTTACACCGTGCTCTAACTTTAGTCTGCTTGGAAAACTGGCTCCACACTGGTAGACATACTTCTATTCCCACCTCTGTCCCGAGTCTTCATCCCCTGTCATTCACTTCAGATATTGGCATAGGATTACAGTATTTTACGGTGTCGGGATGATGATGTTATCCCATATTACTATTAACCACTTCCATTAACACTTTATCAGTGATTCCCAACCTTTGTGTGTGAAACAATGTTTCTGCATGGAGTCAGATATTAGCTACTACCCATGCACATTAATTTTTGTTGCTACTACTTTTTGATAACCTCTTTTTTTTATAGAATGATGGTGGTAGTCTCAGAACAACATGTTAAAATTGGTTCATTGTACTCCTGTTCGTAAGCCACTTGATTTTTAGACTCCTTGCGTTTGAAATACCAGTAACTAGAAGACACCACTTTGCTACTGTTCTGCGTGAGAACTGAATAATAATAATAATAATAATAATTTGTGTGGCACAATGGCAAAGTGCCTTTCTTTTGATGTGATGCCACTTTGGCAACTTGCATATTCCAAATCTAATACTGTTATCAAGATGGGACATGTCATTTTTGGCAGCTCCTCACATCACTGAAAGGGGAGTGCTACACTGAAGGCTAACTGAAAATTTTTGTGGTCTGAACAGCCTTAAATTTTGCTTCCTGTTTTCAGGCACACTATCACTAGCCTCCTTTAGCAATGTAAGAACTATTACCTACTTTCTATTAATTTTGATGTATGTTTGAAACTGCAAAGAGAATAATGAAGCAATATATGGTTAAGAGAACTATGTACAACTCTGAGAATATATTTAGGCATTTATGAGGTCTCAATGTTGTCATAGATGGCTGCTACAAAGTATGTGCATTTTTTTATCAGTTGCATAAAACTTTCTTAATCAGTATGCATGTATTCAAGAATATTGTCTATATTTCTATTCAGACAATAGGTGTCTGTTTTTGTGTGTAAGAGATTTTCTGCTGTTCGTTTCTGGTTTTCTGTTCCAGATGCAGCTGCCGATACACCAACTACGTGATAGGATTCACATTCAAGAATGCTTGTGAAGTGTTCTGAAGAAAATACTGTTGCAGTTCATGTGTCCATATTTAAAAAGTGTACAGAACAAAGCAGCCATGTAAAAAGACATTTTTACTGTGTGTGTGTGTGTGTGTGTGTGTGTGTGTGTGTGTGTGTGTGTGTGTGTGTGTGTGTGTGTGTGTGTGTGTGTGTGTGTGTGTGTGTGTGTGTGTGTGTGTGTGTGTGTTGTTTGTTGGGATTGAGCTAACTGTAGCCATTATATATGTTATGGGATTATTTGTTTATTAAGTAAATATCAAGCCATCCTGACTTGGGTTTTCGTGGTTTCCCCTTGTCGCTAAGGTGAATACCGGGATGATGTGTCTAAAATGCCACGGCCGACTTCATTCACGAGTGTCACATTATGTATTTCTCTGATACAGTTGTTAAATTTTAATAGGCAAATACAATGCATAAACAGAACTGGTTAAAATGTTACTGCTTATTTTACTCCTGTTTCCTATCATGTTAAATTCCTATTGTAATTACTTATCATGCAGACGACTTGTATCTCTGTGTATTATTTAAATATCCCAGGATATTGTAACTGTATTCAATTTCTTAAATACAATTATATCATTAGATATCACAAGATTCCAACTGCTATTATTTGTCACATAAGTACATGCTTCTTTTGGAATTCATACTATGATTGGCTACAAATCTCAACTACTGCATTTATGGGTGATACTCTTGAAGTAATTTACCTACTCAGAGATTTAGAAATCCTTACTATCGAGTGGATTCAAAACGGCATATTTTAATTTGTTCTCGTGAAACAGCCTGATCTAAATGTACAGTTGAGTGCAAAGCTTTCATGCAGGCTATGCTACTACATAGGCAAGTCTGCATAATGTTGTTACCTAATATCTCGAAGTACTTGGGTCATTTGCTTCAAATTTTTACACTGTCTAATGAACATCTGCATAGATAGGGGGTGGGGGTGTTACCAAAAGTCTATAGCAAGATCTTTACCAATATGTTTTGTATTTTTATCTGATACTCTCATTCATATTGATATAGGCTATTTTTTCTCTTTTTTATAAATGTCTTAAGGTTTTCTGCATAAAGTTACTGCAAGAAAGAAATTGCTATGCTGTGAAAATGTACAGCTTAACCTATTCACACACTGTTTCAACCAACATAGTCTGGCATGTCTACAGTTATTCAAGTTGTTTCCCCTATCATAATTCTTCCTACTTATGTATAATCAAATTGTATACAAAATGTGCTGCTAAGTTTTCATCATAGCAATCATATTTACAGGAAAGAGGCCAGTTGCACTTGTGGGTTATGATTAGAAAACTTTGTAATCCTATTCCTGTGCAGATTAAAATTGTGAAATGTCATTGAAATTATTGTCCTCAAAAATTCAGTAGCAGAAGTCTTTAGAATACCCTGTATACCAGTTATCTCAATGGATGCACTTACTCATATTGAGACATTCCAATCAAGGCTCAAGATCATACAGTGGTAAGATAAGGATGGGGAGAGAGGGGTGCTAAAGATGTGTATCCAATTCCCACACATATTTTACAATTGTCCAGCATTCCTGGGTTTGCTAGTATATAATTACGTTACAGGGATTTTACTTTACTCATTCCTTTCAGACAATGAGAAAGTTCTATTTCAATAAATGTCCTCTTTCCTGCATCAGTGTACTGTTTTACTTACTCTTTGAACTATTTTACAATTCTCCTTACTAGACATAGCTTATATGGTTTCTTTGGCAGTCTCTTATGTTGACTGCAATGTGGCCACTAGCAGAAATAGCCAAGGCTCTGCCTCGGCTAGTGGAACCCCATGGCAGCGAATGTAACAATATTAGCGGTTTAATTTCGAAATTGGTATTGATAATTGTTCTAGCTATTTCTTATACATCACTTTCTTATTGTGAAGATGCTAATACTTCATGAACAAAGGTTTGATTTCTTAGTATTGCATTTAATTTACCTTCCTGGAAAATTGCTTTCAAAACTGAAAAAATGTTTTAATATGAAATATGTTGGTAGTACAGCTTGCATTAGGATAATTAGGAACTTCATGAGTCAACACTACAGCTTTCTTTATCTACATTTCCCTTTTTGCATCTGTCATTAGACTTTTACCATTAATTTCCATTAAATGTTTGAGAGTGCATTTACTGTTGGTAAAGTTGCTGTTCAGCTCCATGAGGATATGCACATAAATCATAAAAATGATCTTGCTAAACAACTGATTTCTGATTCAATTAGCAGGAATATTACCTTTAAATTTGAAGCTTCATTTTCATGTTAAGTGCAGTAAGTGGACAAAGGACCTTATAACACTTCTCGCATTTGTTTCTCATTACCCTTAAAATAGACTTCTCAAAGCAGTTCAACAAAGCATTGTAAACATATGTATAAATAAAATCTCAGAAGGACTATACAAATATCTACATCAATCCACCTCAATAGAATTTATGTCATTAGTAGAAGATTAATTATTTGTAACTACTCATACCATTGCTGAAAAAAAGGCTGAAATTTGTTTATCAGAGACAATTAAAATTTTCTCTCTTAAGCCTTTCATAAAATTTCAGGTTCGAGATAAATAGAAGTCTTACAGCAGGGAAAAAACGTTTATTTTATCAATATTTCATATGGCAGTGGAATGATGTGCTATAAGTAAATGACATCAATGAAGTAATTCAATGACTGGTATATTTCTTTACTGTATGTTGCACAACAAATAAAGATATTGTTGGCCAAGATGTTAGTGGAAATTAAAGGGAACTTGGAAGAAAGGAATAAAGTAAATAATTTTAAATACCATTTATTTTCTGTACATCATGAAAGTCACGAACTTACACAATTCCACTTTCACTCGAGTTCTGCATTTGTATCTGTAGATCTTTCAGTTTTGCTTCTGTTGTTACATTAACGAGGTCCCTTATTAACTGCATTTTGATTTCACTGCTCTTGATTTCCTTTGCAAGGTTACCAATGATCTTCTTCCATCCTTGCTTTGAGTGGCATGGGTAGGTGGTGGTGGTGGTGGTGGTGGTGGTGGTGGTGCTGCTGCTGCTGCTTCTTCACATTGTTCCCCAATGCATACATCGTTCAGCACATCCACATCAAGACTATAACAGCCTTCGATGTTTTGATGTGGTGATGGTTGTATATCCACACTTTGAGAAGAGAGACTGCATGTCTGTAAATTGCAAAACGTTCTGAAATTTATTCCAGTACTGTAAAAAAATGGTTCAAATGGCTCTGAGCACTATGGGACTCAACTGCTGTGGTTATCAGTCCCCTAGAACTTAGAACTACTTAAACCTAACTAACCTAAGGACATCACACACATCCATGCCCGAGAAAGGATTCGAACCTGCGACCGTAGCAGTCGCACGGTTCCGGACTGCGCGCCTAGAACCGCGAGACCACCGCGGCCGGCTCCAGTACTGTAACTGAATGAAATGCATAACATACCAGTGAACAGTTGAGCATACTGAAGTTTTGTAAATAGTGTAAGACAGTTACTACATAAGGGGTAACTTCTATTTAAATTACATTTTGTTATTATAAAAGTGGGGGGGGGGTGTTCTTTGCCCCAATTTCAGGGAAACTGAGGCAACTTTTTCCCTCTGACAAATTTGATCAAAATAGCTCCACAATATTTTCATTGCTGTCTTTCATACCTGAAGCAACTTGGGATGAACTTAACACATTGAAAGGAATACTGCTTAAGAGATTAGTGTTATTACAGTGGGTATGAATGCAAACAAAAGCCAAGAGCACACCAATATGCAAATTACAATGCACACAAAATCTGAAAGAATTCCAGTAATCCATAACAAATGGAACATTTGCTAAAAATGTCACAAAATGCTTGTGAATCAGTAAAAGGTACTAGTAAACAACCTGATAGAAGGAAGAAACCAGGCAGTGCTTGATTATTCTAGTGATGAAGACCTATCATAAGAACAAATTGCAGATGAGGAAATTCAGATGAAGACTGGGAATCGTACAGAAGAAATAAAACCATATCAAAGCCACAGAGAAAACTGACACCTATCCACAAGCAAATTAGGCCTAATCCACACTAGGGCTACTTTGCTCCAGTTTTTAAAAGGTTAAAAAATTTAAAAAAATAATTCCTTCAGGGTTTACTATGGTTCTTAAATAGCTTCGAACAGAATAACCTCATTTTCAAAAGTAATTTTACAAAACTACTACCCACTACATGATTTTGTATGAATAACTACGACAGTGGAGCACAGTATTCTAATTGCATTTGTAATGTGTCTAAGACCCATGAAATTCAGTTTTTGTCTTAAGTAAATAGGTAACTTACCTCTTCACTTTCATTGTACTCAGTCATGGAATGTTGAGTCAGGCCTATGGCTGTGCTCTTTCGTGGCAAGCAATGATCCGCCAAAAACATTAACTTCTCGTAATACCATAAAGATGGTTTGTATATCTGAAAAATTGTAAGTTCATATTAACATAGTAAAATGTACGTGGGAAAGCTACATTGTAATCCATTACCATTCAAGATTATGTGCTTTCAAAAATCGGGTAAATATTCAGTGTGATATTTCTAGGAAATAGTCTTAAATGTGTCCGATGTTTGCAAGTAGTAGGTTTCTACATTCAACACAAAATTCATAGTTTTGTACTTATGTCGTTCATCCCAGCGCCACTGCTTTTCGTCGATTTTACTTTGGCGTGCTCCACTTTAAATTGAGTTCGTAGATTGTGCACTTTGCTGTAGCACTCCTTGCTCGTCGTGTATGGTCGAACAAGACACACGGCACTTGCAACTTTTTCGAGTGCTTCTGCACGCAAGTGTTTATTGTAATAGTTTGCGCTTTTCACGACGTACAGACACTGTTCTTCCCTATAAGCACATATCAAAGTTTCAGTCGCTTCCTTGGACCACTGCGGTGCCATTATTTAATAATTATAATAACTTCCTACCGCACCTCACAACAGCAGAAAAGCAACTACGAACAAAGGCTTCCAGCTCAAGCTTTCCGCGTCTGACGTCACAAACGAAACGTATCATGATTGGCCAACGCAGGTAACATGCAGAGAACCTTGCAAGAAAAATAGCACCGGACCCATCCAGTAATCTGTAAGAAGCTGGTATGTAACCATAAACACAAAGAAAATTAATATTAAATCTCCGAACATAAGAAACACATATCACTGATTGTTCCAAACATAAAAATTAATCCATCAGCTATAATATGTAAATTCAAAGTATCTCACCAGTAAACCAGCACAAATTCTTCCAATAGCAGCCTGAAACATTCAATTCATGTCAACCAATTCACTAACCAACATCCAACTCAAGAGAGGGCCACCAAATGCTACAGCACACCATCTACAAACACAGAGACAAAAACATCAAACCCCACCATGACATCACACACCACATCACAGTTATGTCACGGGCCTAAGCAGACGGGTGTAGCATCGGACCCGACCGAGTGCGAATAACCTTACGTTATCACCAGATAGTAAATGGTGACAATGACTGCCAATTGGCAAGAAAACAGGAACAAATTATCTAGCATGAAGCTTAAATGCTGTTGGAACTTTTGTTCAGAGTGTGAGTCTTTTGGTACAATCCAAGAATATCAGTACTGGCTGCTTTGCACTTGGAAATCTTTCTCACTGTACTGGCCCACAAACAGGACTCACAGCATAATTTTATTCAATCTGTCCTGCAGCATTTTCTCTTTATGTGCCACAGCTAGGATATAAAATTGTACATTCTAACACTGAAATTGTTATACTTACACCCTAAACCATTTACTCCCTAATCGTAATCGTGGTTAATAATAAGGTGTGCGTTTAGTACACACTGATTTTATTTGCGAATTTTCATAATGTCAGTCGAGACATTCGCATGAAGACATACCTGCTATTTCTTCAGCATCTTGATTTGCAAATGCAAATTTCCCACAGTATCTTCAGTTCTGCCGCATGTCTCCTTCTGCTGTTGGCGAGTTTCATCATTAAATACTTTGTAAATGAAGTTCAAGAACTGGCTTAACAAGTCAGAATGTTTAAATGAGAGTTAACTTTCAAGAAGCCTTGCACACTCTTTAAAGCAGTACTATACAGTTAATCTACAGT
Source organism: Schistocerca nitens (assembly GCF_023898315.1). Classification (NCBI taxonomy): domain Eukaryota; kingdom Metazoa; phylum Arthropoda; class Insecta; order Orthoptera; family Acrididae; genus Schistocerca; species Schistocerca nitens. Next base: position 1,012,304 of record NW_026045998.1, on the reverse strand, counting down.
TCATGACCAATAAATTGTGGTCAGTGTCCACATCTGCCCCTGGAAATGTCTTACAATTTAAGACCTGGTTCCTAAATCTCTGTATTACCATTATATAATCTATCTGATACCTTTTAGTATCTCCAGGATTCTTCCAGGTATACAACCTTCTTTCATGATTCTTGAACCAAGAGGTAAAAAGACGAGGCCCATGAACCATGGACCTTGTCGTTGGTGGGGAGGCTTGCGTGCCTCAGCGATACAGATGGCCGTACCGTAGGTGCAACCACAATGGAGGGGTATCTGTTGAGAGGCCAGACAAACGTGTGGTTCCTGAAGAGGGGCAGCAGCTTTTTCAGTAGTTGCAGGGGCAACAGTCTGGATGATTGACTGATCTGGCCTTGTAACATTAACCAAAACGGCCTTGCTGTGCTGGTACTGCGAACGGCTGAAAGCGAGGGGAAACTACAGCTGTATTTCTTCCCGAGGACATGCAGCTTTACTGTATGATTAAATGATGATGGCGTCCTCTTGGGTAAAATATTCCGGACGTAAAATAGTCCCCCATTCGGATCTCCAGGCGGGGACTACTCAAGAGGACGTCGTTATCAGGAGAAAGAAAACTGGCGTTCTACGGATCGGAGCGTGGAATGTCAGATCCCTTAATCGGGCAGGTAGGTTAGAAAATTTAAAAAGGGAAATGGATAGGTTAAAGTTAGATATAGTGGGAATTAGTGAAGTTCGGTGGCAGGAGGAACAAGACTTTTGGTCTGGTGATTACAGGGTTATAAATACAAAATCAAATATGGGTAATGCAGGAGTAGGTTCAATAATGAATAAAAAAAATAGGAGTGCGGGTTAGCTACTACAAACAGCATAGTGAACGCATTATTGTGGCCAAGATAGACACAAAGCCCATGCCTACTACAGTAGTACAGGTTTATATGCCAACTAGCTCTGCAGATGATGAAGAAATAGATGAAATGTATGATGAGATAAAATAAATTATTCAGGTAGTGAAGGAGACGAAAATTTAATAGTCATGGGTGACTGAAATTCGTCGGTAGGAAAAGGGAGAGAAGGAAACATAGTAGGTCAATATGGATTGGGGGGAAGAAATGAAAGAGGAAGCCGGCTTGTAGAATATTGCACAGAGCATAATTTAATCATAGCTAACACTTGGTTCAAGAATCATAAAAGAAGGTTGTATACATGGAAGAATCCCGGAGATACTAAAAGGTATCGGATAGATTATATAATGGTAAGACAGAGATTTAGGAACCAGGTCTTAAATTGTAAGACATTTCCAGGGGCAGATGTGGACTCTGACCACAATTTATTGGTCATGAACTGTAGATTAAAACTGAAGAAACTGCAAAAAGGTGGGAATTTAAGGAGATGGGACCTAGATAAACTGACTAAACCAGAGGTTGTACAGAGTTTCAGGGAGAGCATAAGGGAACAAATGGCAGGAATGGGGGAAAGAAATACAGTAGAAGAAGAATGGGTAGCTCTGAGGGATGAAGTAGTGAAGGCAGCAGACAATCAAGCAGGTAAAAAGACGAGGGCTAATAGAAATCCTTGGGTAACAGACGAAATATTGAATTTAATTGATAAAAGGAGAAAATATAAAAATTCAGTAAATGAAGCAGGCAAAAAGGAATACAAAAGTCTCAAAAATGAGATCGACAGGAAGTGCAAAATGGCTAAGCAGGGATGGCTAGAGGACAAATTTAAGGATGTAGAGGCTTGTCACACTAGGGGTAAGATAGATACTGCCTACAGGAAAATTAAAGAGACCTTTGGAGAGAAGAGAACCACTTGTATGAATATCAAGAGCTCAGATGGCAACCCAGTTCTAAGCAAAGAAGGGAAGGCAGAAACGTTGAAGGAGTATATAGAGGGTTTATACAAGGGCGATGTACTTGAGGACAATATTATGGAAATGGAAGAGGATGTAGATGAAGACGAAATGGGAGATAAGATACTGCGTGAAGAGTTTGACAGAGCACTGAAAGACCTGAGTCGAAACAAGGCCCCGGGAGTAGACAACATTCCATTAGAACTACTGATGGCCTTGGGAGAGCCAGTCATGACAAAACTCTACCATCTGGTGAGCAAGATGTATGAGACAGGCGAAATACCCAGAGACTTCAAGAAGAATATAATAATTCCAATCCCAAAGAAAGCATGTGTTGACAGATGTGAAAATTACCGAACTATCAGTTTAATAAGTCACAGCTGCAAAATACTAACGCGAATTCTTTACAGACGAATGGAAAAACTGGTAGAAGCGGACCTCGGGGAAGATCAGTTTGGATTCCGTAGAAATGTTTGAACACGTGACGCCATACTTACCCTACGAGTTATCTTAGAAGACAGATTAAGAAAAGGCAAACCTACGTTTCTAGCATTTGTAGACTTAGAGAAAGTTTTTGACAATGTTAACTAGAATATTCTCTTTCAAATTCTGAAGGTGGCAGGGGTAAAATACAGGGAGTGAAAGGCTATTTACAATTTGTACAGAAACCAGATGGCAGTTATAAGAGTTGAGGGGTATGAAAGGGAAGCAGTGGTTGGGAAAGGAGTGAGACAGGGTTGTAGCCTCTCCCCGATGTTATTCAATCTGTATATTGAGCAAGCGGTAAAGGAAACAAAAGAAAAATTCGGAGTAGGTATTAAAATTCATGGAGAAGAAGTTAAAACTTTGAGGTTCGCCGATGACATTGTAATTCTGTCAGAGACAGCAAAGGACTTGGAAGACCAGTTGAACGGAATGGACAGTGTCTTGAAAGGAGGGTATAAGATGAACATCAACAAAAGCAAAACGAGGAAAATGGAATGTAGTCAAATTAAATCAGGTGATGCTGAGGGAATTAGATTAGGAAATGAGACACTTAAAGCAGTAAAGGAGTTTTGCTATTTGGGGAGTAAAATAACTGATGATGGTCGAAGTAAAGAGGATATAAAATGTAGACTGGCAATGGCAAGGAAATCGTTTCTGAAGAAGAGAAATTTGTTAACATCGAGTATAGATGTAAGTGTCAGGAAGTCGTTTCTGAAAGTATTTGTATGGAGTGTAGCCATGTATGGAAGTGAAACATGGACGATAACTAGTTTGGACAAGAAGAGAATAGAAGCTTTCGAAATGTGGTGCTAGAGAAGAATGCTGAAGATAAGGTGGGTAGATCACGTAACTAATGAGGAGGTATTGAATAGGATTGGGGAGAAGAGAAGTTTGTGGCACAACTTGACTAGAAGAAGGGATCGGTTGGTAGGACATGTTTTGAGGCATCAAGGGATCACAAATTTAGCATTGGAGGGCAGTGTGGAGGGTAAAAATCGTAGAGGGAGACCAAGAGATGAATACACTAAGCAGATTATTTTTTGGGGTAATTCTTCTGATTCAAAAAGGGTATTTTTGGCTCAAAAACGGGCTGTTCGAGCTATGTATGGTGTAAGTTCTAAAACCTCTTGTCCACCCCTTTCAATAGTCTTGGAATTTTGACATTGCCCTCACAGTATGTATTTTCTTTGATGTCGTTTGTTGTTAGCAATATTAGCTTATTCCCAAGAGTTAGCAGCTTTCACTCAGTTAATACTAGGCAGAAATCAAATCTGCATGTGGAATGCACTTCCTTGACTCTTGTGCAGAAAGGAGTGCAGTATTCTGCTGCATCCATTTTTAATAAGCTACCACAAGAACTCAAAAATCTTAGCAGTAGCCCAAACACTTTTAAGTCTAAACTGAAGAGTTTCCTCATGGCCCACTCCTATTCTGTCGAGGAGCTCCTGGAAGAGCTAAAAAATTAAGCAAATTCCAGTGTTACATTCTTGATTTTCTTTATTTAAACTAACGGCTTGTCACCTGAATATGTTTCTTATATTTCATTTCATCTGTTTCTACAATCGTGTTATAATTTCATGTATTGATTCGTTCCATGACCCTGGAGACTTCTCCTAAATGTGGTCCCACAGAACAATAAATAAAATAAGGATGTAGGTTGCAGTAGGTACTGGGAGATGAAGAAGCTTGCACAGGATAGAGTAGCATGGAGAGCTGCATCAAACCAGTCTCAGGACTAAAGACCACAACAACAACATTTAAACGATTTGACTGTGTCAAGCAGGACGCTATTAATTCTGTTTCCGAGTATTACGTGTTTCTTCTTCCTATTCACCGCCTACTCTAATGCTCAGGGTACGCTAGTATTTTGCTTTGTGCTCACTTTAACATAGACTTTTTTTTTTTAATTCTTACTGTGTATGTGTAGTACTGTTATGTAGCAATACCCGTCAGGTTGATGTCTATGCAACGCTACAAAAATCTAGTAAGAAGGAATACGAAATTCTAGCAATAATTGAAAATGTAATAAAGCAGTTGCCTATGTATACCAAAACTAAGGATAATAAGTTATTTATGACAGTTTGGGGGGAGGGGGCTAGACCTCGGCGTATGGAGTACTTTTAGTATCTTCGAATATAAATGGCGTCTTGTAAGTAGCCATAAAGGGTTGCACTCACTGTCCTGTAAATAAACCTGCACAATAACGCCTTTTAAATGATCTTCATGAAAGAAATGCACGCGACTACGTTATATTTCCCCGAATATGTATCTCCTTCTGTAGGTATCAACGTAAACTCATGTGAGGAGCTAAAATGACAAAAAAAAATCGGTGTGCTGCTAGTCCGTAGTTTAACAAAGAATAGCATTCTGTAAATTTCACCTCAGCTCTGCGCTAGAGCGTGGGACCGCCAGCGACTGCTCGAACGAACCTAACCGTACGCCGCCAATCCAACAAGTTTTCAGCCAATCACGAACTGTAGATGGCGGTAAAAGATGGGAGACCTTGTTTTCGCCCGAACGAACTAGCCCAGTTCTGAGGCAGCGTGTTGAGCTGACATCTGTTGGCAACACCGAGCAACACTACAGTACTCAAGCGCTGCGTATTTTACTTCGCATTGGCAAGTTTAGCACGAAAACGTTGGAAGTAAGACATATCTTTGCAGGTATATCAATTTCTTATTTACAGTTTGCTAACAAAATAGGAATAAGTGCCAACATCTTCATTATTTGTGAAGGGTATACTTCATGCCCACAAAGTTTCTTGGTAAGGCGTTCTTTAGATATGATAACTTGGTATGATGTTTAATGATTGATGTTTGCTTATTTAGAACGTGGAATCAATTTTTGGGAGGCTCGGATAATATTATCCGAGCACATGCTCTAAATGCAATAGTATTGGCGGCGTAAGGGCTCGTGTTCTAACAGCACAGCGCGCAGTGGGATTTGACACATCATCGGAATTGCTGTACCCATAATTTTCCATTCGTTAGCCGTACTTGCGACTACAGCCTGGAACTTCCTCGGTCGATAAATGATCTATCATCTATGTGCTTGGCTACACACACACAATACATACACGAAACTGAAAAAGGTTAACATTTCTTAACTTCGCCTTTCGAAACAGCAGGAAATTTCGTTATGGGAAACCTATATCGAGTTTACAGTAAAGCAGCCCAGGTTACTTTTATTTTCCCGTTTAATTTTCTTCTCTGCCCAACCCGCAACTTTATCGATTTGTTCGCTGCATATTAGTTAAGTTTTTGTATCGAATTTCAAGCATACTTTCCAACTTGCTGTTATAGGGTCTTACTTCGAGTGTCTCCAGGTTTATGTGGACTAGATGTAAACAGCACAATGCCGTGAGCCAAAGCAGGGTGCTTCACGTAAAAATTCTTCCCACGTTTCGTATTACCCAGTGGAAGTCCAGGCAAGCAGAAGACGGCAGGAGATGTAATGGCGATGCTAACCCAGCCAGCTGCACGTAGTGTAGAGGAGTGACGCGAGAGAGCAGCAGCGTAGCCGGACACGCATAGTATGGACTGCCACCGACAGATGGCAGGTGCGAACTGCAGTGCATAAATCTCTGTAAAGAGAAATTATGGCCAACTTGAAATTGGGCGCCATTTTCGAACGACTGCGCCGATGGTGATACATTAACTGCTGCAGCGTATTTAGCAGTGTTTACTGAAGGAGTACACTCAGCTCTCCAATACACTGCTAAGACTAATCAGTGGCTACAAACGGAACATGTCGGATATTTTGCAACAAAAAATCAACAAATTAAAGCTAAATGAGTCGAAAAGCATTTGCTGCTGGGAGCACAACAGTTTTTTGCCTGCTATTCTTTATTAGTAGCGAAAGCAGATATCGCAGTTCTTGATGCGGTATCGAGTTTGAACACCTGTTTTCGTAATTAGCATTAAATCGGTCCTATCCAACTGTTAGTAAGACCAATGTTAGGTCGCAAGTGCAGGGAAGTAGAAGTCGCTAATTTAAAGCTCTATATCAGCTTACCTCTTGTTCCTGCTACTTCGTAGTACGAAAATTCGCCCAATGTCTCTTGTTATATGAAATGAAGCATTGCATTCACATATATATGCGCGGTACCCTAGTAAATAGAATTGACAAACGAGGCTTTATGATTAGGCATGCTTTATATCTTTGTCAGGCCTTTCCCACAAAATTTTTTCTGCAAATTCTTCATAGCATTAGGAGAATGATGACGAAAGTACAGGAGAATACAATATGTTTCAAATGTGTTGAGGTAAAACTAGTCGTATGATCAAAAGTAGGCTGTAGGGAACTGTAACAACTGTACTCTTATTAGTATACTACAAATTTTTGGCCAGGTTCCATCAGAAATAATAGTCTGCCAGTAACGTCAATATTCACTGAATATAAGGTTGTAGGTTCCGTACGTGCATCGTGCATTTTTTTTTTTTTTACGTTACAATGTGTTGAACAAAAACAATTTCTTGTCGTGAGCATCCTAAATATACATTTAAACCATACTCTACAGTCAACCAGGTCAAATTTTTTTACCAGTCATTATAACTTTGTACACCACCACTCACTATTTTTCGTTTTATCTGCTAACAGAGGCAGTTTTGTCTCTAAGATTTCTATTTTGTAATTGGACTACCTTTAAACCATCCTATTACCTCTTCTGACTTTTCTTTGCTGTTCAGATGGATTGGAAACTAAGTAACATAAATGTAAAATAAGACAAAAGACCAGAAATGAATGAAATTAACTGAATGGTTAAATCAAGTTCCTGCAACCTTTCCCATTGGGACCAAGATAAACCCAAAACCAAGTAAATGTATAAAAACTCTAGCTGCAGTGTTCAGAAATTGAAATTAAAATAATGAGCCTGGAGATGCTGCTGATAGTAGCATGAAATTAGCTGAATTAGGTGTAAACAGCAGTCTCACAGGGAACTTATAATCATCATTTCTGTCACTACCAATAAGGGAACATGGTTCTAGGCTTGCTGATAGATTTGTTCGTTAAATTTACATTTATCTTTGAGTATGGCTTTCACATAAATATGTCATTACACTGTATGAAGGTAAATCATACGCTGGAAATGTCACTGTAGCAGATATGTAATGCAAGTATATCTCGTTTAAAATAAGTTGCAATTGCAGGATCAAGAAAGGGGAAAAGAAATAGGTTTTGGCTTCAAAGCTAAGGTGGAGTCTTGTACTGTAAAGACAGTGTATTAACAGAAAAGCTTAATCTCGCCCAATACCTGTTACCAGAAAGGGGCGTGGTCCATAATAGCAGTGAACATTTACGCTTAATATCTGAAAATGTTTGATGGAATGTATTTAATATATGGTATTACTGAAAGTGTTGTTCTACTTTGAAGACAATGTGTGCTCTATTATTTGTAATACGTGTTATCAAAAATATCCTTAACGAATGTGTTATTTTTACATTTACAACCCCTTAGCCTAAACACTGTTAATAACAGGTCTATATAAATATCTTTAAATTTCAAAGTAAACGTGTTACTGAAATAGAACAATTTATTTAGGCTTCTTATTAACCACCGATTTACTTTTGGAATGGCTTAAAATTACCCAGAGTATTTTATGTAGGTAAAATAATGTGTTGTCCAAGACTGACATAAACTTAACCAGAATAGCAGAGCAACTTTATCAGTATAAATATTAAAATATTACAGCAAACAGTCAATTTGTCTATATTTTTACTATAAAAATGCTCAGTAACTGTAACTACAACATGTGTTGCAACAAGTAACATATTTTGTGGGCAGTATTTTCAAAAAATGGTCTCATGGGGGGCAAAGTTCCCCAGTTGACTGCATTTCCATTCACATATTCCCAATCTTCAACATAAAATGCTAAATTTTGATAATAAATAAAAATAGCAGTTACAATACAAAATATGCACGACATTTACTTGTAATGACATTTACTTTTTACCGTGTTTGGAAACAAGTATTCTTCAAAAAGTATTGTTCAGCAGATTTTGCATATGTGCTATTTCTTTCTGAGGCTAGAAAAGAGTACAGAGTACAAGCTAATGTTCTTACTGAGTGAATGTATACTTTTTTCCTCTCTACAATATTATATAAAATATGGGTACATTGTATGTATAAAAAGCTATTAAAATGCAGAGAAAAAAATAAACGACATAAATGAAGCACAAGGAAGACACAAAGTTGGTGGCAAAGCACAGAAGTCAAATATGTACACTGGTCGGAAGGGTGAAGTTTTTATTTATATATGCCTCAATCTGAAACCTGGAGAGCAACATAGTTTACTTGCAAATAATATATGATATAATAAAAATACTCCATACTCAGAAAGAAACATAGAACAAAAATTTATAAAAATCACTGTGATTGAAACAATAATGAGATCACTTTAAGAGAAAATGGCAACCAAATGAAGTTTTAATGTCAATTTTTCAAATCATTTACTAAAGAGTGATTTTGGAAATCACAGTTTCTGCAGTAACTTTCTCATGGCCTGCTTCTACTGCCTTGTGTCACTACACCCTGGTATCTTTTATTTCCCTCCCTTGGAACCAGATGAATTCTTGTTGCCAGGAAACTGAATTATTTTCTCCTGTACACTGTGGCAGGCTGGGAAAACTACTTTCTCCTTCACTGATGCAGGCACGGCAGTGGCTACATCAGAGAGCAACAATTCACCTGTGAGTAATTTCTTCTTGTTGCTTCTCAAACACATCTCTGCCTTTTGCAACACACTGAAAACCTCGCTTGATGGCTGAATAAGTGAGGTCTCTATAAAGGACTTTAGATGTAAAAGCACGTTCACAGGCTTACAGATATTTTCTTCAGGTGCTATTAGACTCTCCTCGCAAAATTTGCAAAGTGCATGACACTTCATAACCTGCCTGACAGTGTGACCACACAAATAGTATTGCGACTGCTGCTCTTCATCACACACAGTGTTACAAAGTGGCTCACCAACTTCCTCAGCACAGACATCCCCATCTTCACTAGTTCTGCCTGCAAACTACTGCCTTCATTTTCATAATTATCAGTGGCAGTATTAAAGGACTGAGAAAGAGTAATAACCCTCAGTGAAGATTTTACTTCTCGTAGTGTTGCTACTGGATTTTGGAAGTGGAGCATTGCTGACAGATTTTCCAAGGTATCTTGTGTATATCTACTTATTAGCAAAAATTTAAATTTCTTCTCATTCAGGAATGTGTTCTGCAATTCCAAAATACCTCCAGCTGTCAAAACTACACCACACTGAACTGGTTTCCAGGCACTGTTCAGCCCAATTTTCAAGTTTCCAAATAATCACAGAGTGTCCTGAAGATGACAGAGAGCCTCACTTTATGTTTGTTCATCAGAACGACTCAGAGGCATAACTGGAGCTCTGGATGTCATGAGGCAAGACCACTCATGAACGTGCTTTAGAAACCGTGCTGTGGTTAAAGTATTTTTTTGCAGTTTCTCTGTCTTGACAGCATACTCACTGGCTGCTGCAGTCTGGCTGTTAATTAGGGCAGTAGCCGAGCCAACTTTCATTTTCTCGTAATGGTTTGGCCTCAGACATCCCTCACACAGTTTTGGTGTCAGTTTAAGACTTAAACCACTGTCTACCTCAAGCCACTGTTATACACGATTTATATGTACCTCATTACAAGGCAGATCACGTCCCTCGACAACATTTCGTCAGAGGAAGACCGATTGCCCATTGACTAAGTGAATCCTCGTTTTTCAAAATGTGTGGTGTATCTGTGAGGAAAATTAGTTTCCAATTATCATCACAAAGACACTGACAGAAACTAATTTTGAAAACCTTTCGACAACAATTCCAAATTCTCGCCATACAGCTCAATTCTGCCCTCCCCGTCACTGACGCGATGCAGTGAACATTGTACGAGTGCCTAAGATTCCCTAATAAAGCTTATAGTAATGTCTGGCGTGAGAACTGGAAAAAGATGGCCCTGTGTAATGGTAACCTATTGTTTGTTTCCATCTTGAGGTAATACCACCCAGCATAACAACTGATGCATTAGAAGCTATAGTTTTTGCAAGGGCGAGATCTGGTGGAGGTGTCGTATCATTATCAATGGTGCAGCCAATGCTCAACCACATTCCAATGGTGAGTGATACTAACCTCATCCATCAGGAGAACAGCATGCATCTCCACTGGTAACATGAGGGCAAGCTTGACTTTCAGGGAACTCACGAGCTCCCTCGGCACACCAGGTCTAACTTTTATGCTCTGTAGCGAACATATTGGGGTTCTATCTGAAGGAAATGGTAATTTATTTTCCAGCAGGACTTTGTACCCCTTACTACTACAAGGTGGTCGAATTTTTAGCCCTTTCCACTGACCATTTGCTACCTTCACGTGTCCCCTTCACTCATACTACAAACTGATCTGCACCGAATAAACAGTGCAGACTCGCAAAGAGGCTGTCTTTTTCTAAAGACACTCTTCTCTCCCTTTTCTGAGAGAGGGTGAGTTTTCTCTTGAAAGCTTCAATTCCAGCCTGAAGCTAGGTTCTTCACGGTGGTGACTTCATCTTCTGTTGTGTCCAAGTTCTCTGCAGGACGGATGTCACTGGTCACATTCGAAGGCTCTCCGACCTCTGGAACACATATTTGCAATATTACAATCTGCAAACATAAAAAGCATTTAATACTGTAATATGTTTTTAGGTAACCAGTAATTGTTTCTCAGTAGGCTGTGGTATGTAATTTAAAGATTCGTAAGATGCCAAAATCTTAGTTTCAAAGGACTGAAGCAAGTCTATGACAATCTGAGTGGTAATATTCCCAGTATGCTCTTAATACTATGAAATGGTAAAGTAATGTCATATCCTACAGTGCAATTGTAGTTGACCAATTGTATTTAATTCTCAACAAACGCTACTATAGTGTTTCCAAAAACCTGTAGGCTCTTTGCTAGGCATCACAGGAACCTGACGGCAATAGAATGTAAAAGAGCTTCACTATACAACACTTCAATAATAACGCAGCACGTGAGAACTGAATACTTAAATTACAAGAGCTGTGCGGCAAGTGTTACTTCCTGATGTGGGTTTTAGTGGAGATTACCTTTAAGGGCAAGTAATTATTATTTACAATAAAAGATTAAATAATGAGGACCAGACCCAACCACAACATTGGACACCTTAGCACCTATTGTGCTACATACTACCAATAAAGGCAAAGCTCTGTATATAGAGTCTGAAAAACACAAATGGTATGGGAAACACCACAGGCTTTTAAGGAAACTTTAGCCAGCTGTGGTAACAAATCAAAGCATCAGTTTTCCCATTTGTGTATAACATTTAACTGTAAATTAGAAATACGGTATATACAGTATCCAATGGCAAGCAGTAGAAACGATATAGCACAAAGGTACGAGAAATTACATTACTTTATATTTCATCAGATACCAATACAAGTGGACTGTGTGTGTGAGAGATGTGGTCCTGTTCACTAAATTACCTTGTGGTGAAGTATTTTGTTCCTTCCATCAACAGACCCTGGACATGTCAGTTTCAAAAATATACAGCTGTTGCAAATGAAATGTTTTAGTCTTCTTTTGTACACAACTCAGGGTTAAAATGAGTGTACAAAATATAACTTCTAAAGAAGGAACTCTAAGCAACACATTTACAACAACTTTGAAAAGGTATATGCTTACTGTACTCAACTGACAAAAGTGTTTCGTACGACAATTACTACGATACAAGTAAGCCTACTTTCTGCAAGCATAATGCTGTGAAGGGAAATTCTGTGTGTCCTACTGATCGAAACACCAAATCTGTGCTGTTAGCAGTCACACGAGATTTTCAGAGTGTCATAATTCAAGAGCAAGTGACAGCATCTCGTATGCCGATAGCAATTGAAGCTGTGAGCTTTATTTTCCAGTTACCTGTATCCTCAGTACGTTTCTCCAGTAGGCCAACAGGTTTCCTCTCGGCAGGAGCCTTACGATCACCAAAAATTTTTGGCACAGCATTTGGTTTACGTTTTACCACTCCAAGTCTGTCGGTTCAAACTGGTCTGGAGTAAAGTGATTCTGGTAAACACAAACAGTGCTATCAGTCAGTTTAGTTACCAACTTCGTTATTTAAGCGATATAAAAATTTCAAGACTATACGTTATAACTATATTTTGTAACATAAAATATATGAATCTGTAATATCAATAGAACTCATCGCATGCTACTCGTAACTACATACAGTGCAAGAAATCAAGAGACGTATGAGTTAGGTACAGTAGCTATACACAAACATTGTAACACTCAGATTCTATCTACAAACTAACTGAAACAATTTCATTTTACATGATACGACTAACATCTTTTAGGGAATGTATCTTCATTGAAGTTTAATTTTCATTAGGTTTAGGTTTCCTGTGTAACAACAAATATTGTACGATGCACGTTGTCTACGCCTGCCTACACTGTGTGATCAAAAGTATCCAGACACCACTAAAAACCACTAAAAATATCAGTTTTTCATATTAGGTGCATAGTCCTGCCACCTACTGCCACTGTTTCCGATGTGATGGTGAAGTGGAAACGTGAAGGGACACGTACAGCACAAAAGCGTACAGGTCGACCTCTTGTGTCAACTGGCAGAGACCGCCGACAGTTGAAGAGGGTCTGTCCAAACCGTCACGCAGGAATTCCAAACTGCATCAGAATCAGAATCCAATGCAAGTACTATGACACTTGGGAACTTTGATTTCAAGTTACTTTTAAGTACATTATGGGAGTGAACAGTGGTCAATGTGTTACAAATATTTACTATCAAAAACAGTCTCGATCACGATTTATTTATTGCGGTGTCCGGTTTCGACCACTACTGTGGTCATCTTTAGAGCAATGAGTAAGAACCTCCTTTTGGTGGTAAATCACTACCAGCAATCAGTACTCACCGTAATAAATAAATTGTGATCAAGACTGTTTTTGACAGTAAATACTGGATTTCAAGGTTGAGCGCACGGTGCAATGAGTGTAAACACTGGACGATTGAACAGCGGAGAAACGTTGTGTGGAGAGACAAATCACGGTACACAATGTGGCGATCCGAAGGCAGAGTGTGGGTATTCCGAATGCCCGGTGCACGTCATCTGTCAGCATATGTAGTGTCAACAGCAAAATTCAGAGGCAGCGGTGTTATATGCTGTGGTCGTGTTTTCCATGGACTGGGCTTCCACCCCTTGTTGTTTTGCGTGGCAGTATCACACGCCTACATTGATGTTTTAAGCACCTTCTTGCTTTCCACTGTTGAAGAGCAAGTCGGGGATGGTGATTGCATTTTTCAACACGATCGAGCACCTGTTTGTATTGCACGGCCTGTGACGGAGTGGTTACACGACAATAACATCCCTGTAATGGACTGGCCTGCCACAGAGTCCTGACCTGAATCCTAGGGAACATCTTTGGCACGTTTCGGAATGCGGACTTTGTGCCAGGCCTCACCGACCGACATCGATACCCCTCCTCAGTGCAGCACTCCGTGAAGAATGGGCTGCCATTCCCCGAGAAAACTTCCAGCACCTCATTGAACGTATGCAAGCGAGAGTGGAAGCTGTCATCAAGGCTAAGAGTGGGCGCCAGGAACTTCTAAGTCATTTTCAGGCACGTGTTCGGATACGTTTGATCACATAGTGTAGTATTTGTATCTGAGACTGTTGAATATACAAGATGCCGTATTAAAAGAGTTAATTATAAATATACTGTACTGTTACGACTGACGATACAATTCAACTATGCTATTCTTTTTATTTATTTCAACGTTTGTCGAAACGGTAGGCCTACACTATTAAATGCAAGTAACAGGTATTTTACAGAGGCACGTCAGTATCACGCCAATTATTTTCACAAAATTTACTGAAAATGAGGCACTGTTAATTGATCTTTGAAGTACACATAGCCATTGCCAACAACATACATTAAAACATCCAAATACTGTACTTCCCATCTTCAACAATTGGGCCTACACACTGAATACGAAACGAAATACCGTGTTTACCTATTACACCTTTCGTGTTGCCAAAAATATGCCTCTATAGCAGTCAGTACATTACAGATTAACCAGAGACGTGTAGCTTTCACTATGGTTTGTCCAAAAAAACGGACTTGCACACAGCGTACCTTTTACAAACAAATGTGAACGGTTTGAGACGAACCACATGTAATGACACACCAAATCTGATCACTAAGCGAGTCGAAATACAGCAAGTCTGTTAGACAGCGAATGTTAAACCTTAAGATTATTTGCACTAATGAATGAAAACTGTACTTTCCATACACAAGCGAGAGTCTCATGTGGGCTGCCAGTTGGCTCTGCTGGTTTTCATCGGTCATATTCTCCTTCTTGCTGCATCTCTACCTTCAGAAGGAATTCTGTACAGTTTACCTCCCATTCTGCCTCAGAACAAAAAGCGAAAAGCACAGCACTGAGGTAGTATTCTACTTAGAACTTTGAAAATACACAACACTGCCCATGCTTCTCACACAATGCTTGGGCCCACGACGGCTGCTAATGTTACACGATGTGATTTCAGCCAACTGTGGATGGCGGCGAACGCAGCAGAATACGATGGCCGTACTTCCCTTTATACGAGGCTGTACTGCCCTGGTAAACACGCCACGACTCCAGCGCTGCAAAGTGGAGTGCATCTCGACTTGCACTGCTGCCAACTTTGGACTTGCTAGCAAAACGGCTTCCTCGTGGAAGAACGGGGACGTGTGTTTAAAACCTTCAATCGTGCAATCGGATAGATCAGCAAAGTTTCACAAGTGAGAAGATAGTACGACACTTGTATGTGGAACAGATTCTGTAAGGATTCAACGTTCACCTTTTGCATTATAAACAACCCACATACAGAACTTGATAGTATATCCTACAGCAGTCTCCAAATAAATTCTTGCCCTTGTGCTATTAGGTGCTAATTATTTTCAACTGTTTGCGCTGGCTGTACGCTACCATCAGAACTTTAATTTCAAAAAGAGCATTACTTACATCTAAATAGGAATTCAACTTCATTAACAATTATTTAACATAATTCCAGTTTATAAGTTACTATGTTTAACCTACTGAAACGGCTTTGCCCTCGCATTTTTTGCGAGTTAATTGCATGCATGAACTCTTGAGTTATTTATGCACCATCCAGGTTGTGGATTCTTAATAGGCAAGTGTGCACATCACATAAAGAATTCTGGTGATTTTATCAGTCGACTTCAGTCACTACAACTGCAAAGTAGTGATTTATTGGTCAGTTTTGATGTGGTTTCACTGTTCACAAAGGTGCCTCTGGTGGACTCACTACACCTCATTGGCAATATGTTTGGTGCAGACATTACAGCGTTGTTTGAGCACACTCTCTCTTCTACATATTTTATATTTAACAACGAATTTTATGAACAATCTGATGGTGTCGCCATGGGGAGTCCTTTGTCTCCCCTGGTAGCCAATCTTTTTATGGAGGATTTTGAGGAGAGAGCACTCGACTCTGCCACTTTTAAACCGACAGTATTTTGGCGGTACGTTGACGACACTTTTATAGTGTGGCCTCATGGCCTGGACCGTCTCCAAGAATTTTTACGTCACATGAACTCCATACATGAAAACATAAAGTTTACCATGGAGATAGAGAGAGATGGTTTTCTGCCATTTTTAGACGTCTTGGTGCGACGGAAGAGTGACGGCACACTTGGTCACTCGGTGTACAGAAAGCCCTCTCATACAGACCTGTATCTACAAGCTACTAGTTGCCACCATCCAGCACAAACAATGGGCGTTCTCAAAACCTTGGTCCACCGTGCCCATACTATCTCTGACGCCGACAGTCTTCAAGCGGAACTGGAACACCTGCAAAAAGTATTTTTGAAGAATGGCTTTTCGCCTAGGCAGGTGAACACAGTGATGAAGACCTACAAACAACGGAACAAGGAAGAGGAAGAGGCCTTCAGGTCGACTGTTTATCTTCCATTTATTGGGAATATTTCTTCACAGATAGGCAGAATATTGAGAAAGTATCGACTGAGAGTCATCTTTCGTCCTCCTTCCAAAATTTCATCACTGGTGGGATCCGTTAAAGACGACCTGGGCCTGCGTAAACCAGGTGTTTACAAAATTCCGTGTGAATGCGGCAAATCATATATAGGGCAAACAACACGAACTGTGCAGGAACGCATTGTGGAACACCAACGGCATACTCGCCTTCTCCAACCCACCAAGTCCGCAATCGCCGAACATTGTATTTCCACAGACCATTCCATGAATTACGACGACACAAAAATTTTGGCCCATACATCAAACTTTTGGAGCTCGATTATCAATGAAGCTGTGGAAATAACTTTGTCTGACAACGAGACTCTCATCAATCGAGATAGCGGTTATCAGCTGAACTCTGCTTGGAATCCTGTTATAGAGAAACTTCGTAGTCGACGTAGTTATCTGCATAAAGATGGAAATCGACCTGACACCGATACGCCAGGCTTTCACAGTGGAGGGCATGAGGCGCAGCGCACGGAGCCGTTATGAACGCGCAAGCTGAGCTGCGCATGCGCAGTGTCACCTCAGAAGGCTTTAAATAGCGGAGCTCAGCGCGTATTCGCCAGTACTACTACAGTGGCATTCACCTAAAGATGGCCAGAAGACTCTGCGCCGAAATATCGTGGCAGGAAGTTACTGATATCCGGCAGTTCTCCCGTGTTTTTATGGAACAATCAGTACGCCGGGAAAGCTTTAAACATCACAACAATGACTTTTTTCATTTGTGGGAACTGAAGATAATGATTATCGACTGCATGGACAGGGAATGAAATAATTAGGAGAGTGAAAATCTGGCCTACTCGGCAGAGTTTCCAACACTAAGCGAGTATACTGAGCCTCCGATTTGTGCGAAAAAGGAAGTTAGGGAGCACTACGATTAGCAGTTATGACTTTTCAAGATCTTTCGCGCATTCATAGACAGTGAGAAACACCCTCGCATTGTTCCACGATATGTGATGCGCACAATTGCAATACATTTTCATCTACAACATATGACGTGGTTTGACCAACCACACCTTACAAAAATTGCATTGTAGAGACCTTCATGCAAAATTCTACCAGGCGGCTTCCTCTTTCATTCCTTCCCCCCAATCCATATTCACCTACTACGTTTCCTTCTCTCCCTTTTCCTACACTCGAATTCCAGTCACCCATGACTATTAAATTTTTGTCTCCCTTCACTATCTGAATAATTTCTTTTATTTCATCATACATTTCTTCAATTTCTTCGTCATCTGCAGAGCTAGTTGGCATATAAACTTGTACTACTGTAGTAGGTGTGGGCTTCGTATCTATCTTGGCCACAATAATGCGTTCACTATGCTGTTTGTAGTAGCTTACCCGCATTCCTATTTTCCTATTCATTATTAAACCTACTCCTGCATTACCCCTATTTGACTTTGTGTTTATAACCCTGTAGTCACCTGACCAAAAGTCTTGTTCCTCCTGCCACCGAACTTCGCTAATTCCCACTATATCTAACTTTAACCTATCCATTTCCCTTTTCAAATTTTCTAACCTACCTGCCCGATTAAGGGATCTGACATTCCACGCTCCGATCCGTAGAACGCCAGTTTTCTTTCTCCTGATAACGATGTGCTCTTGCGTAGTCCCCGCCCGGAGATCCGAATGGGGGACTATTTTACCTCCGGAATATTTTACCCAAGAGGACGCCATCATCATTTAATCATACAGTAAAGCTGCATGCCCTCGGGAAAAATTACAGCCGTAGTTTCCCCTTGCCTTCAGCCGTTCGCAGTACCAGCACAGCAAGGCCATTTTGGTTAGTGTTACAAGGCCAGATCAGTCAATCATCCAGACTGTTGCCCCTGCAACTACTGAAAAGGCTGCTGCCCCTCTTCAGGAACCACACGTTTGTCTGGCCTCTCAACAGATACCCCTCCGTTGTGGTTGCACCTACGGTACGGCCATCTGTATCGCTGAGGCACGCAAGCCTCCCCACCAACGGCAAGGTCCATGGTTCATGGGGGGGGGATATATATATTAGAGGTTTTAATACCTTATCAGATTACTTTTAAAAGACATAGTCTGGCACACCATCCAGTTCACATGAATATTTGATTTTGAGTGACCTTATTATTTGTTTCACCTCTGTTTCCGTGACTGTTTGAAGGAACATAGACTTAACACTAGCATTTAAATAATTTGGTAGGCACGCAGGTCCATCGTCATACTGATTTTCGATTAACTGCTTTGCTATATTAGTAAAGTACATGTTTAACTTTTCAGCTACCTGTTTTGGATCTGAGTGTCTGTTATTTTCAATTGGAGGAGAGATATTTTGTAAAGTTGACTGTTCTGTACCAGTTTCTGCTCTAATAACCTTCCATACAGCTTTCATTTTATTGTTTGCATTTGAGAAGTACTCATCATTTCTTTCGTTTTTTGGCTTCTTTTATTACCTTGCTGGATATTTGGTTGTATTTTTTCACATAATTTCTGAATTCTGGAGTAGTATTTCTGTGCTTAATAAGACAGTGAAGTATTTTTTTCTTTCTACTGGAAGTTATAATGCCTTTCGTTAGCCAACATTTATTTTTTACTATCTTAATCCTCCTTTTTTTCACTGGAAACGCTATATGAAAGTAGTGAGGGTATATATTATGGAAACTGTCGAACATGATGCTATTTACTTCAGTTTTACTAAAGACATCGTCCCATGTTTCCCCTGACAGCATAAAATTAAACACTCTAATGTTGTCATCACTGAAGTCTCTTTGTTCCACTATTTTAGCTTCTAGTCCACACTTAGTGTCTGATTTCAGTTCAATAGACAGGAGATGAGCTTCATCGTCACTGTAACCCATATTTATAACATTAGTGCTATAATTTAGGTCACATAGTCTTATAAAAACTTGGTCAACTGCAGTTTTACTATCGGCAGTAATTCTAGTTGGGGAATTGACTGTGTGTTTAAAACCAAAACTATTGACTATATTTAACATTTCATTTCTATAATTTGAATCTTGTAAAACGTCTACATTTACATCTCCACAAATAACCACTTTCATTCTCTCACTCTTTATAAAATTTAGCAGCCTTTCAAAATTTTTAATGAAAATTTCCCAGTCCCCAGACCTATATAGTGTTACAACAAAAATATTAACATCTGTCAAATCCACAACACACAGCTCAAAGGCTTTGTCTCTTGCCAAGCTCTGATAACTTTCTACTGCAGTAAATTTTAAATAATCTTTTACAGAAATAGCTGCTCCACCACATTTACTATTGCTTCTACAATAATAACTGGCAAGCTTGTAACCCGGAATCATAGTTGACATAATCTGGTCTTTGTCTAACGAGTGTTCAGTTACACATAGAATATGAATTTTTAGTTCAAGATTTACTAATTCAAACAGAAATAACTTATTTTCTGGAGATTGAACATTGTGGTGTAAGAGTTTTAACACGTTAGTATACCTATTAGCAGATGTATTTACCCACGATTGGCTGTTTATCTTGCAATTTTCCTTGTTCACTGTTTTTTGTGCGATATTTGAGTCTTTGTCATTTGATGTGACTGCAGGTAACTCGGACACCGATGCGGTGGCCTTCTGCTTACGTGTTGCATGCTTCCTCTTGTTAATAAAAAATCCTTCTGGTGATTTGGCTGCTTTGTGTTCCTAGTAGGTGGTGTTTTTGCAGTTTGATTTTGGGAAGACACTCTCATTGTTCTGCGACAACACCACAGGAAGTCCTTTTCCTGCATTGCTGCTCTTCTTGACCTTAAAGACATTTTTTGGCTGCCTGTTGCTGCTGTAGCGGGACTTTGAATTTCGCCGCGCTACATTCGTTCCCTCAGATAAAAATATCCCGTCGCAGCGGTATGAGCGCTCGACGGCAGAGAGAAAATACTAAAATTGTTAACTCTTTTTTGTTTTTTATTCCGTTTCAATTGTCTCTTGATAGCGGTAGCTTAAGGCAGGGGTGATCGGATGCTGACGTAAAAACTTAATGGCTAATCTTGATCTGATTGTAATGTGTAGACATTGTGGAAGTTATTAAGAAATTCGGTGGATGGAAGTAGCAAAGTGAATTAAATTGCATACAGTATCAAGATGATTTTAATTGGTATAAATTAGTGATCCCTGGCCTATTGCAAGATTTCGGAGCAGATTTTTCACGCTTAAATGAAGGAGATTTTTGAAGACGTGGACGCCGCCCGAAAGAAGATAAGTTAACCTGGTAAAGGATGATCTCTCATCTACGCCACTTCCCCCTGTCAGTTACATTCTGTTATACTCTGTTTCTTTTCAATAACTTTTTTAGTGAAAATTTGTTTAACTTTTGCTCAAAAACGCCACAAGGACCACCCCAACAATAGCTTTTCCGAATAACGAAGTCCGATAGCTTTTCTGTAATACAAAGTCCGATTTGCTTTTCATTCTTTCCCTTTTTACGGTCTCTCTTCTCACATTTATCTTTTTTTATTAACCACTACACTGCTCCTTTTTCAGGTGGTGATCTTGTTTCTGCTGAAGTTTTTGTTTTTAATATTTTATCTGTGACTGTAAAACTGCCATTTGCTTTTGCATCTGTGTTCACTTCACTATTAATTGTGACAGCATCTCCCACAGGTCCTGTTGGGGAAGATAGGCCCACACTGATTTCCACTGACTGCAGTGGTTTAGCTATCTCTGTCGATATTAAGTCTGAGTTTGACAGTGTCCTGTTTTGTACTGATTCGGTTTTTGCAGGAAGTGAGATTGTGGCTTTCTTCACAGCAGTTTCACCTTTTATCTTCCTCAGTATCTCCGAACACATTTCCCTCTTTCCTCTGGTGTTTCTATGGAGACCATGTCTTGGGAAACACTCCCTCACATCACTGTTTATGTCTATAAAGATAGCATTTGGGAAGTTTTTACAGATCTTCCCAAACTTTCTGTTTGTGGCTGTTAACTCCGTCTTTACATATGACTTTGGTATTAAATCATGTCTCAATGGGAGGCTGACCACATAAAAGTTTACAAGAGGTAGTTTTTGTATTTCTTCCTTCAGAGCTCTCGTTGCATGCTCGCTTTCATTATGATACAAGTCATTTGAGCCACCAATTATAACACAGTTACTGCCAGGCGTCACTGTTTTTTCGCAAGATCTTACAACTGCACAGAGAGGTGTTCCAGGCTTAATGATACCGGTTATTTCTGTGTCTGGTTGTATGCTTCTTAGTATATTTACGATACCCCTGCCATGACTATCTGCCAAAACAAACATTTTAGGTTCCTTGTGTGATCTACTTTTGATTTCGATGTTTAATTCTTCGCTGCACATAACTACATGTATTTACACCATGTTCTTAACGTAAAGTGTTTGGGAGTCCACTAGTGTCATTTTCTGGGTGTATGTTTACATCAGGAAATTTCTTTCATTTTTTTCTCGTCGTAATAACAGACGCACTCTTTGTTGTGTTTTCATTTGCATAAATATCTTCTGGTCTTTTGTCTGTATCTAAAACATTGAAACTGTTTTTTAGTGGCACTCGTAATACGTTTTCACTTTGTTTACATCTAGTTCACATAAACCTGGAGGATAGTCGCAGTAAGGATCTAAAATAGCAAGTTTGAAAGTATGCTTTAAAATTCGATACAAAAAATTAAACAAGATGCAACAATGCGAAAGACGCAATTTGCGGCTGTGATAAAGATGTGTTGCAAGAAGGATATATATGTGTAGCAAGCCGTGGACGATAGATCGACCGAGAAAGTTCCTGGCTGCATTTGAAATGGAAAATTATGAGTACATCACTCCTCGCTGTGTACCTAACCCACCACGATTCATATCAGACAACGAAACCTTTATTATTATTATTATTGTATTCCTTAGGCACGGATTATTTCATCCGAGCCCCTCAAAAATTGTAAGAAGTAGACACGGCGACGAACGGCCAACAAATTTGCGACGTTGTCTTATCTAAAGAGCACATTACCACGAAACTTTATGGGTGTGAAGTACATCCTTTATAGATAATTAAAAGACATGGGGGCTTATTGCTATTTTGTTAGCAAACTAGAAATAACTAAATGATATACCTGCGATGATGTTTGTTACTTCCAATATTTTCCTGCTAAACTTGTTAATGCGAAGTAAAATAAACAGCGCTCGAATAGTGCAGTGTTGCTCGGTGTTGCCAACAGATGTCAGCACAAGACGCTGCCTCAAGATACGGCTTTGCTTTTAGCCCCGTCTCTAATCGCCATATACAGTTCGTGACTGGCAGAAAACGAGTCGCATTGGCGGTGTACGGTTAGGTTCGTTTAAGCATTCGTGGCGACCACACGTGCATGCGCAGAGCTGAGGCGAAATTTACAGAAAGCTACTGCTTGGCAAATTACGGACTGGCAGCACACCGTTTATTTTATTTTTTTTTTATGGTTGTAGCTTCTCACATGGCTTTCTCTTGATACCTACAGAAGGGGATCCATACTCGGGGTCAGGTCCCCCGTCCAATAGCTGTCAGGGGAAGAATTAAAAATATAGCGCAGTCAGGTGCATTTCTTTCAAGAAAATGATTTAAAAGTCGGTATTATGCAGGTTTATTAACAGAACAGTAACTGGAACTTTTTATGGCTTCTTAGAAGTCACCGTCTATCTTCCAGGATATTAAAAATATTCCATACGCCAAGGTGTAGAGCCCTGCTCTCCCACCAAACTGTCATATGGCCTCTGTTATCCCTAGAAAAGAATACAAAGCGCCAGTTCTACAGTTTCCCAGCTTCTCAAATAACCTTGTTCATTTTTTATGCAGTTTAAAATGGCCATGTAATAGCTTATTGTTCTTAGTTCTGGTACACATGAGTAACTGTTTTTTTTTTTTTTTTTCTAGAATTTCGTATTCCTTCTTGCTAGCTTTTTGCAGTGTTGCATGTATATGAACCTGACCGGAATTGCTACATAAGAGAACTGCACAGTAAGAATTTAAAGAAAAAGGCTACGTTAAAGTCAGCAAAAAGCAAAATACTAGTGTAGCCTGAGCAGTAGAGCAGGCAATGAGTAGGAAGAAGAAACAGGCAATGATCGGA
The DNA here is from genome assembly GCF_023898315.1 of Schistocerca nitens. Taxonomy (NCBI): domain Eukaryota; kingdom Metazoa; phylum Arthropoda; class Insecta; order Orthoptera; family Acrididae; genus Schistocerca; species Schistocerca nitens. The sequence continues at coordinate 988,892 of NW_026045998.1, read as the reverse complement.
TACAGGATTAATAGTGTCCTGCTTGACACAGTCAAGTTGTTTAAATATCTGGGCGTAAAACGATATGGAATGGAACGAGCGTGTTAGATGTGGTAGGCGAGGCGACTGGCCGACTTTGGTCGATTGGGAGAATTTTAGGAGAGTGTGGTTCATCTACAAAGGAGACCGCATATAGGACACTGGTGCGACCAGTTCTCGAGTACTGCTCGAGCGTCCGTCATCAGATTAAAATTTTAAACTGTACCCAAGAGCGAAGAGCAACGCCGCGGCCTGGCTACAGGGACACAGTGCCTACGCTGTTTTTGATTTAACAACAGAGTGAAATGTATTTAAACCGACAAACTCTGGGAGGTTGTAGGGGACATCGAAACAAATATTTTTCCCTAATGTCATTTTTTCCTATCAGGATTATTTAAATCGGTGGAGGCCGTATTATACTCTTCAGTTGTTAGAGGCGGTATTACTATCTTCAGTTGTTAGAGGGCGTATTACGCTCTTCAGTTGTAGGCAACTGCTGTCCACCAGTGTAGTAGTGCATTGTCTCTGTTTACTAATGGAGCGATACACCTGGAGCGAGTACATTGTTACGGTTGGTGCGTACTACGTAGCGCACCACAACGGACGAGCTGCACAGCGGGTTTATCAACAACAATATCCTAATCGACGTATCCCGCATCATACGACCTTTGCTGCTGTGTACCGACGTCTGCGTGAGACCGGGTCACTTAGCAGATTACCTGGACAGGGACGCCGTCGCACGGTAAGAACGCTGCAAGTTGAGGAAGCTGTCTTGCAGCATGTGGAGCGGGATCATTCAATCCACACTCGTGCAATTGCACGTAACACGGGGACGAATCAGACCAATGTAAGAACAGTCCTTCGAGAGCAATTGTTACGTCCATTTCACTTACAGCGTGTCCACAACCTGCAACCAGTTGATTATCCACCCAGAGCACAGTTTTCGCAGTGGTATCTGGAACAGTGTGAAATGCGTCATACATTTCCATCCTCTGTGTTGTTTACCGATGAAGCAACGTTCGAGAGTGATGTAGTCTTCAAGATGCACAGTTCGCATGTTTGGAGTGAGGATAACCCACATGCCACAGTTACTAGCGCTCATCAAGTGCGGTTCTTCGTTAATGTGTGGGTCGGTGTTGTTGGGGATTGTTTAATTGGGCCGCATCTGCTACCTAGTTGTTGTCTCTTGGTCATAAAAAATGGAAAAGTGTTTGTTGGTTTAATTAATTTGACGCCAGAGAAATCTTCTTCTACTGCCTTAAATACTCCTCGTATGAAAAAATGACTTTAGGGAAAAATATTTGTTTTGATGTCTCTTACAACCTCCCAGAGTTTGCAACGGCTGAACCATTCACCGAAGTACAGCAAACGTTTTCCAAACAGTTTATCTGTTGCGTTATTGTATGTTTATCTGTTGCGTTACTGTATGTTCATCAGAGGATGTTCCAGTTACAGTGATATCCTTGTTAGAAATACCCATTTATTTCCCTTTTTCATTAGATTTTTCCATTTTCTTTTGGTTTTTTACATGATACACTTTTTTAAATTGTTTAAAATTCACAACTAATTAGACTCGGCCACTGTTTCTATGTTTCGATACAGTGTATCGATACGTGGAACTGTTTCAGTGTTTCGGAACGGCTGTGGTTCACTGTTTCGAAACAGTGGTGTTTCATTCCGCCCCTGTCTCGGATAACCGGACCAGATTCGATCTCGAGCCAGACACAGAAACTGTATCGTTGTTTCAAAATAAGGCTGTTTCAGTCCACTTGTGCTTGGAAAGGACTAATTGTATCGAAACAGTGATGTTTCATTCCGCTCTGTGTCGGGCGAGATTCGGGCTCGGCACAGGTACTGAAACACAACATACCACTTCGTGAAACACTTTCAAGAGTGTCGAAATCTTTTTGACAAGCAATAGCATGAAGCTTAAGATATCCGAAAATAAAGCTTCGTTTCTGGCTGACTGTCCTATTCCGAAATGGCGTAACATCTGCTTTATAAACACTAACCAAACAACAAAACTACGCATACTATTCACATTCAAAATAATAAATAAGTGAAAATCATTCAGTTAAATGACACTTTTTTTGTAACATACGCTTCTCTGTTCATGTACAGTAATCATATTAAGAAACGCAAGTAAGCCTACAACATTTCGAATAAAAAAAGGCGTAGAGTGACAGTTATTAGACATACACATAAATTTGATGTAGGTATAATTGCAAGCAATCTGTTTGACATATCACTGATAGTGTAATGGTGAACGGGAAGGGCTGCCAAGCATGGTGAATTTATAGTAACGGTTCGAAACACCTAGAAAGACAAAATCGAAAAGTATGAAAGTCACACGACACGAAAGCAGCGTATTGGCTGCAGGAAATACGAAACTGCCAAGACGCCCAAGTGATAGTTTCATACTTTCTGCGATATGATTAGCGCTCGCGCACCTCATTTGTGTTTATATACTGCATAAGTATGTCCATACTTACACAGTAGACATTCAAGATGATAAAATGTGTAGATTTATTAGATAACAAAACACAAACTGTTTCACTGTTTCGAAACAGCTTATCGAAACATTACATTGTACTGTTTCATTTGTTTCGAAACAGTTACGTGTTTCAGTTTGCCCATCTCTACAACTAATACACATTTCTTTTAGGATTGTTGCCAAAAGAACTCTGTGAATAACTTGTCACACATTTCATTTGTTTTTGTTTTCATTCCGTTTTCTTTAAAGGATTTCGATTCTGTATAATATTCACCTGCTACTCACTATTACATTTCTCTCATGTATTTTTGTAATGATGTAAAGTTAATAAATAAATAAATGTAAACAAAATGAAGTGTTCTTCAGGCGCATAATTTTTGGAAGCTGGGATTGCGTTCGCGCCAACCTGACGAAATTGTTTAAAAAAAAATAAATAAAAATAAAAAGGAAGACTTGTAAGCGACTCAAAGGCGGGCTGCTAGATTTGTTACCGGTGGGTTCGAACGATGCGCAAACGTTATGCAGATGCTTCAGGAAACCAAATAGGAACCACTCGAACGAAGCGGATGTTCTTTTTGAGAGCACTGCTGAGAAAATTTAAGTACCGGCTGACGAAAGGTTCTAGTTCTGCCCACATACATTTCACATAAGGAGCACGAGGATAAGATTAGAGGGGCTCGCACAGAGGCATATAGACAGCCGTTTTTCCTTTGTTCCATTTGCGAGTGGAACAGCAAAGGACATGGCTAGTAGTGGTACAGGGTACCCTCTGCTACACACTGCTCAATAGCTTTCGGAGTATCTACATAAATGTAGATGTAGAGTTTAGATTTGAATTGAATATTATACCCAGAAACGCTTCCTTATTTAGTATTCCTGAACCGTATTGCATGTGATGAAACAGCTGCCCTAAATACAGTGACTCCACACGTCGCCTCTGAACAACACGCTGGTGCAGCAAATGGACGTGGCAGAAATGTTGTTGTTGTTGTTGTTGTTGTGGTCTTCAGTTCTGAGACTGGTTTGATGCAGCTCTCCATGCTACTCTATCCTAGGCAAGCTTCTTCATCTCCCAGTACCTACTGCAACATACATCCTTCTGAATCTGCTTAGTGTATTCATCTCTTGGTCTCCCTCTACGATTTTTACCCTCCACGCTGCCCTCCAATGCTAAATTTGTGATTGCTTGATGCCTCAGAACATGTCCTACCAACTGGTCCCTTCTTCTTGTCAAGTTGTGCCACAAACTTCTCTTCTCCCCAAGTCTATTCAATACCTCGTCATTAGTTATCTGATCTACCCATCTAATCTTCAGCATTCTTCTCTAGCACCACATTTCGAAAGCTTCTATTCTCGTCTTGTCCAAATTATTTATCGTCCACATTTCACTTCCATACATGGCTACACTCCATACAAATACTTTCAGAAACGACTTCCTGACACTTAAATCTATACTCGATGTTAACAAAGTTCTCTTCTTCAGAAACGCTTTCCTTGCCATTGCCGGTCTACATTTTATATCCTCTTTACTTCGACCATCATCAGTTATTTTGCTCCCCAAATAGCAAAACTCCTTTACTACTTTAAATGTCTCATTTCCTAATCTAATTCCCTCAGCATCGCCCGACTTACATTCCATTATCCTTGTTTTGCTTTTGTTGATGTTCATCTTATATTCTCATTTCAAGACACTGTCCATTCCGTTCAACTGCTCTTCCCAGTCCTTTGCTGTCTCTGACAGAATTACAATGTCATCGGTGAACCTCAAAGTTTTTATTTCTTCTCCATGGATTTTAATACCTACTCCGAACTTTTCTTTTGTTTCCTTTTGTGCTTGCTCAATATACAGATTGAATAGCATCGAGGATAGGCTACCACACTGTCTCACTTCCTTCCCAACCACTGCTTCCCTTTCATGTCCCTCGACTCTTATAACTGCCATCTGATTTCTGTACAAATTGTAAATAGCCTTTCAAATAGCCCTGCCACCTTCAGAATTTGAAAGTGAGTATTCCAGTCAACATTGTCAAAAGCTTTCTCTAAGTCTACAAATGCTAGAAACGTAGGTTTGACTTTCCTCAATCCAGCTTCTAAGATAAGTCGTAGGGTCAGTATTGCCTCACGTGTTCCAACATTTCTACGGAATCCAAACTTATCTTCCCCGAGGTCGGCTTCTACCAGTTTTTCCATTCGTCTGTAAAGAATTCGCGTCATTATTTTGCAGCTGTGACTTATTAAAGTGATAGTTCGGTAATTTTCACATCTGTCAACACCTGCTTTCTTTGGGATTGGAATTATTATATTCTTCTTGAAGTCTCTGGGTATTTCGCCTGTCTCATACATCTTGCTCACCAGATGGTAGAGTTTTGTCAGGACTGGCTCTCCCGAGTCTGTCAGTAGTTCTAATGGAATGTTGTCTACTCCAGGGGCCTTGTTTCGACTCAGTTCTTTCAGTGCTCTGTTAAACTCTTCACGCAGTAGCGTATCTCTCATTTCATCTTCATCTATATCCTCTTCCATTTCCATAATACTGTCCTCAAGAACATCAACCCTGTATAGACCCTCTATATACTCCTTCCACCTTTCTGCTTTCCCTTCTTTGCTTAGAACTGGGTTTCCATCTGAGCTCTTGATATTCATAGAAGTGGTTCTCTTCTCTCCAAAGGTCTCTTTAATTTTCCTGTAGGCAGCATCTATCTTACCCCTAGTGAGATAAGCCTCTTCATCCTTACATTTGTCCTCTAGCCATGCCTGCTTATCCATTTTGCACTTCCTGTCGATCTCATTTTTGAGACGTTTGAATTCCTTTTTGCCTGCTTCATTTAGTGCGTTTTTATATTTTCTCCTTTCATCAATTAAATTCAATATTTCTTCTGTTACCCAAATATTTTTTACAAGCCCTCGTCTTTTTACCTACTTGATCCTCTGCTGCCTTCACTACTTCATCCCTCAAAGCTGCCAATTCTTCTTCTACTGTATTTCTTTCCCCCATTCCTGTCAATTGTTTCCTTATGCTCTCCCTGAAACTCTGTACAACCTCTGGTTCTTTCAGTTTATCCAGGTCCCATGTCCTTAAATTCCCACCTTTTTGAAGTTTCTTCAGTTTTAATCTGCAATTCATAACCAATAGATTGTGGTCAGAGTCCAGAGTAGCTTACCCACACTTTTTTTTTTTTATTCATTACTAAACCTACTCCTGCATAACCCCTATTTGATTTTGTATTTATAACCCTGTATTCACCTGACGAAAAGTCTTTTCCTCCTGCCACTGAACTTCACTAATACCCACTATATCTAACTTTAACCTATCCATTTCCCTTTTCAAATTTTCTAACCTACCTGCCCGATTAAGTGATCTGACATTCCACGCTCCGATCTGTAGAACGTCAGTTTTCTTTCTCCCCGCCCGGAGACCCGAATGGGGGACTCTTTTTACCTCTGGAATATTTTACCCAAGAGGATGCCATCATCATTTGATCATACACTAAAGCTGCATGTCCTCGGGAAAAATTATGGCTGTAGTTTCCCCTTGCTTTTGGAGTACCAGCACAGCAAGGCCGTTTTGGTTAGTGTTACAAGGCCAGATCAGTCAATCATCCAGACTGTTGCCCCTGTGACTACTGAAATGGAACCACACGTTTGTCTGGCCTCTCAATTGATACCCCTCCAAAACCAGAAGAAGGACATAGGATACTTTTTATCCCGTTCGACTGCTATAAAACGTGGTATAACAAAAACGGACCTGGCATGGAATAACAAAACGCAAGTGACAGCTAATGGCTGGCTCTGAGCACCATGGGACTCAACTGCTGAGGTCATAAGTCCCCAAGTGACAGCTAAACGTCTATGGTTAAGTATCAGTATATATCACTAATTATAAAATTTAAAGAAATAATTTGTATTTTCTTTGAATCATCATTAGCAATTCCGCGACCGAGACGATCGAATATTTCTCGACAAAGCCGTAATGCAGGAAGGATACAAAACATTGCGAATGAAAGGACTGGAGAAGTACAACAAATTGCCCATGAAGAGTGTCGCGTTAGTACGGCTCGACTTGGTGCTTCTCAATCACGAGAGCAAAGTGAGGCAGCCCGTTAAGCGGCTCGGTTGGCAATGCGCAAAATCGTCGAGCGAACAACAGAGATCGACATGCAGATAATTTTCGACGCACAAGAAGGGATTTACCACGTGATGATTTGAATCGAGCAGCATTTAGGTACGACTGCAGCACTGATTACTGCTTGTATCCTTGCATTTGCATTGGGCCAATGGACGTTGCGGTTTAAATCTGGAATATCCACGTCTTTCACACAGTCAGTTATATGTGGCACGTTCACGGGTCGGAAGACCATCTGCATTGTATGTTCTTGCGCCTGATTATAAAACAAAAAATGTCGCGTGTCACAAGGTACCTAATTGAAGAGTGGAAGCTATGCACCAAAAAGAAAGAATCATTAAAATACTTAATTTTTTATATGTATTTCCTAATAAAAAATTGAACTTGACATCCAAAATCTGATTATTTATTGGCTTTAAGGCGGAACAGAGTTCGCTGAGTCAGCTACTTGTGGTATATTTGTAGACATGTATAGTTGACCTAATAGATCACAATGGAATGAATATTTATCTATAAATCGTGTACTGAGGTATAACTTGAGCACGATTTGCTCAGGTGTTTCGAGAGAAAAATGATAACTTTGTCACGTCTCCTCAGTAGAACTTGACAGTACCTCCCCACAGGTGTATTTTCACTATTATTTAAGATTCATCATCATCTGTCATAGCAACGAGTTTTCGGGGTAAGGGTTGCACGAAGTACAAGACTGACAAGGAGTACGATGGCACACTGCCGTAATTGGTAGTGTTACTGTGGCTTTTAGATGGCTGGCTTTCTCGTACGCTACCCGACAGGCTGGTGAAATTCAGAGAGCACTTTGTACCAGAGGAGTGGTTGCCAAATCTGTATATATGTGCGGTTTATCCTTCCTGTGCCAGGTCTAATGTGGTACACCACCGTCAGACGTTTCTTAGAGTTCTAAAAGTGTCAAGTAATTCTGTGTAACCTCACAATCTCCTTCCCCACCCTGGAGCATACTTTCAAACCTTAATACACATTTATCACTGATCGTGTCGGTTTATAGCATTCAATTCGTGTAGCTGACGATTTTGCCATTGTCTACTGTGATGATAAATTTATGTGGAAAATAACTAATCTCTATGACATTTCTAGCATAGAGAAATCTTTTGACAATGTTGACTGGAATACTCTCTTTCAAATTCTGAAGGTGGCAGGGGTAAAATACAGGGAGTGAAAGGCTATTTACAATTTGTACAGAAACCAGGTTGCAGTTATAAGAGTCGAGGGGCATGAAAGGGAAGCAGTGGTTGGGAAGGGAGTGAGACAGGGTTGTAGCCTGTCCCCGATGTTATTTAATCTGTATATTGAGCAAACAGTAAAGGAAACAAAAGAAAAGTTGGGAGTAAGGATTAAAATCCACGGAGAAGAAATAAAAACTTTGAGGTTCGCCGAAGACATTGTAAGTCTATCAGAGACAGGAAAGGACTTGAAAGAGCAGCTGAACGGAATGGACAGTGTCTTGAAAGGAGGGTATAATATGAACATCAACAAAAGCAAAACAAGGATAATGGAATGTAGTCGAATTAAGTCGGGTGATGCTGAGGGAAATACATTAGGAAATGAGACACCTAAAGTAGTAAAGGAGTTTTGCTATTTGGGGACCTAAATAACTGATGATGGTCGAAGTAGAGAGGATATAAAACGTAGACTGGCAATGGCAAGGAAAGCGTTTCCGAAGAAGAGAAATTTGTTAACATGGGGTATAGATTTAAATGTCAGGAAATCTGTTTCTGAAAGTATTTGTATGGAGTGTAGCCATGTATGGAAGTGAAACATGGACGATAAATAGTTTAGACAAGAAGAGAATAGAAGCTTTCGAAGTGTGGTGCTACAGAAGAATGCTGAAGATTAGATGGGTAGATCACATAACTAATGAGGAGGTATTGAATAGAATTGGGGAGAAGAGGCGTTTGTGGCACAACTTGACTAGAAGAAAGGATCGGTTGGTAGGACATGTTCTAAGACATGGAGGGATCACCAATTTAGTACTGGAGGGCAGTGTGGAGGGTAAAAATCGTAGGGGGAGACGAAGAGATGAATACACTAAGCAGATTCAGAAGGATGTAGGTTGCAGTAGGTACTGGGAGATGAAGAAACTTGTACAGGATAGAGTATCATGGAGAGCTGCATCAAACGAGTGTCAGGACTGAAGACCGCAAAAACAACAACAACAACAACAACAACATGTTTGCCAGTGCCGCAAAGGAGCGTGCCACGAGGAAGCAGATACACGAAGCTGCCGAGTACGGAAATGTGGCCGAACTGGTTGAGATCCTGGCGCAGGGAATGGACGTCAACAGCCAGTGTGAAAACGGCAACACCGCACTTCACTGGATGGCAAAAGGTGGCGACGTCTGGACCCTAACTTCCTCCTGGAGTGGGGTGGCGACGTCAGTGCGCGGAACAACTGGCAACGTAGCGGCAGGGCACGGCAGACGGGAGTCCTGCCGTTTTACGGTGTGGACAAGGACGCATGGGACGGCAGCGGGCAGGCGGCCCTGCAGATTGCCGCCACGTGTGGTGAAGCGGCTGTCGTGAACCTGCTGTTGCGGCTGGAGGCGGAACGGTGTGCTGCCGTCTACGCTAGGACACCTCTCAAACTTGCCCTGGCATATAATAGGAGGGCAGTCGTAGACATACTGAGCAGGATTAGTGCCGTGTAACACGGGCCTGTCCTACCGTTTGGAGACTGAAGCAAGTAAAATCTGTTGTAATGTAACGGACTACTGAAACTACCGATACCACCGACTGGCGAGGTGTGCGGTGCCGTCAATCGACTCGAAGGAGCAGGTGAACTTTAACCGCGTAAACATGAAGTGAAATATTATTATTTTGTTACAAAACTGTTAAAACACTTTTCATTTTTCATACTATGTTTTTCATATATGTATACGTGTGATGTGTAAAAAATCGATATACAACCGAGGTTGGCAGTACTGCACAGTTTGTAAGTTCTGTGAACAGGAGCCGGTGGTTGGCGGGTGTAGAGACAATGGGCAGTCGGTGCGGAGACGTCTTGTAATACGCGTGCTTTGAGATGGTCAATGACAGACGGAACGAAATGATGTATTGGAAAAGCTGTAACATTGAAAATTATTGAATATTGTCGTGATCAGCATTTAGAAAATAAAAGTTGGAAGTTTAAGTGTGTGTCAGTTCTTACGTAGCAGAATACACAAAGCTGGACCTCAAATTGATTTAACAAACAGCGGATGGCGAGATTCGTCACTGGACGACAAGCGTGCAACAGCGACCAATAGAGGTAACAAAGTTATATTACTCTAAATTCAAATTGTGATGATACCTATCTTTGTCCATGACTTCAACCCTGTATGTACTCTGTTAGAGTCAACAGCGTGACGGGGACTTGTGGTCGACTAGGCATGCCAGGGAGACCACACAGGTTTAAAATGATAATTTGTAGCTTAATATACTACTACTGATAATAATTAATATTTGTCCCACGGTGAAAGAGGTGCATTACACTGTGAAACGTGCGTCATTGGATTATTCAAATATTTACCTGCTCTTCCTCCCCCCCTTCTTTCTTCTCTTCATACTCGTCTTCCTTCCGCAGGCAGTAGATCAAATGTTTGACTGGTGCAGGAGAGCAGAGCGTTATTGAAACTGTTCCAGAGTAGCAGTCATTAACATTCGATCTTCACTGTGTTCCAAATACACATCATTTTCAATAAATTTCCAGTGTGGTATACTCTGAAGCCAGCTTCCAGACTCTTTATCCACATACTCTTCCCAGAAGTGTCCAGCACTTGTGTTAACACAGCCCGACATTTGTGTGTGCATTTTCATGTCGGCACACACATCCCTGCTCTTAGGTGGCGAATTACTGTTGCCCGTCAGCTTACACCAGTGCGAGAGACAGCTGGGGAGTACGTGGTCAGGTTACCACCGGTGAAGCAGCGTGCACCAGAGTGCGTACTCCACTTACCAGTTGGCAATGTTAACTGATTCCCTGTAAGGAGAAATCTTGTTTGGTAAACCTGTGAGAAGGTATTAACCAGTCTGGGTCTTGCACATGAAGCAGTGACAGATATTCCTGTCGAAAGGAAAAGCTTCCTTTCCAACTGTTCAAAAAATTTTAGCAATGGTAAATAAAGTTTTATGCTGTGCGGCATGGAACAAAACAGCTGAAAAAATTATTGGTCTTGGATTTGTCACAAAAAGGAAAGTGACTTGCCTCGCATATAGTTTGTTGTGAAGGGAGACTAACCACATATCACACACTAAGTTTCAATTTACAATTTCATTTGATCGAGTTCCAAATTGATCAGAAACAACTTGCACGATTGTCCGATTTACAGGTGGCCTAAAGGAAAACGTATTTTACAATCTGTGTAAGGTTCAAATGGTTCTGAGCACTATGGGACTTAACATCTGTGGTCGTCAGTCCCCTAGAACTTAGAACTACTTAAACCTAACTAACCTAAGGACATCCGTGCCCGAGGCAGGATTCGAACCTGTCACGCGGTTCCAGACTGAAGCGCCTAGAACCGCACGGCCGTACTGGCCGGCTCTCTGTAAGGTTCAGAACTAGTTGTAGACATTGAACGTGAAGTCACTTGGCAACGTTGCGTGTAACTGTTTGTATTTGTGAACACCGTGACTATTAATCCGACGGTTAGTGAAGAGGATACAGGTACCCGTACTTTTGTCAACACTTTCTTACGAGATATGGAGTTGCTGCAAACTTCAGCATATAGGACACTAATCTACTGGAACTACGCCAGGTTACTGACAATGCCCCAGGCTGCCTGGTTTGTTGATCTAATTTTGTAACAGTAAATGTAAATACGGCTGACAAAGCGTACTGTCGTGGGATATTGTGACTGTCGCTGGAAGGTTAATCGACAGATTGGACATAACACATTCTTCAATCGATCATTATATTCGATATCGAGAGATGAGTAATGGCCAACCACAAACAGTTCAGTTACTGGAAGTTACAGACGTCATGAAAATTATTCTCAAACACCGGACAGAAATAATTGTGAAATGTGAATCAGTTTGCCAACTTGCTTAACATACTAAATACATTTTGACAACTAGCATAATGAAGATAACATGCCAAATTCCAGAGCTGTTATAACGATACGATTGTAAGACTGCAAATCGTAGTGCAGAAATCAATGTTCGATTGCTCGTAAGGTTCTGACACGAGCAGGACCTGGCGCTCTAGCAAATCTTCGAAGTGAGTGAATATGAATGTTTAAATTTTTCTGTGAACTGCAGACACTGCAACATCACATTACGCACTCGAAGACATCCCTAATATCACTGAATCTGACAGGTCTATCGAAGTAAGGACCATATGAACTGAATGCAATTTTAACACTCGTGCAAAACATCTCTTAAATGTGTGTAAGTAGAAAGATGAGTCATCTCACAATCCTCTTAATACCGGGTGATCAATAATGTAGATAGAGAGGTTAAAGTTGACACACATGCTTGGAATGACATGGGGTTTCGTTAAAACAAAAAAAAAAAAAAAAAAAAAAAAAACAAAGGTCACAAAATGTCCGAGAGATGGCACTGGACAGCAAAACTGCTACCGTGACGGGTGAGAGGTACGCCGATATGTTACAGAGTCGCATCATCCCCAGCCTGGCTGATAAACACCTGCTGGAACGTACGATGTTTATGCGGGATGGTGCTCCACCCCATACTGCTAGACGCGTGAAAGATCTCTTGCGTGCGTCGTTTGGTGACGATCGCGCATTCAGCCGCCACTTTCGTCACGCTCGGCCTCCCAGGTCCCCAGACATCTGTCCTTGTGACTATTGGCTTCGGGGTTACCTGAAGTCGCAAGTGTATCGTGTTCGACCGACATCTCTAGGGACGCTGAAAGACAACATCTGACGCCAATGCCTCACCGTAACTCCGGACATGCTTTACACTGCTGTTCACAACATTATTCCTCGATTACAGCTATTGTTGAGGAATGATGGTGGACATATTGAGCATTTCCTGTAAAGATCATCTTTGCTTTGTCTTACTTTGTTATATGCTAACTATTGCTATTCTGATCAGACGAAGAGCCATCTATCGGACATTTTTTGAACTTTTGTATTTTTTTGGTTCTAATAAAACCCCATGTCATTCCAAGCATATGTGTCAATTTGTGCCTCTCTATCTACATTATTCCGTGATTTATTCAGTTTTCAAATTTATACTGACTTTTTGATCACCCGGTACTTTTATCAGATAAGTACATAAGCTGATACATTAGTTGAATAGTAAACTATTAAGAGCAGATGAAATGCTATTTAGCACTTATAACAGGTTTGCCACAAGTTCTGGAAATCAGGAATTTCAAATGTGTCGGGGGGAATAGACCTCTCGCCTCTGTCTCAGTAGATGAAATGGTTTGTTTAGTGGGATGGCATGCCTCTTCCGTACCCCCTCACTCTTACTGCTTCTCCCCTTCCTCCCCCCTCCTACCACTTCCCTCAGGAGGCAGTCAGTGCTGCCAACCCAGCAGCTGCTAACGAGAGGCAGGCAGGCGTGAGCAGTGGTTCGTTCGGATCCGATTCTCGGAGGCTGTCGACACGGCGGTCGGAGGTGGTGGTCACGTGTGCGCGAGTTCTCCGAGTGATTGTGTGTGCGCTCGCGTTTTCTGACGAGGAATACGGCCGGAAATTTAGTTGACAGTGTGCGGTTGTCCTTACTGCGTGCCTGCCTGCACCTCGGTGATTATCTCCGCAGTGAGTTGCTACCTGTCCCCACCAGTACCGACTCTCAGAGTCTTTGCGCACGCTATCTGTTGCGCGGACTGGTCACTGCGGTCTCATTTCGTCGACACGGTGTCCGAGTGAACAGCTGGCCCGACCAGTGGACTTCCGGGACGGGCTAAAAGCGCGGGCCGTTTCTGCCGGTCATCTCTCACGGATCGGGCCTGCCGATACGAAGCGAGTCATTTCCCACCGACGTGCGAGCTCTGCCCGTCGGATCTAGTCTCGCCGACGTAGCCACGGGTCCGGGTGTGCTGTAGTGGGGCAGATTTTTGTGGTTTATCCGTGGACCTAGGACTGGGGCTCCTCGGTGGGTCAGGGGCCCCACACGACGGATTTCGACTGTCTCACCGCAAGTACATTGTACGGTGCAGTGTTTTATAGCCTTTTTTTTTAATTATAATGTATTTTGCCACCACGAAAGTAGTTTAATATATTAGAAAGTATGAACGATGAGAAAATTGTGGCAGTCGCTGGTGGTTTGTATGCTATGTAGTCAGGTATCTCGAAGAAAGATTACACGATACCTATAAAGTAAGATATGACACTGTGGTGATAAGTGATAACAAAAAATATAGTACAACCGACATCTTTTCGGCGAGCACCCTGTACTGTTGATTTACACACCTCTTCCCCACTTTACCCTTCTTTCTAAAGGCCTACATTTTTCTGAGATTATTTTTGAAATCAGTGAAGGTATTTTAAATCTTGTCATGCGACTCCAAGGAAATGTGTATTTTTGTTGCCAAATGTTTTATTGAAATAAAATAAATGGTCTTAATGGAACACACATACCATTTGGGTTGCTTTCTGCATCTAAAAACAGTTCATTACAAGAGATGTTGATGTCAGTACTTCAGATTTTTGCTCAGACAGGAGAGAAATACAGAAGTGCTTACTTTTTTCTCAACTTATGTCTTTAGTTACCCTTGAGATGTCAGAATATATCAGAGAAAAACACAACAACTTCTCTAGAAATCAGGAAATTTCACTTCGGGAAAGTTGTGGCAACCCTGTGTAAAGACTTCGTTGTTCACATTAATCGACATGTATATGAATCACTGTGAGTGTAATCACTTAGTACTAGTCTTGAAATGACTTAATATACTGCAATCCACTATGTATCACTCACATGTGAATCATGACGATAAAATCAGAAAAATTACTGTGTGCACAAAGGCACTGGATCATTCTTCCTGCACTCCATGCATCAATAGAGTGAAGAAACCCAATAACTGGTACATTGGGATGTACCCTCTGCAATGCACCTCATGGTGGTTTGCCAAGTATATATGTAGGTGTAGAATTAAATGAAAGAATGCAGAAAGTGTAAATGTAAGTAAAATCAAATTATCTGAAGGTTTTAATTTGCACAACTTTTGCACAGTGGACACCCATCTTTTTACTACATTTCACACAAATTGTCTGACCTCGGTTGGTGATTTCCTTTCCTATTATGCACAGTACCTCATACACTTACTCTTTTCCATTCTGTCAGTTGGTATACATACATGTCTTTGCATGATTCCTCTATATTTGAGATTTGGATGGCATCTGTACCAAAATTCAACTTTTCCTTGTAGTCCAAGCATTCCTCCTTTGAAAATGTTGTGTTGTGTTTTTTCTTGCTCTTACAAAACAGTTCTGAATGTTTTCACTTCAAATTATTTTTGCTATGAAAGACTGTCCCTGCTAAGAGTAATTATCTATGGAACTGGTCCTATCAGAATGAAATTATCACTCTCTGCAGTGGAGAGTGTGCCGTACGAAACCTCGTGTCAGATTAAGTGTGTGCCAGACCGAGACTCGAACTAGAGACCTTTGCCTTTACGTCTGCCAGTACCTCGTCTCCTGCCTTCCAAACTTCACAGAAGCTCTCTCGAGACAAATGCAAGAGTAGTACTCCTGAATCCAGCCAACTGACAAACTGGCTCTGCCAGAAGTTGGGAAGGTAGGAGACGAGATGCTGGCGGAAGTAAATCTGTGAGGAGCACAGGTTAGCTCAGTCAGTACAGCCCTTTACCACAGAAGGCAAAGGTCGATCGATTGATTTCAATCAATCAATCAGTCGACCTTAATTACCTCTGACTTGAGATGCATTTACTAATTTGATACAACTATATTGTCAATACAGCTACCGGTACCTTTACAACGTGGCCTTGTTATTTCAGTGGTTGTAATATAAAAGACCAAAAGAATTTAATAAATTATTTACATATGAGTTATAGATAGTGGACAACTGAAAATTCAAATTGAAATCTCCACAGATTAGTATCCTACACTTATACTTACAGACTGTCTCACATAAAGACACCAACTTGTTAACAAAATCATCTGTTGAATTGCCTCCAGTCTTAGTTGAGTTCAAAGCTACAACTATTACATTTAAATCTGTTAACCTAACAGCTGCAATTTCACATAACATTTCTAGAGAGAATGCTTTAACTTTTGCTATTGGTTCATATTTAATCCCTTCTTTTAGAAATATAACACACCCACCACGATTTTTATTAGCTCTACAATATTTGTCAGCTAGGGTGTAGCCCTCAGGGCAGTGTAGATCTATTTCATCACGCTTTAACCAGCGTTCTACGAGGCAGACTGCGTCTAAGTGATAAGTCTCTATGACACCTTCCACTACTTCCAACTTGTTAGATAAACACTGTACATTCCAGTGAAGGACATTAAAATTGTCTGATCTGTGCCCGAGTCTGTTTACCTCGAGATCTTCCTCCCCCTTCGGCCTACCACTAAAAAATCATTTAGATGGGAGGGAAGCACTGTTTTCCGTTTACTCACCCTGTTAGTATTTGGTCTCGTTACTGGGGTTAGTGACGATGCTGATTCATCTGCTGCTGGTGGTGGTGGAGGTGGTTCTGCCATGACTGATGGTGGATTGTCAGCTAATGTTGTGACTATGCCTACTGTTGCTGTTGATGAGGATTGTCTCGCTTCAGCCGACGCTGGTTTTTCTGCCACTGGTGACTGCTGTGCTGAATCAGCTGATGGTGGTGGCTTTGTTTCTGATATTGATAGTGCTCCCGAGTTAGCACTGGACCGACACCCTGTGTTGATCTGCCAGGAAGTTTCAGGTCACAACAGCCCCTTTTACCAACAAACCGTTTTCTCTGCTAGTATCCCTGTGTTTCGTGGTGACCATCAGCCGCCACAGAATCGGAATTGTCAAAAATGTCATCATTCCAGTGTTCCACTTCACCTACATCGTAACTGATTTGCACCTGAGCTTCAGAATTTGGATAAACTGAAGAAGTCTTATTTGTCTTAGAAAGCCACTCCGTGCTATAGCCAAAAATAAGTTTCTTGCACATAAAACAATGCTATAAAATAAGAAAATCCGAAAGAACACAGCTAAAAGCAAAACGTTAATAGGCACAATATTTCACACTGCCTTCCGAGCAATATACTTTATCACTAAAATTACAAAGTTGAGCTAATTGTTGAATGTTACTTTACATATGGCACATTACATTAAAATGAAGACTCTGAAAGATTTTCGTTTCTCGCAGTGCAGAGACAGTCGATGTTCGCAACGAGTGACGGGTACGAGAGACCGATGTATCGGTTTGAGGGTTAAGCCAGCTTCGCGTGTAAGAGGAGGAGACTGGTGCTGAGAGCGCGGTGTACAGGTTAGAAAAGGAACTGCAGTGTCACATCTGTAGCCAGTGCTGGCAGTTGTCAAAGCAGAGATACAGCGGGCACGACGTGCCGTCGAGATGTGAAATACGGTGGCACCGGGTAGCGGTTTCTTCACTTGCCAGACTGGCAGGGCAGGTGTGTCCATTTCCTAATGGGAAAATCTGTGCAACTGAGTCTTTTGGGGGGAAACAATATTTTCCCTCAAGGACTTTACAGACGAATGGAAAAGCTGGTGGAAGCCAACCTCGGAGAAGATCAGTTTGGATTCCGTAGAAATGTTGGAACACGTGAGACAATACTGACCTTACAGCTTATCTTAGAAGAATGATTAAGGAAAGGCAAACCTACAATTTCCAGCATTTGTAAACTTAGAGAAAGCTTTTGATAATGTTGATTGCAATACTCTCTTTCAAATTCTCAAGATGGCAGGGGTAAAATACAGGGAGCGAAAGGCTATTTACAATTTGTACAGAAAGCAGATAGCAGTCATAAGAGTCGAGGGGTATGAAAGGGAAGCAGTGGTTGGGGAAGGGAGTGAGACAGCGTTGTAGCCTCTCCCTGATGTTGTTCAATCTGTATATTGAGCAAGCAGTAAAGGAAACAAAAGAAAAATTCGGAGTATGTATTGAAACCCACGGAGAAGAAATGAAAACTTTGAGGTCCGCCAATGACATTGTAATTCTGTCACAGACAGCAAAGGACTCGGAAGAGCAGTTGAACGGAATGGACAGGGTCTTGAAAGGAGGGTATAAGATGATCATCATCAAAAGCAAAACGAGGATAATGGAATTTAGTGGAATTAAATCTGGTGATGCTGAGGGAATTAAGATTAAGAAATTAGTCACTTAAGGTAGTAATTGAGTTTTGGTATTTGGGGAGCAAAATAACTGATGATGGTCAAAGTAAAGACGATACAAAATGTAGACTGGCTATCATAAAGAAAACGTTTCTGAAGAAGAGAAATTTGTTAACATCGAGTATTGATTTAAGTGTCAGGAAGCCGTTTCTGAAAGTATTTGTATGAAGTGTAGACATGTATGGAAGTGAAACATGGACGATAAATAATTTGGACTAGAAGAGAATAGAAGCTTTTGAAATGTGGTGCTACAGAAGAACGCTGAAGATTAGATGGGTAGATCACATAACTAATGAGGAGGTACTGAATAGAATTGGGGAGGAGTTTGTGGCACAACTTGACTAGAAGAAGGGATCGGTTGGTAGGACAGGTTTTGAGGCATCAAGGGCTCACCAATTTAGTACTGGAGGGCAGCGTGGAGGGTAAAAATCGTAGAGGGAGACCAAGAGATGAATACACTAAGCAGATTCAGAAGGATGTAGGTTGCAGTAAGTACTGGGAGATGAAGAAGCTTGCACAGGCTAGAGTAGCATGGAGAGCTGCATCAAACCAGTCTCAGGACTGAGGACAACAACAAGAACAACAACAACAACAACAATGACTTGAGTATTTATTGGGACAGATACATTTGTGGAAGCTCCACTTGCTTACTAACTGCACACAACATGAATATTATTGAAACGGTGAGTTGTCTGACTCGGGTCATTATGTCTATTGCTTCGAGACTGTTGTCACTTAAGGCTTCATGGGAATGAACGGTCTAAACAGCATGATAATATTTACAATTCTACTTCTATAAGCCACATCAACACAAGACCGACGACAAACTGTTGATGTTTAAACCTTGTGGATTTATCACAGAGCAGTAACACACATGAAACGAAACAGTGGAAATAAAAAATGTCAAGCTAAGAATAGTCACCACTCATTTAGATATGGGAAAATAATGTAATCATTTGATACCTCTACAGCCATAAATTTCTAAATTTAGTAATTTGGCAGGAATTCAGCAAGATGTGAATGTGGAACATATGCCGCACATGCATAACAATAGGTCTTACAAATGGGAGTGGCCTTCAGATTAAGCACTGCGCCAAATCTCTTTACTCTTGTTTGATTGGAGCAATTAGTGACTTTTTTTCAAATCTTCAGTTTTGGGAAAGAAACATTTATTTGAATGTTAAATATGAGTATTTAAACTACATAAATAATGCAATGCTTCTATCTTATAAATCTGTACCTACGTGGATGCTCTGCAAATGACACTTAACTTACTCCGCTCTCCAACAGTGCACAGAAAAAATTAACGCCTATCTTTCTATGCGAGTTCAGAGTTCACTCATTTTATTGTGACAGTTTTTTCCTGTGTACGTTGGCGACAAAATATTTTTGCTTTTGGGCAAGAAGCTAGTGATTGAAATTTTGTGAGAAGATACTGCTGCAACAAAAAATGCCGTTTTTACAGTGTCCATCCCAAATCCTGTGTAATGTCTGACACAATCCCCCATTTTGTGATAATACAAAACATGCTGTTTTTCTGTGACCTCTCTCAATGTACCCCATTAACACTATCAGTACTTTTAGTAGCCAATGCAGAAAAGGAAACCAGTTACATTCCAGCATAGAAATAGTCAGAGGATTGTCCTTTTTAGTCTTGGCTGCTTTCAGATTATCTCTATGGAGTGTCATTCCCACAAATGAGTGGGTATGCTTTGAATTAGAAGGTATACTACTGTAACTTGTAAATAGCTCTCTCCGTAACCTCTCTCCACTGAACTTTTATTTCCATTTCCCTGTCCCACACCATTACTATGCCCTGAGTTTTTACCTGTAGGATTCTATCAGATTGCAGAAAAATCTTAAACATCTACATCAGTGTATGGTACACATTTTCTCACCTGGACTATTAACTGGGTTAATAAAATATATTGGCAGTGTGCAACTGGTTGCCAACAATTGACTCATAACTCTAATGGACACTGTGTGCTGGTTATTGTTTGGTATTATGTATTGGGAGACATCCGTGTATGGAACTGGGAGTTTTCATGTTTTCTATCATCTCAATAGAGATGGGTCATGAAGAGTTATTAACTGGGCAATAGTCTTTCTGTTGTGTTAATTGAATGGAAATGGATTGTTAAGAGGAAGGGGTCTAGTAAATCCTGAAGTGGCTGGTGAGAGACAAATTGTATCAACTACTTATTTTATTAATGAATAAAGGTTTCAGTTAAAACATTACGGGCTTAGAAGGAATGCTGAATGCTGCAGATGGGCTCGCTACACAGTCAGCCCTGTTACTCACGTCTCCTGGAAGATTTTCCAGCTACAGTGTTAAGGCCCACCCCGTAGACTGCAGAGTCTCTCCGTTCGTCGACTAATCTTTGTTCGCAAGAGCTCCTACCTCATCTCTCACCTGGACCTTCTGTATAGACTTGTGGAATAAATCATAAACTATTTCTGAAAATCTAACATCTAAAGTCATTAATAATCAGAGTAACAAGTTTGCACACTTACATCAGTACAAAAAAAATACTAAATCCCCATCCTAGTCATTTGTATGATGACAGTAACTTACAACTGCAACACCATTACTGTGTGTCAGTTTTCATGTGAGACATGAAATGACAATCCTGTCTCAGTGATTTCCATTCATGGCTAATAGACATTTTCAGTTTCTTACCTGTTAGTGATACTTTGCTCATAATATTCATTTAAAGGTAATTGATCAACAAAATGAATGAGTACATAGTTTTGGCACTTGGCCAACATTGGTCACAAATAGAAGTTATTCAACAACAGTTCTATTATGAAAAATTTAACTTACAAAAGATAGTATAACTGGTACATAAAATGTTGTTAAAACAATATATACTGCTGCAAAAAAGGTTTAGATTTGCTCACAATTGCCAAAAAGAGAGAAATTACAAACAACTGAGCTGTGAAAAGTGAAGTAACAAAGTTGATAATTACAGAAATGTGCAGTAATTCATACCTTAAACTGCAACTTGACCATTGTCGAATAGAACTTTCTCTGCATTTCTCATTATTTAACAGAGGTACTATTGGGGCTCAAGTACATCAATATTACTGGAGACAGAAATGCAATAAAAGCTTTAAAATCAAAAGATTGTGGAAAGCTGCATCAGACATTTTATTATATTTACGAATATTTCAATAATGTACAGTTATTCCTTGTGTCAAGAACTGCATGTGTAATTGTAATGGTTTTAAAGGTATCATAAAACTCCTTGCAAGTTATTATTGGCTTAAATTGGAAATTGTGGAAGGATGGACACTGGACGAGACTTGTCTCACAATTTCTTTAAACAGTCTAGCGAAATGTTTAGGAATTGAAAAGTAAATTACAGTTAATGGAAAGGTGTCACTATTTGCTGCTCTGCACACGTGCCAAAACCAACATGCAAGTTAAAATTGGAATATAAAAAATATCGCATCTACCCCACAATGCAGATTAGTCTATTGTCTCACAGCAAGTAGAGATCAGAGGAGCCATACGTACTAGACTTACACACGGGGTATTTTCCTGTACGACAAGTGCCGACATTTGGACTGCGGGGAGCCACCGATGCCGCAGGTCGGCTGTGGCCGCCGCGTGCTGCTCGGGCGGCACTGGCAGGTGACGTATCGGTGGTGGTGGTTGCTCTAGTTTGTTTCGTGTATTAGGCAAATTGTCTTCCACTGCACTCGGGGTGGTATGACTCCCCAACACTTCTCCCAGGGCATTTATAATTTTGAGCATTTGCTGGGACCTCTGTCTACCCACACGGTGTAAGTGTTCCTCCATTTGGGTTATTTATTCCTGGACAGCCACACGGGTGGACCGGCACTGCCCGGACGTCCCGCCTGTGTCGCCACCACTCGTGCCTCGCCTCTGTAGCCGAGGCTCGGTACTGCTGCAGTGCTGTTGGTGCATTTTCCATCTCCAGTAACATTTAGGATAATCAGTTTTCTAAGAGAAATCCGGGACACTTGGGTTTATATGTAACTTCAGTACTACGGTTATGTTTACCTTATGTACTTCTTACAAAAATTTAACATATCGTCTGACTGCGGACGGTCGAGGCGAGCGTGCGGACGTGCTAAATGATATTCGAAAAGCACTGCTAACACACACTGCATCACTCAATATTAACTTCCGTATGGCTGCAGTTCCATTAGCACAAATAGTTTAATTGATCTCCTTTGAGTTTACTTTTACTTGTTTTTGATGATCATAAAGTGGACGGTCAGTAAGTTAGATATTAGGGTAGGTAGAACCCACTTTTGTTTTGAGCATCTCTTACTCTATCTTCAGGCATAAGACTAGTTAAATGTGGTAGGCCTATATATTGTGAAAATATACATTTCTATAATGTTCTAGTAGTAGGAAACTCGTTTTCACGAGTGCTTAAGTGAGAAATAAATTATTGCACTCATTTTGTTTCTCAGTTAAAAACCAGGACAATTGTATCCCAAATGATTTTCTCGGGGCAGCAGGATCTCTGGTCAGCCTAATAAAATTGGTGTAGTTGGATCTGATGAGCACCTCTGTTAAATAATGAAAAATATTTCTCAACACTGGTGAAGTTTCAATTAAGTTATGAATTAGTGTTTTGGCAGTTTCCAATTTTGTGTCATTCCGACTGTTCACAAAACTATATACATGAAGACAGTAACTGTCCTTGAAAGAACAGATACTGTAGATGACCGTGCAGCTTTTTTTCCCTGGAATAAATGATGACTAACTGAAACCCTCAGCTGCCGACTGGTGGTGTTGAAACCTCGAAGTGGACAGCTGAAAATGTTTGCCCCGACTGGCACTCGAACCCGGGATCTCCTGCTTACATGGCAGACGCTCTATCCATCTGAGCCATCGAGGACACAGATGAATAGCGCGACTGCAGGGACTTATCCCTTGCACGCTTCCCGTGAGACTCACATTCCCAACTGTCCACAATTCTACCTACGTAATGTACCTTATAGACATTTGCCCATTCACTCATTACTCGCACATGCTTTGGCAATTCCTGTAAGAGTTTGGGCAACCTGTGCGCATTCACACAGATGAAGGTCAATGACTGGGTAGCCTTTTAACTATATACATGAAGACAATAACTGTCCTCGAAAGAACAGATACTGTAGATGACTCTGCAGCTTTTCCCTGTCATAAATGATGACTAACTGAAACCCTCAGCTGCCGACAGGTGTTGTTGATATACCTCGATGTGGACAGCTGAAAATGTGCCCCGACCAGGACGCAATTCCGGGATCTCCTGCTTACGTGGCAGACGCTCCTATCTGAGCTACCGAGAACACCTGTCGACAGCTGAGGGTTTCAATTAGTCATTTGTTCACAAAACGATTCAGTGTTTGTCAATTATCTCTTTTTTGGTAGTGAACAAGTCTAACCATTTTTGCAACAGTAAACTGTATTAACAGCATTTTATGTAACCATTATACTATGTTTTGCAACTTAATTTTGATACTGCAAATAAAAATTACTTTATAGAACTGTTGCTAATACAGGCTAGGTGATATTACACACTCATACATTGCATTGACCAGTTAAGTTTAAATGAATACTACGAGCAGAGTTTCAACAACAACAGGGATAAAACAGAACTCTCAGTTACGAGTAGAAATCATTGAGATCAACACGGTTTTCAAGTGGGACAAGAAGTGACTGACAAAATGTAACAGAATTGCTGTGTATGTCACTGCCAGCACACAGATCACGATGATGGGAATTTTGGATTTGTACGTACTGATATAAATGCCTACACTGATGTGACTGGAGGAACCAGTCCAGCAGAATCATACGGGTAATTACTCCAGCATAATAATGTGTTGAACAGGAATGGAAATGAAAGTTTATTTAACAGGAGTTAGGGAGAGAACTATTTACAAGTTAACTGGAGTGCACCTTGGATGTCATTCAAATCACACACAAAGATCACTTGTACGTGGGAAGGGGGCTCCACAGATATGATGTGAAAACAGTTGAGGTTTAGAACAGGAAGGACAATCTACTGACCTTTTCTATATTTACTATATTCAGTGGTTTCTTTCTGTAAATCTGCAGCTGCATCTGTTTCCCAGCTTTCTTCTGAAATTTTTTAACAGTTGTTCCACATATGGAAATTGATTTAATATTTCATTAACATTGTGGATGTATTCCTATGTGATGTAGCACCTTATGTTTAAAATGATTAATTTGCTCCAACATTTTATTTTTTGAAGACCAATTACAATCTTACTGGTCGTATGCCGTGGAATGTGTACCAGTTCTAACTGACAAACTAGGTGAGTAGGGAGGGAGAAGTCACAGCGTCATTTGTTCCGGGCTTTGGGTCGGCAGTACTGGCTCATACTGAAACCTTACAGAGCGACCGGCCATTCACACACTGTTGTTTAGTGTCAGTTATGTGACTGGCTGCTGCAGCTTTTTAATGCTGGAACTTCGGTCCACACACGCTCGTTCCTTTTCTACATCGAGGCACAGCTGCATTTATTAGCTTATGTGAACACACTGAACAGTCGACTGGAGTTCTCAATATTCTCGTCAGCTCCACTGGGAGACTATGAGATGTGGGAACACAAATGTGACATGCCATTAGTGTGACAGGAAATATTGTTCCAAACATTCTACACCAAACTTACTTCTGACATATATGACACAGGACAGAAAGGTGGTCAGCATCAGTCATAATTGTTTTTACTGCAGCTCTAGATTTTGTTGGTATGTTGATAGAGACAATAAAAACACACACACACACACACACACACACACACACACACACACACACACACACACACACACACACACACACACACAAATTTCAAGCTTTTGCAACCCAAGGTTGCTTCATCAGGAAAGAGGGAAGGAGAGGGAAAGACGAAAGGATGTGGTTTTTAAGGGAGAGGGTAAGGAGTCATTCCAATCCCGGGAGTGGAAAGACTTACCTTAGGAAGAAAAAAAGGTCACTCTTTCTTGTTCATATGACAACTATTTTTTATAAATATGTATTTCCACAGACACATAAACTTTGATGCATAATTCTGTAGTTATTAGAGCTAAAATAAGATTTTTAACTGACAACTCTGTATAGGCTGTGCAATGTAATCAAAAACACTAACAACTCGGTGGAACCATAGTATCTCTGTAGATTGTTTTGTTCAGTAAAACAGTGAAAGTGATAATTTGCACACGGGTGACATTCTGTGTAACGGAGGCAGCAGCACTATACCCCTAGGTAGACAAACAAAAATGCCATTTCCAACATTAGCACCTAAAAATACTCAGTCATTTTGTCCAATATTCTAAGAGGCTGTGGACCTACTGTCTCTGGACCAAAAATTGGGCCTTAATATATCCTCACAATAATAGGAGCTGAAACTAAACACTGTTCGATGTTTAGGTTACAGAAATTACAATTCAAACATAACTCATTCAATTAACTGAATATATCTAAATTCTTTCTTTTTAACAGTTTCTTCTACTAGCCCTACTTCATTGTTTAAATAATGAAATTAACGGATATAGTTATACAAACAATACTTTTGACAAACCTGGTAATTATTTTGGAAATAAATAAGGGCTGGCT